>NC_141033.1:22410000-22742500 GCF_052040795.2 Danio rerio
TGCATTCAAATCTACGATTGATTGAGAGAGTTTTAGTTTTTTCTACTTTTTCGGTTAGTTACAAACAGTCAAAAAACGCAGAAGTACTGTGATAACAGTTTGTAGTTCAGATATAAACACTGATGTTCATGGTAAAGATTAAAATCACTGTTTAATAGAACTTAACGCTGGTGAATGCTTTTGCGATTACTATGTGTAACCAATGGGTGGCGACAAACAACCATCAACCTTATGTCACTTAATAGGTTTTCAAAAAAGATATACCTAAAATATACCATTAAGTTTTTTTTTGTGTGAATTATTAAATAATTATGTTATGTTGTACAAGATGTTAGATTTCTATATTTAGCATCATCAGCAACAGTAGCAAAGATCATTTTTCGTTTTGAATATATTTGTTTTTTCAGCTGGTTCTTTCTTGATTTTCATTTTTATTAAATTTACAGGTTCTAAGTTATGTTTGTTAAAACCAATGGTTTTTGCAGTAATACTTTTGTACAAATGGAAAGCAAATGACATTTGTCTCCTCCCTCTTTTGCTGATCTGAAAAATGGTCAGATCTGTCATTCAAAAACCGTAGTGTGATCCAAATAGATGCCATTAAAATTCAGCTTTTTGCTGTAAGGTTGGAAACCTGTATATGTGTGCACACACACACACACACACACACACACACACACACACACACACACACACACACATATATATATATATATATATATATATATATATATATATATATATATATATATATATATATATATATATATGCACACAAACAGTATATGAATAAGCTATTAAAAATTCTAAAATATGCATTTTGTGCTTTGGAAAATCCCCTCAATACTAAGTTCAGCCATGGAGCAATACATTGATTTGCCCTAGCAGACAACATCAATAAAATCTTGAGTGTTAAAAAATTATATTTCCTTTGTCATTTGTCTCTTGTTGGCTGGCATAAAAGAGCAATTCCAGTGCATGCTGGGGGAATTCGAACGAAGGGTTGTGTAAAGAACAGACCTGCAGATAAAAAAGCCAACTTGCTGTAAAGCCTCTTGATAAAAAGCCTGCCCCCTCCCTCTCTCTCTATCTCTCTCTCTTTCACTCTCATCCTTTGTTCCTCTTTATTTATTTCATTTAGAAATATGACAGCCCTTTTCATGGCTGTATCTGGATTCAAATAAAACCTGTGTCTGGGAGTGCTGCCCCATGCTATTTAAACAAGTGAATGAAAAACATTTTTATATAGGGTCGCTCAGTGAAAGAAGCTAGTTCATTTTATAGTCTAATGGCATTGTATAATATGACACTTAGGGAGGAGAAGGAATTTAAGGCATGCGGAATCTGCTGACATCAGTTGTACCTGAGAAAACTTGCTACGTAGCATTACAAATACGGCCGTAATCTACAAATTGCACACCAATTAAGCCCGCTAATTGATGTGTACAGCATAAAGATGTGCGACTAGATCTACGTAAACACAACCTCACCTCATCATAGTGTGCAATCACCTCTGTGTCAAGGTGATGAATGTGCTGATAAACACCTGCATCTTTAGCAGAAAAAACCCTCAGATAATTATTAGGAGAACATGCAGTCGTTTAGTGGATGTTTTATTCCACCTGTCGCAGAGAGGAGTGCTATTTCTTTCTTAGGCAATCAAACTTTAGACTATTAGGTTACCTACAAATGATAAAAGATGAAAACCTGTTTTAGATAAAGTCCGAGAGCTCCCTTATCCTTCATTCTTCACTCTGACCTTTAAGTCTCCTTCAGTGAGGTGAATGAATCTTTTTTCGAGTCATTTCGCTCATTTTGACAAAAAAAATATTAAAATGTAAAAATAAAATAAATAATTTATTGTTTCCTTGGTCTTTTGTCTATGATTTTGTCAGCTCACCTCTTCTGACAGGTCTTCAAATTTGAGTGGTTCTTTCACATCACATAGACAGTCCCATATAAGCTTAACCAATAGACACAGTCTGAGCCGAAAAGATCCATGATTGGTTAACCATTTCAAGTCTGGTTTTTAAGTCGTTCGTTCTTCATGTGACAGCATGTAAAGAGGGATGACTCAAACATGAAGACTTGAGAAATAAATGGATCAAATCTTATTCTGGCTCTAAATGCATGATTAGCTTCTGTCTTTCAGCGACTCAAACTGAGGACTCGAGAAAGGAATGGATCAAATCTTTTTTTCTGCTATAAATGCATATGATTGGCTTCTGTCTTTCACGTGAAGAACAAATGACTCAAACCAAGGACTCCAGAGACGAATGGATCAAATCTTTTTCCTGTTCTAAATGCATATAATTGGTTTCTATCTATAACGTGATGAACGAATGACTCAAATTAAAAACTGTAACTGAAACTGTAGATGGATGGATCAAATGTTTTTATGGCTCTGACTGCATATGATTGGCTTCTGTCTTTCAAATGATGAATGAACGACTCAAACCCGATAGAAGACTTGAAAAAGCAACTAATCTACTGCTCCACCTGCACATGAGCGCATGCACAACTGAACAATTCACTCTCTGAGAGGAGTCATCGTTCTTGAGTCATGCAAAAGATTCATTCAAAAACAACTCATCACTACCATATAGGCAAGGCAAGTTTATTTATATAGCACATTTCATACACAGTGGCAATTTAAAGTGCTTTACATAAACAGGAATAAAGGAGACAAGTATAAGAAACTAAAAACAAATAATAAAAGTGATTAAAAACAGATAATACAGATTCAAAAGTGTTAAAACAGATTATAAAAGAATAAAAAAGAAAAGAAAGACATAATAGTGTGATCTGTCAGACATAGCACAGTGCTCATTTGGTAAAGGCACAGCTAAGCAGATGTATTTTAAGTCTTGCAATGTACAGCAATTGTCCAGAGACATTCGAAGTTCAATAAAGAAACCAAAAACATTTTCAAAAAATTAGGCCCAATCACAATTCTACCCCTTAGCCCTCCCCCTTACCCCTACCCCTCATTTTGCGCGTTCACGCCAAGGGGTAGGGGTGTCACAATTCTCTTTTGCTTAAAGACGTAGGGCTAAGGGGATGGGGTGAATAGCCGTTCAAATTAAGATTTTTCAGGACCACACTCGAAACCAAGGGGTAAGAAAATTTTCCAGAATACACCAGCCACAACTGCACCCGGAAGTAAGGAGACCCACAAATGAGTTTTTGTTTGTCATTATTACTAATTTTTACAACAAACAAGCACATGTTTTAATATATTTATAAGCGTCTATAATCCATAATCATAACTCCTGTTTAGCAGTCCCACAACATTCTGACACTTGATGACACTCGAATACCCTGTCAGTAATGTCTAGTGGCTGGGAATGGGCTTTTACAGTGTCTGCTATATTGTTAATGTTGTTTTTGGTGTGTTTACATAGATGTATATGGCCACAGGGGTTAAGTGCTCAGTATTACGGTCTTTTTTCCACATTGGATTCTTATGAAAACAAATTATACACCTTCAGTGATTGTCTGAAGATACATACCAAAAAATAACACAAATGGAATAACAACAGCAGTCGCATACGTCTGATCTCATATGAACCAAGAGATCGCGATGACATGATGATGTGTGCAGGTGCTGTAGTGCTGTCCCAATTCTAAGGGTTAAATTTTGAAGCCCTTCCCCTTAACCCTCAGTTGTAAGGGCCGAGGGGAAGGGGTAGGGGTACAAAAATCGAATTGGGATTGGGCCTTATTTGTGACATCAATTGTTTATCTGTAATCATATGAAGCTCCAAGAACAGCTTTGTTTGACGAAAAAAGTCTCCTACAGTATGTCTCCACTCCAATATCAACGCATGCCTAGATCTCAGTCTAGAAAGGCTCTACTCTATTGTGACTCAAAGTGCTTGAGGCTGACATAGGCAGGCATGATAGCGTGGATAAACAGCATGTAGGAACAGAGGAAGGCCTGATGATTACTTATCCCTGTTGAGAGACAAGAGTTTACTATGGTAGCTATAGGCCTGGCACGGCTAAGAGCCAACCCATAAACCCACTATAGAATGAGTTGGATCATATGGCCCATCAGTTAGTCTTAAAGGATGTGTGGGCAGGGGCTAAAGAGGAGAAGACCAGGGAGATGATGGTGATGAAGTAGCATGGAGCATGGCCTAGGATGGTACATTGGAGATCATCTCCGGAACCGTTATCTGTTACAAAACACCCTAGTGGATCAAGTTTTTGTCCTTAACAGTTTGTGATGTCCTTTGTAGCCCAGAAAATGTTCATTTCCACACCTGGGGTTAAAATGATTCAGCAGCATGGCCTCTTAGCAGGAGTTCCTTACAGCAGTTACAAATGCACATTGAATAAAGTTGTTGACCTGAGTGTTATATGATTTACTTTGTAGCTCAGCAAATCTGTATATCTGAGGTAAGAATAGTTTAGGACTGTCTCTTCTATGCCCCGAAAAGATTAATTAGAGCACATCTTAAGCAGCTGCTCAACATGTTAGTTGCAGCAGCAATGCATACGTTTAACTATAGCTTAGTTGTGATGTAAAAGAACACAACTTACATATTTCTAAATAGGTTCTGTGTTGTGTTACACACTTCTAAATAGGGTTTTTGTTGCACCATTGAACTTAGTTTAAACGTAACTTTATGTTCCAGCTAAATATTTGTAAAAGTATTTGCCCATGAATAACAATAGAAAACAGATGACAGATGAACCGCAAGTTGTCCCTCTGCTCACATCTTTCAATGGGAGTTTTTGTTTTGTGAAATTTTGTGAAATTTTCTTTCTGTTCCTGCTCTGTTGCATGTGTAGGCTATTTTGATTTTGATAAATTGATGTTCGGGCTATTATTTGAAGACATCTGATTAGGTATTATGTAATTCAGTGCAACTATGCATTACCTTACAGAGATGTTACAACATACGTTCTATAATAAGCTAGTAATATCTAAGCCTCTAGTGTGAACTTTAGATTTTAGTTTGTACAGTAACTGATGGCTGGTGCAACTGTACCAAGGGGAGGGCCATTTCCATACACAATCAGGTGCTGAAGTCATGGCCATCAACATTCATGGTTGTCACTGGAGGAACATCACCTTTTTCAAGGCTGGGGGCAGCCATAATCACAGCCAAATCAGAAGCTGGGAAGTTAACCTCGACTTTAAAATGGGAGGTTCAGGATTATCTGGGAAGGCAGCTCAAATTCCTTGTGAAGGAATGCAGGGTGGAATGATGGACAGTGTTAAATGGGATGCAGAGGCTATGCTGTCTGTGTAAGGTCTACAGCTGTGAAGAAGATGGCTATCATGTCTGCCATGGATGCTGTAGAAAGGGCCTCCAGATGAGTGGCTTAAGAGGGCTTAAGAGGTGTGATCTGTAGGCTACTGCTGCCTAGACACAAGTCAGAGTCTGAGCAACCTTTTTTGTTTGAATTAAGTAAATATCAGTTAAAGGGAGTTCCCAATACTTACATATCAGATCGTCAACCATATCACTGTTTACATTACACTTGCCTTACCAAGAAAGTGATTATGTTTAAATGTACATCAGTAATCAAATTAGTTTCTTTAATCTGAACATGACAATAATATGATTAAGTTGTTGACATGAGTTTTTTTTTTTTTTTTAATGTTCCTTTCATGATCCCATTTTACACCTTATAACACATAGTTCAATTAACGTCATTGCGTCACCACACAATCCACATTTTCTCTGGTGTTTCATTTTATTTTAATTTCATTTTTTTAGATTTTTTGACAGTAACTGCAGTTCCCCTTCGGTTGGGGAACTTCAGTGCCATAGAGTGGATGAAATCCATGAATGGGAGGATTCGGATCAGAAGCCGCTTGTCTGGAGAGTATTGAACGAGCCAATGAATGAAATTAATTGGCAGCGTAAGCTTGCGCAGGTGTGCTGCATCGGCAATTGTCCCAGCATATAAGCACACCTGAAGCCAGCAGACGCTATCCTTTTAGCTTCAGATCCTTTCTGAGTGAGTCGATGAGGGTTCCTCTTGCTGTTCAGCACTTCAGAGCGAACGAGTGTGTCTCCCGGTCCAGAGTGGGTCTTCGCGGTGGCAGACGGTCGAGCTGGGTTTCCCCCTTGCCTGCGGTTCTTTGGGTCCGGTCCTCCAGAGCGGTGCGTATTATTGCAAACTTTTCTAAAAGAGCAACACAGTCGTGCAGCACGTTCTTTTCAGGATGGCCTCCGACTGTGCGTTTCTGGATGCGGGGGTTTCCTGGCTCCGGATGATGGACACGATCACTGCATTGCATGTTTGGGGGTCCAGCATGTTAATGCGGTGCTCGCGGGCGGTTCATGTCGTCATTGCGATGCCATGACCGTTGCACAGCTAAGATCCCGGCTAACTTTCGTAAGAGAGCGAGCCACCCCAGTTGCCTCCTGTTCTAAAAAAGCAGCGGGCGCTCGGGTAGATCTGAGGGTTCCAGCGGGAGATAATCCGCCGCCCACGGGCTCGCGGACCTCTCACTCCTCACGGCGCTCCATCCAAGCTTCGGGTAGTGGGAGTGACCCGTCTAACCAGATGGTAGCTCTCACACTCGCTGACACCGGAGATCAGATGTCCTCCGCGGCATCGGAGGGTGGGCTTTCACTGTCAGACGAAGATCCGGACCCGTTCGCCCCGTCCGGGCAGGTGAGAGCTGTCAAATCGGATCCTGAAGCGGACATGTTAGCCGTGCTTTCCCGGGCTGCTTCGCCCGTCGGGTTGGAGATGGTTTATCCCCCAGCTCCGCGGCCGGACCGACTAGATGGGTGCTACGTAGAGGACCAGAAGGCGAAGCCTTCGAAGCCTCTCGTCCCCTTCTTCCCGGAAGTGCACAGTAGGCTCACACAGTCTTGGAGGGCACCTTTCTCTGCCCGTGCTGCGTGTACCTCCGCCCTCACCGCCCTTGACGGCGGAGCTGCCAGGGGGTATGAGGCGATCCCGTCAGTGGAGGCATTTTCGGTCAGTGACTCGTGCCTGGAATTCGGGCCGGATTACTCTCACGTCATCCTGAGACCCCGCCCCGGTTATGTGCCCAAGGTTCCTACCACCCCCTTTAGAGATCAGGTAGTGAACCTGCAAGCGCGGCCCCCGGAGGAGGCAGACCCAGCCCTTTCTTTACTTTGTCCAGTTTGCGCTCTGCGCATTTATGTGGACCGTACTCAGAATTTTAGATCATCTGAGCAGCTCTTTGTCTGTTATGGCGGTCGGCAGCAGGGAAGTGCCGTATCGAAACAAAGATTATCCCACTGGATTGTGGATGCCATTTCACTCGCTTATTCGAGTCGAGGTCAGCCGTGTCCCCCGGGAGTGCGTGCACACTCCACTCGGAGCGTTGCATCCTCTTGGGCGCGTGCACGCGGCGCCTCTCTAACAGACATCTGTAGAGCTGCGGGCTGGGCGACACCCAACACATTTGCAAGGTTTTACAATCTGCGAGTGGAGCCGGTTTCCTCAAGGGTATTAGGTAACCCCTTGGTGATTGAGGAGACAACTCGGTAGGGTGTTGAGACACACTTGCTGCGCCATTTTCCCTAACACGGAGATACGTGCGCCCTTTTATCTGTCAGTAAAGTTCCCCGTCAGATGAGCCCTGCAGATTCCTCCGTGGCCCCCGGCACTGACTCAGCGGAGGAGTCACTTGCTGGCCCACTACGTTGTAGGTCTGCCCGCTGGTCAGCCCGCGTTTTGGGTATAGGTGCCTGCTATGTGTGATCCCCACTAGGCGATCCCATATGCTTATTCCGCCACGGTTAAGTCCCCCCCCTGGGTGGACCCGTGTCTTCCCTCTCCGCTAACCACTCTTTTGCTATGCGTACTCCCCCTTTTTAGGGCTAGTCCATATGTAATTCTGCCATCTATCCCCCCTTGGGTAACGGATGGCCTCCGCAGCGTCCTCCCTATCGGGATTGCACGCTTCCCAACGTACTGTCGTATTTTCCGAGAATTATCTAGATGCTCACGACTTCCCAAAAAATATATCTAAATCCGTAAAACTTCTGTTGAAGTAGGATAAATTAGGGCCAGGGACACGTTGGAGGACCGCGCCTCCCATGATGTGGGTGTGTCACGCTTGCTTGACTATCTCCTCATCGGGGGTGTTGGTAAGGTGCAGTCACTATGGCGCTTTCCATACTTCTCCCATTCGTGGATTTCATCCACTCTATGGCACTGAAGTTCCCCAACCGAAGGGGAACGTTCGAGGTTACAGAAGTAACCCTTCGTTCCCCGAGGAGGGGAACGGAAGTGCTATACTCCGTCGCCATAATGACTGTCCCTTAGCTGTTTGAAAGTCTCTTCAGCTTAAAAGGATAGCGTTTGCTGGCTTCAGGTGTGCTTATATGCTGGGACAATTGCCGATGCAGCACACCTGCGCAAGCTTACGCTGCCAATTAATTTCATTCATTGGCCCGTTCAATACTCTCCAGACAAGCGGCTTCTGATCCGAATCCTCCCATTCATGGATTTCATCCACTCTATGGCACTTCCGTTCCCCTCCTCGGGGAACGAAGGGTTACTTCTGTAACCTCGAACGTTTGGCGGTTTTACTTTCATTCAGGAACATTGGATCATATGCATGCCCCAGCCCAACAAACTGAGGTATTGGATGCACGTATGAAGTTTGAACTGCTAAAAGAGTGTTATTTTAATGGAATATGATACTGCATGATGAATGGAAAGAAAAAAACTCTGCATTTCGCAATGCGGGTAGAATATCCTGTCACAAAATGTGATGAAAAGTCCTATATGACGGTAATAGTTTGATTGCGATGTTTACATGTCTGTACTACACTTCAATAATGCGACTAAAATTGTCACATGTCTTAATTCGATTTCTGTTTAGTTTGATTATGACCTTAATCGGAATAAATTAATCAAAAATCACTGTTTACATGATAGATTCTTAATCAGAGTATTGTCTTAATATTATTGAAATCGGATTATTGGTGTCCATGTAAACATACTTAATGACTGATACAACGTTCCAGAGAGCTCTGTTATATATGGTTATTTTGGATTTGGCATTTTAGAGTTATGTCATTACGTTAATGTTATTCTTGTTGTATTCTTGAGTTATTCATATTGTATAGGTGTGCTGTTCTGGTTTGTCATTGAGTGGTAAAGAATAGAAGAGTCTTGTTTAGGAGCCTCACCTCAGTGATGCTAATCTGCTTAATGAACTCTCTCTTTGTTGAGTAAATGGTCTCTGCTCAGTGCTTAAACTGCATTTGTGTGTGCGTGTGCGTGTGTGGTTTCATTTTTAAATTACTGTCTGATTACCTTTAATGAGAATTGCATCTGTAATGAGAAAAAGGAACACTAGAGATGTTGGCTTAGGTTTGTTAAAATAGTTGCTGTTTATATGCAAAGTGTGTTCTGCCTATTTAGACTTTAGAGTTCTACTTACAGGCACATTTGATCTGAAAATATTGCACGTACTAGACTTCATGAGAAAAGTGTTAAATTAATTTGTTATTTATGAATAAATGATTCCTTTGAGTAGGATTCTCTCAATGAATAGGTCGGTTAAGTCCAAATCAATGTTTTGTCTCAGAGTTTCAAGTTACTTACTGTTCAGTTTTTTTTTTTTTTTTTTCTCCTCAAGAAAAGTCAGTTCACACTGTGGCCGTATTTACTATGCCTCTGGGCAGCATTTCAGTCAAGCAAGACTAAATCCTATTTACTTAATGATATTTTAATCTCAAATAATGCTTGTCAAATTCACATATTAATAAAATATTACAAAACAAATCTGACATAAGCTGTCTCGTAAACAATGTTTCCTACTTTCGCATATAAATTTAAAAAAAGTATATTTTTAGTCCATCAAGCCTTATAGCATGTACAGAGACATGTTGCACAAAGCCAGTTTGGGTTTATTTTGGGTTAGAGATTGCAAGTAAAGTCATGTTTATTTGACACATTAAGCCACTCCCAGTCTTTTTGTTCCAAACTAAAGCTTTTTAGACTAAAAGTGTAATGTGAGGTGGACGCTGACAAAGGAAGTGCGGATCCAAACGCAAGTTGATTAAACAGAATCGTCAGACAGGAAGCAGTCAACATAGGGGCATACAGGTATATGCAGATATATTTTGATATAATCTATCTATAAAATTTCACCAAATGATTGATTAGTACTATTTGTAAAAAATATATAGTCAGGTTAAATTCTTGCTAACAGCAAATAATTAATATGACTTTTGCTTTAATAAACTTTTAATTTTCTTAATAATGGATATCAAGGTAGTTCGGGTATTGGGTTAGGGATGTAGAATAAGATTAGCAGAATTTGTAGTTTATAAGTATTAATAAACAGCCAGTATTTCAATAACATGCATGCTAATAAGCAACTAGCTAATAATGAGAACTGGTCTCTAAAGTGTTATCAAATGTATTAATTTTGATTGATTGGGATGATTCTGCAGGGGAGTGTGTCATGCATAAAATGTAACAAACAAACTACAAGCATTGATGTATGCAATAAAGCAAAGCTAAAAGTAAAAAAAAAAGCAGTGCATGCTTTATGAGTTTGTATATGTAAATGTAAAAAAATACTCAGCAAAGTCAACTAAACATTGCATTTCTTTGCGATGAGACACATTGCGATATCAATGCTGAAACCATATATTGTGCAGCCCTAGTTAATAATAATGGCTTTAAATTATTTCATTTATTTTCATTCGACTTAGTCCCTTATTTATCAGGGGATGCCACAGCAGAATGAACCACCAACTATTCCAGCATATGTGGTATGCAGCAGATGCCCTTCCAGTCGCAACCCAGTACTGGGAAACACGCATGCAGTCTCATATTTACACCTGCACTCATATACTGGGCAATTTTGTCTTTTCACTGTGGGGGAAACCAGAGCACTTGGAGAAAACCCACCCGATCACTGAGAAAACATGCAAACTCCACACAGAAATGACAACTGGCCCAGCCGGGACTCAAACCAGTGACCTTCTTGCTGTGAGGCGACAGTGCTAACCACTGAGCCACCATGTCAACCCTGGCTTTATATTAAGATTTACATTTAAATATTAATATAAAGTTGCTTAAATACATGACGTTAGAGCTCTTTGTGAACCTAAATTATTAAACTATAGGATTGATTAGCGTGATCTAATCATATTTTCTTTAAGTTGCCTACTCAGACTTTCGCTGCACCAGCAGTGTTTATTTCTGCCTCATAAATGCATTATATTTCTGTAAATGTTATCTCTTAATCTTCAACAGGGAAATGAATTGCTGGCTGTCTCACATGTGCATGTGTCACACTTTCAAGTGCATATGATCCAGAGTTAAACACAAACTTTGTGATAAACTCTGAGCTAACAGAGACAGTTTCTAGCAAGCTTTGTGAAACCCTGTAACCTGGTTTTAACCAGTTTGGAGATGCTGGTTTTGTAAACCCAGAGTTTGTTTAGCTCATTTTGTGGAACAGGCCTCAGTTGGGAATCAAAAGTTTATATTAATGAGTTTACATTAACAGTGATGACAATAGCATTTCAGTTTTGAAACAACATGCGTTTGAATAATTGTCTACAGAATTTATTTTGGAGTGAACTATTTTTTTAACACACTTCTTCCCTTTCTGTCTTTTCCTCAGCCTGCAGATGTAACAACCATGCCAACGTCTGCCACTCCAGCTCAGGGAAATGCTACTGTACCACTAAAGGGGTCAAAGGAGACCAGTGCCAGCTGTGAGTATCTCTGCATAACCTATCATCTTCCCTGCATTCTGTCATTCAGAGAGTGAGTGACACACACACACACACACACACACACACAGACACACACACACACACACACACACACACACGCACACACACACACACACACACACACAAACCCTTCAACTAAACACAACGGTGCTCTCATTAGCATCATAGCACATGTTTAACCCTCTCATAATGTTCTCTGGTATTAATTCCCACCTAAGTGTCTTTCTAATCCCAGGACATTAATTTTAATGGCAACCTCTGCTGTGCTGTGTCAGCAAGCCCCCTGTTCATAGTGGCTAAGGGAACTTATCAGTGGCTTAAATAGCACTTTTGGGGCTGACACTGTGCCCTGTGTGTGTGTGTGTGTGTGTGTGTGTGTGTGTGTGTGTGTGTGTGTGTGTGTGTGTGTGTGTGTGTGTGTGTGTGTGTGTGTGTGTGTGTCTGTGTGTACATACTGAAGTCTATAAAGACAGAATGCTGTGTGGATGTGTTTGTAACAGGCTGCTCCACCGCCACTGGCACTGATAATGTATTAAGCAGTAATGAGATCCCCAGGACTTAGGCTGACTTCTCAAAAGTTTCTCTTTTCTACCCACCCTGCATCTTTAAAAAAAATTAAATAGCACTTGTGTAACCTGTGGGTGGATAGTTAGATGGCACGCAAGTTCTGTAACTTCCAATGCATACCTGAATGGCATGGATGGATTTGTCTTGTTTGTTGGTGCTGCTCAGTGAGGTGATTGCTGTCCTTGTTGATGTTTCGCTCATGCTGCACATCGCATGGCAGTGGAACGGATGTACATGTAGGTTTGTTTACTGTGTTACAGTACACTGACATGACTCATACAGTAGGCTCTGGTTAGAATTTTATTTTTTAGTTATAACTGCTGCTTCTGTTATTTTGACGTTATTCTGTTATATAGTGACGTTAGTTTCTGCAGTTCAGCCGCAGATGTGAGGGAATGGTGAAAAAAAAAACAGTTCCTCTCACAAAAGGGTTTTGAGACTCTCCGTGTTTGATTTTCTTTTTTTATACAGGATCATGCCATCAAACTGTTGTATAAACACACTATCACACTTATAGCAGTGCGATTTGGCTGTATATCATCACTGGTACGCCACCCACTAGTACTAATATACAGCCACATCACACTGCTACTCGTGTCATATTGCTCATACAAATAAAAATATTATATGTTTTCGATTTTATTTTTAAATAGCATTAGTTTGATGTACTTTGGTCCAATTAAACAATTAAAACACATGACTTCATGCTTTAATAAGTCACATCTGTGTGGATTATGTTGAGACATATTATTGATCTCTCAACATTCTTTATGAAGAAAGTAAAAACCTGCAATGTAAAAAAAAAAAAAAACAGAGGTGAGGGCTATAGTAGTGAAAAGTTAAAGTACCCGCGCCATTACATTAAGCACTGGACCTTGTTGAAGTTAGCGAAAGCACATCAAACGATTGGTAATAATAATAAAAAAAAATGAATAAATGTAGTTTTTTTATAATAGACACAACTTTGATGCTTGTATTAGCTCCAGCTCCACATCCACAACCTGACACATTGGGATAAATTAAGCTTTGCAGTCTCCGTGGTCAGTCCATTACTGTCACTGTGTCTGTTTAGCTCAGGGAACCAACCCGTGACATCAGACACAGCAAATATCCCAAGATGGTGCCCCTTGCACTAAAATATCAAAATAATCAAAATTGTTAAATTAATCGAGTTTGTTATATATATATATATATATATTAATTTAAGTGGAAATCATTTAGCAAAATAATGTAAACTGAACTGACTGCTTCACTTCCACTTTAACTGACTAATTGAGAACATGACAGATGCTTTTACCTAAAATTGAGAGTTTGTCAGCATAGTCTGTATGTATAAATACAGTTTCAGCTTTCAATGGTTACATTTTTTCAGCTTACTTCAAGCTATTTTCTTTAGCAATCAAGAGGAATCAAAAAACAAAAAGGTTTGAAACCACTTGAGTGTGGGTAAATAGTGCAGACAGTTTCACATTTGAATGAACTATTCTTTAAGTATGAAAATATAAATCCAAGATATATAAGGTAAAATTTAAAAAAGTAAATACCCAATAATGACTGAATGAAAAGTAGACCGATATGGTCTTAATATTTAGAACATCCCTATTAAAAATAATTCATTTTATAAAGGACCATGAGAAAAAGGAAAGAAGGAAGGGAGGAAAGAAAGAAAGAAAGAAAGAAAGAAAGAAAGATGTAATGTAATTTTCTAAAAGATTTATCCACATTCCCATACATGTCTGCACTGATTTTGGACATGACATTCTCTACAATAGATTTAAATTTAGTAAAACATTTCAATCAAACTGAAACTACACTATAATTGACTCTTATTAGTAGATAAGAATGTTACACATCATCAAATTTGCATTTATCAAGCTTTCTATCTCATCAGGTTCTTATTAACCAGCTTCACCAGCTAGACTATCTACAAACCAGCATCTTAAGTCAACCTTTTTTATTTTTTTATTTTGTCCACTTGTGGTTGCATAGTCACCAAGTTTACGTGCATAAAGTGACAAGCACTCAAATGTACTTTCACATCCCCATGGAAACCGTTGAGGTGATTAAAGACGGTGATTCACCCATCCTGAACGATGGCAGATGAGTGTTTGAGACTTACATCCTGAATGCTGAATCACATAACACCTCAACAACCGTTCTTCAGTAATGACCATGATCCTCAAAATGAATGATTTATTAATCAAATTGCATGCAATAGTAATGAAACTGTTTGTTGGACACATTGATGGATCCATCTCAGACCCGTTAATGGAGCCCCCCTACTGTCTGCGTGCAGATTTGCAAACGGATATGAGAATGTATCTGCTCTCATTTTTGGTTTGTATTTGAGTCTGGATGTTTACGTCTGAATTTCTGGCTCTGCATATTTATCCGTGCCCCATTTTATCGTCAGATGTGCCTGTTTATGTGTTCAGTGAAACGAGCCAAGTAAACTGGCCCAACAGCTGTGAGTTTATGTGTTTTGAGAGATCGTTTGTCTTTTGTGTTTTTGTTAATAACATGTCTTCTGCATTTGTATTTTGGAATACTGAAAGGCCACACAAGTACAAAACCTTTAAGCACTCTTACTGTTTGTTTTACATTCTGTTGATAGAGTTTACCGACTGTAACAATGAAGTGCACTTACTAACTTGCTAATATCAATTAGTGTCACTACTACCTTAAATGTCATAGATTCAGCAAGTTGATAGGCACATTTCTTAAAGAGCCCCTATTATAGGTTTTTGAAAATTACCTTTCGTGCAGCGTGCAACACAGCTCTAGGTGAATGAAAACATACAGGGGATGTTTAAATCTGAAAGTGCACCTTGTTTAAAAATATAGATAAAAAAAAAGATTAGACTCATTTGTCCGGATCTTTTTCCTGTTCGCATCGGCTTCGACACGAAACAATACCAAACATGAAGAGCTTGAACGTGCCTTTCCGTTCAAATGCTTGCAGTATGCAGGTGTGTGTGGTAGAGCTGTAATAGGGCCATAAACGTTAGGCCTGGTAGGGCCGAGCCCAACAGAATTCGGCCCAAGGCTGACAAAAAACATTTTGATTGACGGCTTTTTTGACCGCAGTCAAAATTCACACTTTTTGACTTCTCCGTCATCATTTGTTTCACCTTTGCAGGGATGGATTTTAATGTTGTAACAAACGATTTGATTACTTTCTCGCGCTAATCGAAATGCATCACAATGACTGTTCATTTACCATGCAAGCCCAAGACTGGCCCGACCCCGTCTAAAATGATAAAAATTAGCCAGAATTTACCCGAACCCATTGGGTCCCACCGAGTCCTGTCAGGTTCAGGCAAAGATCTTCAGCTCTATTGTGTGAGACTAATCATGACTGAAGATGAGTGAACATTAATAAATGAACGTTCTGGTGATTAACCCTCTACTGCACGGCGTAACCATATGGTAACATGATACGCATGTTCATTTCCCTGCCACTGTTTCTTTAAGACCAACATTTTTTTTTTTTTTTTTTTTGTTGGAAAGAGAAGACCTTAGAGTAGCCAATGATGTGCTTTGGTTAAGTCACATGACATGCTGTGTTTTTCTGTAGGACAATTTCTTACAGACTGGCATTTATTGTGAGTAGTTGCTAAATGCAAATGTAAACGTCAATAAAAACAAAGGATCAAATTATGTCAGATCCACAAAAAAACCTGAAACATCACCTCCAGTAAGTTATGATGACATATTCACAACTCAAAACTTTTTAAACCAAATTAGTTTTTTGTAAATCGATCAAATGTGTGTTACCAAATGGCAACACTGTACATTAGTGGAACACGCAATACTGCAATGGAGTGCCGTTGTGTTGTGTGTATCTGGAATGTTTCATTTGTACCACCATGTGTATTTTCCTCCTCAGACTCGTCTATCCTCCTTCATTTTGAGTTTAGTGCCTTTCTGGAAGCCTGAATAAAGTTCTGAACCTCCAAAAAAAAATAAAAATAAAAATAAAAATAAAAAATACTGCAATGGGTTAGCGAGCTAGCAAGGTGAGCTGTGAACTTTTAAGTTGTAGCAATAACAACATGAATGGTAAAAATATAATGTTGATTATTCATATGTTAATGGCATTTTCATTATGGATAAAATCTAGTTTTAATGGCAATACTACTTTTGAATATATATCAATACAGGGAACAGTGTATTAGCGAGCACCACCATGTTCTATGGTAATATAAAGTAGAAAAGGACAGAACTGGCTATTCCTGCAGATGAAAGTGAGGGTGAGATGGGTTTTAGTAACCATAAGAAGGATGCAGACTGGACATTTGATAGAGTGAGTTCAGGTAAGTTAGCTCAGATGCAAATAAGACAGGCGTAGTATAGTATAATAAATATAACCATTGTTAGCTAGTAGCTATATTATTCTAATGCATCTGGATATGCTAGACTTGTTATTTATTTGTTATAATATTTACTGGAGATAATATTGATATTTACTGTATACATGATAATACAATATTATGATTGTTTTCAATAATATTCAGCAAAAAAAGAATAGAATAAATGAAAGCTGTTAGAATATGAGTTGTGGTAAAGTATGTTTAAGGTGTCATTGATAAGTTCTGAGTTAAAGCTCATAGTGCTGCAACACTAATTAAATTATTAAAAAAAAAAAAATATATATATATATATATATATATATATATATATATATATATATATATATATATATATATATATATATATATATATATATATATATATAAATTATAAAGAAAAGTTTTAATTTTGAAATTTCTCAGGTAGATCCACTGTTGGAAGTTGTTATTTCATAAAGTACCTTAAAAAAAGACTTTTTTCCAAAATTTTTTTACAGCACTTCAAGTTAAGCCATTTTAAAAAAACAGTCAAGTATTTTTAAATTTTTTTTACAGGTTTATCATATTGCGTGCGAAAGAGGGTTAATGCAATAATACATCCTGCAACAGGGGATTCGTGGCCATTTGTTAAATGAAGGATTAGAAAAGACTATTGATGAATGGGACTAGACAGAGCTAAACTTTAAGAAACTTTATCAGTTCACAGTACACAGTTCATGGGTCAGTTTCTTCCTCCAGTTCAAACATGTAAGTCTGATTAAAATGGTTGCCTCCTTGTTTTCTCTAGCTTGCAAAATGTGTATTTAATTGTGTTTTGTTACTTGTAATCGCTCCACGCGGCTTGTACTGTATCTCGTTAACTCTTTATATTCTCATATCTTGTCACATTAAAAAATGTGACGTGTGCTGCTTTCTTTACGGATTTAAAGGCGTTTGTGAGCTCTAGATCCTTTGCCTTTTGACGTTGCTATGGCCATCTTCAGCTGTTCCTACACATGTGTGGTTCTCAAGTTTTTAAATAGCTCATCTTTTGCAACTGTGTATTAATACTGAATGCGTGTCATTGGTTAAGAATAGAGCAATATGCTGGTGTTTAACTGCATTGCTTTAATGCACTCCTGCATTGGTCTCACACATATACTCATGCACTCTGGCTACCTCAGCAATGTTGACAAGTCATGGTGGGCATTTCTCTCTGTCTCACACCAATCAGTGCAGATTAGCATCGCGCTTAGGAGGGGTTTGGGAACAAATTTAAAGGTCATTTAAAGGTCGCCGGGCATATTAAAAAGTCACATGATCTTTCTTTAACGATACTATTATGTTTATTTGTAGAAACTGTTTCCCTTGGTCATGAAGCACCAGGTGCTACTAATATATCCTATTACATTGCACTACTCAAAAAAGTTGAATCTATTCATCCAGAAATTCTGAATCCACAGTTCCCGTGAAGTTGTGTTTTATAAGCTCCCAGAAACACCCTCATTTATGGCTGCACCCAAGTAAAATGGGCTTTCCTTGCATTAATGCTTGGATAAAACACCTACGTTTCTTTTGATTAAAAATAATGGCTAATTTGGTGGCTGCAATTGGAGCAAATTCCTGCATGTACCTAGACCTAATGGACAAAAACGTTCAGAAAAAGCTTTAAAGGGTCACGAAACACCAAAACACATTTTTTGAGCTGTTGACAGTCATATATGTGTCCCACACTGCTAAAAACACTATTAAGACACCTATATTTCACTAAAAAGTGTAAATTGGTTGTTTTTGCGTTATTTCAAGCAAATTCGTACTTCCTGTTTGAAACGAATTTTTGAAGCTGCGTCACGGTCATGACATAATGGCCTGTATTCCAGCCTGCAGACTGGGCGTCTGTGCCAGAGTGAGTCTTATTACGTCTTACAGTGTGTTGCATTAATGCATGAGTAAGGCTTGGTTCAAACCAATCAGCGCGCTCTATTGTGCAACTTCATTAATATTCATTACTGTGTTTACACGACATAGACGCCACGTTGTGTTGACAAAACAAGCGTGAAGTGTTGCTTTTATAGTTTGCTGCCGTTAAGTTTTGTTTTCATTTTCTCTCTGTGAGAGCTCAGACTCACGTGTGGATTACAGTGTACGCGACGCTCGACAACAATAACTTACGTGTCCAAGGAGGATTATTGTTTACCTGAGAGCTGTTCTCATCTGCAAACGCTGAGATCTGGAATCGCTTGTAGTATTCTCTTCATAAAGACGCGGCTCTAGTTGCTGGTGATTGTCCTGTCTCTACAGATTTGGTAAGTGAGCGACTAGTGCTCTTTGTTTATTCAGTTTGTTCGTATCGAACTAAGTTAACTATTGCACCGTAACATGTTAGGACCACAACCAAACTTTAACCTTGTGTAGGGTTTTTACCGCATTTAGTGACCGGAATAACACACGCGGCTTTCTGACGCTACCTGCCGTGTGTATCTAAGTTTCCGTAAAATGCTGAGTTTTTTTTTTCTCTCATTCGCCGTGCGATATTAAACATTGCATGAAAAATGCACGCTTAGAGCAGATCCTCGAATCAAATATCTCGTTTGTCGCGAGGGGCATGAATAAATTCCCTGAATGAAAGAGCCAAACTGCAGTTAAAGTCCACCATTTAATAATTTGGCAAATAATTCCACTACAGATGTCCATGTAGGTTAAACACCATCTTTTTCTCCTGTGTGTGAGTATTTTGACTGAAACTCGCGCGTGCCCAAATAGACACTCCCACACCCTCCCACTTTAGTTCCTCCGACACTCCCCCCTAAACAGAGCTGGACATGCCCACTTTTCTGACTTTTTCCAAAGTAGAGGTGTGAAAACACCCTGCTGAAACGAGGAGGTTTCATGGCCCTTTAATAGCAGCAGAGAAGTGACAGAAGCAAGCATGAGTGATTTATTTTAGTGTCTACAAACGTAAACCATGAAATATGTGCAGTACAATTCAGTTTTAATTAAATATAATTAGACATTTTTTTCTCTCAAAGTTTTGTTTAATTTTAATAAGATCAGAAAATCTTTTGAAAAAATGTGTTGAGTTAAGCTAAAACATTTGTCCATTTGCTCTTACTGCACTACCATTTAGGAGAAACAATTGAGATATTAAAGCCATCTCATTTATAATATCTTTCTCTATGGGTCTGCCGGGTCACGGCTCATAAATGCTTTTTTTTCCCTTCAGTGCTATTTTGAAAGCAGTCAACTCTGCATGACAAGGAATTCAACTAGTGATATATATAGAGAAAGAGAGTGGCACAAAGTGAGTGAGTCTCTAGAATCTGTGAGACAGTGCACGGCAAGGTCTCTTTCAAGGTGCTTTCCTCTTTGTTGCTTTGTGTCTTTGTGTTTGAAAGCGCGAGGAAGGGCGAGAGTCAGAAGGAGAGAGTGTGAGAAAATAAAATGAGAGCGAAAGACAGATCAAGAAAAAGACAGATTGAAGGGAGAAAGAGAGGGAGCTAGCAGGTGGCCCGTGGCCTGTTTTAGCCTGTTTCCTGTAATGAGCTGAGCTGTCTGTTGTGCACGGCGGGAGAGACGAAGATCTGCTTCTCGTTTTGAAGCTGGTAGAGGACGGAAAGGTAGTTCACGAACACAGAGTTCCTCTCAGCTTGATCCACCTGGTATGGATGTTGCGTTTAGCTGCTGATGTTTGCGTGTGATATTTTGCCATATAACAGTGCACTTTCAGTTAGTGTGCTATAGCACTCTGCAAGTTTGGTTGGATTTAAAATAAAATTGCTCTGTTAGTGCAGATCATTTGAATAAGTGTTAGTGCCGGTGGACAGAGTTTTGGTTTAGTTAAGATTATCATGGACATTGACATCTAAACAAATTATTCAATGTTCAAACACAGGCAACCTAAAAAGCCAACACAGACTCGTTGTGAAAATGTTCCCCATATACATTTCTGTAGACCACAAATTTTGTAGCCAGAGCAACGTGTATGGCTGCCTTTTGTCTTTAAAAAGAATGCTATATTGTGATACTTTTGTGATACTGCTACAGCTTCTGTTTCTTTTCACGCTACTAGCTGACCACTTGACTCCTTGTGGACAGCTTTTCCTCTTTTACTAGTTTGCCTAGTAGCTCGCCATGTACATTGGCGGACTTGAGACGCAGAGAAGAGTTGACCGCGACAAGAGGGGTTTGAGTCAGGCAAAAGACAGTTCCAGAAAGCAGGTAAAACATAAACAAAAGGCAAAGATAAAATAATCAAGTAAATAACAGGATGAGAATGTGCTAAAAATTAGGCTGACACAAGGGCTTTTCTTTTTTCTGGATTGCTTTTTAAATCACTGTCAGTTGGGTTAAGAGAAGTGGGTGGCCAGGTCAATTGGCGTTTTTGGAAACACCATTGGTTGGGTTCAGGGAAGGGAGTGAATGGGGGTATCAGTCAGTCAGTCAGTCAGTTGGTCAGTCAGTCAACATTGGCCTCTAATGGATTTAATCGAGAAGAGCAGGTGCGAATGGCAAAGGTGTGAATGGCAAAGGTGCGAAGGCAGCGCCCTCTAGTGGATTCGCAAAAACAAAATCTGCAAAAAACCATACCTCCTGGGACGTATTGCGTTATCTCCAAATATGGTTATAGGGGTACGTAATAATATTTAGCTTGTGTTGTAAAAAGGAAAGAATGCTCAAGCATATCTGAGATGTATTACAAGTTTTTTATCTTAGATTTTTTGCTAATTCATATTGCGGAAGCAAATCTTAACTTGATTTGAGATTCTTATCTTACAAAATCATTTCTTATCTTTAGCTAATCCTTTCTAAGGTTAGAAAGTTACCTTAGTCGAGTTAGCCTGAACAAAACCGGCAATCTCATTTCAGTGCTGCAATAACCTGAACATTAAAAGCGGAAAATCCCTGTCGGCTGACTTGAGCTTCCTCATCCACTAGAGGCATGGAATAATCATTGAAAAAAAATGCATAAAATGGATATATCAACAGTTGTAATGCCATTATTAGACAAAACAGTTTTTTTTTCCTTTGGTTTTTGAATAATTTTGAAGTTAGAACATTTGTCCGGTTGCTCTAAAATTATTATTATTATTATTATTATTATTATTATTATTATTATTATTATTATTATTATTATTATTATTATTATTATTATTAATTAGTTTATTTATTTATTTATTTATTTATTTATTTATTTATTTATTTATTTATTTATTTATTTATTTATTCATTTATTTATTTATTTTATTTTATTAATATTTTTTTTGTCAAGTTAAGGTTGGTAATGCTGTATTCACAGTGCTGTCCATTGCAATCCAAGCATTGAAATGTCTTCTTGCAGCAGTTTTTTTATTTGTATATGACTGGAGTTCTTGCCATTGTTTTAAATCCTTTTCACATTTTATGCGTTCTTCTCGAGTTCACAGCTAATAAAAATACTAGCACACATGCAAATATACAGCAAGTATTCAACCCAGTTGCACACAGCATATACACATAAAAAGTATTTTGTCTTTAGGTTCAGTCATAAATATGACACTCAGTGAATCAGAAACTCCAGTATTTTTCCCCTGGAACAAACAAATTGATATGAACTACGACTCTGAAACTAATTTGCATGTACATTGTAAATGCTCACTGAACCACAATAATCTGCACTTATTTTATTTTAATTTATTACTTTATTTTATTTTATTTTATTTTATTTTATTTTATTTTATTTTATTTTATTTTATTTTATTATTTTATTTTATTTTATTTTATTTTATTTTATTTTATTTTATTTTATTTTCACATCTCATACCATATCTTGCTAACTATTTATCCTCACTGTGTGCTCCGTTCTGTACTTTTTGTTTCGTTTTCTATTGTTTATTTGTTTAAATGAGCTCAAAATTGGGAAGCTTATGTTGTTGTTTTTTAGCTCGCAAAAGGATGGCAGGTAGCTCCTAATGTTTAAGCTCACTAGAGTGCAAATTAGTAAATGTTTAAAACAAATGTTCTGTATAAGTGATTATGATTTATGAAATTATCATTTAATTATTCATTTTGGATGATATTTTGCTATGCTATTGGGTATATTTCTTATGCTATGTTTGCATGCTACCACAGAGTGAATATTCAGAGTAGGATAGTAAACAATATAGAGAGCGCTTCACAGGTTGTCATTGTTGAAGAATGTGAAGAGACTTTCAACCAGCACAAAAAATAGTTTGTGAAGACAATCACTTACTGCACTTCTAAGATAACTTTGTTTAGTTTGGTTTTTTTTCTTTTTTTTTCTACTTTCTATACACAAAAATGTACGGTAATTACACTCATTCGATTTGACTAAAATATGTTCATTCAGGAGCAAAAAACAGAGCTGGTAAATTATTCATTTAAAGACATTGCACTTTAAGGAAAGTCCCAGTGTCATCATTCTGACTCATTGTCTTTGGGAGAGCAAAAATAGCAAAACAGACTCTGCAATACTGAATCTGAAAGTTATTAAAAACGTATATGTTTGTATTGAATTGTTGTGTGAATTTGCAGTAGTGTTAATATGATCTTTGTGAATGGTTGCATCAGTTTGGTACTTGAATATCATATATATTGAAACAAAGTACAAGTATAAGACATGGGAGAAATTCAAACCGTAAACCATCAATCTTAACTATTACTTTTGCATTAAATCATTCAGCAAACTTTTTTTTTTAAAGTTAATTAAAAATGAGATGAGGTAATTAATTACTTTATATGACTTATTTTGGTTGCCCTAGCATTCTGTACACATACTAATAATTCATATCAACCCTACCATTTAAATTTACCTGGTTATTTCAACATTTGTCAAGCCAACATCAAAGTTTGTTTCAAGCTACTTATTATTACTTTAATAAAATATAATTTTTGGCTGTTATGATTTTTAATTTCATTTCAATGTAATATCCCTTTTTGTAATGTTGAGAGTTGTGTGTGTGTGTGTTTGATCCATGAGGAAGCCGCTATTTAATTAGACAGGCCCTCCTGAGGAGCACTCAAGCGAGAACGCTTAAACCCCGCAAGCAACAATCGCGTGTGTTATTGTGAGACTCTCACACACACACACGTAGCTGTCTCAGTGTGAAATGTGGCACTCGGAGGATTTATCTGCTAATTCGGTCTCCTGCAAGGAGACACCACACACACACTGTTTATTTAGTCAGGTTTGAGGGTCCGTCGCTGTGTGGCTGGAAGGATCAACAGTGGGCAGTTAGAGAAACACTCTTTTCCTCTCTCACCTGTTTCTCATCTTTCTTTCCTTTCAAACTAAGAGAGCAGTAGGACTAGACAGATGACTAGAGGGCATGCCCATTGTCTGACACCTGCTGTTTTCATTTTCCATCCCTTTATTTGTTCTCTCAGTCCTTGTCTTGTTATGTCTTTCTCTTGCACTTCTTTTTTTTTTTTGGACCTCATGTTGTTCTGAACTGGGTTCACTTGCTTTAATTTGCTGTCGTTCAATAGCAAAGAAGTCAGTTAAACCTGGAAAAAATACCTGGCATTTGCATTCATCTCTGGCAGTTATGTTGAAATACGTGCTTTAAAAAAAAGAAAAATAAATCAACAAAATACACAATTTAATGAAAAGAAATGCAGGATGAGCAACAATGCCACATAAATGACACATAAAACATATCCTAACAAATTTCAAGGAGCTAAAAAAACTGTTGCACAACTAAGCTTAATCTGTCATGATCAAAGTCAAATGTTGAAATTAATGAAAAGGTTTTTTGCATTATATTTGGATGTGTACATGTAATGTGTACATGTAACGACCAGATTTCTTGCGACACGGGAATACATTTCCAAGATAAAATTTTGTAGTAGTCAGGAACTGTGGTGTAATTTGAGCGGGACCGGGCAATCTAGCAAAACAGCATTCATGAGTCCCAACTTTATTTCGGAACAGCATATCTGTGACTTCCTTATTCTTACTGAGCACCAGTACAGCTAATGATCACGACTGTTATACTGTACATGATGAATACATGAACAGTGCTTTCTGCACATGCTTTTATTCACACAGTCTGTGTAGCATCATCTGCATAACGGTCCTCAGAGTGTAATAATACATTCAAATGGATAAATTTATATATATATATATATATATATATATATATATATATATATATATATATATATATATATATATATATATATATATATATATATATACTGATCTAATAATATAATGTATCTATTATTGTATTGTTAAACTATATATTGTGTCAGTGATTTGCATAAAACATTGGTACCTCTATAAATATTAGTTTGAGTATAGTATATTAGTATTTTTACCTGGCGACGCAGTTGCGCAGTAGGTAGTGCTGTCGTCTCACAGCAAGAAGGTCTCTGGGTTCGATCCTCGACTCAGTTGGTGTTTCTGTGTGGAGTTTGCATGTTCTCCCTGCGTTCGCTTGGGTTTCCTCCGGGTGCTCCGGTTTCCCCCACAGTGTGGCCCTTTAGGCCCATTAGTCCAAAATCTCTAAGAAATATTTCTAGTACTTTGTTGTATCTATGCCATGCAGGCAAAAGGGGGTCCAATGCTGTACTAGTATGGTGTACCTAATAAAATGGCCGGTATATATATATATATATATATGTATGTATATATATATATATATATATATAAATATATATATATATACCAATATAATTTATGTCAATGCATCTATTGATATTCCACTGAATCAAATTGAAGCAAAATTGTATTTTGAACTATTGAGAAATGTCACATGGCCAAAATTATCAAAATCATATGACAAAACATCAGATTTACATCCCTACAAATGCTCATATTAAATGCAGAATTAAATGACATTTAACAGCATATATAAATAGAACAAAGCTGTTTTTATCGAATTTATGCTGACTTTGATGCCAGTCTCTTTCTCATGCCCTCGGCCACTTCTCCACTTCAAAGGGCAATTTGGTGATTAATCATTTGTGTTTGCCCTGCTGGTCTATCCATCCATCTGTGTGTTTATTGGGATCTGAATACACACACATGAACTCGCTGCTTCTGTAGCATGAGGTGAATAATAAACAGCCAGTGTTTACATGCCAGCAATGAGTGCTTTAAACTAAACCAGACATGCCACTGTGGTCTTTTCTTTCTTACATTTTTCTCGTACAATCTCGACTGAATATGGTGATACAAAAAGGTCATGAAAAAAAGCTTTTAAAAACCCCATCTACACCTTCGACCTTGATCCAAAAACTTCCAAAATAATTTTCTCTACAGTGCATTACTGCTTAAATGGATGCATGTTTCTCAATCTCTTAGAAAATGGTGTGTTTATGGAGTGTATTCCACTCATGCTGGGCTTTGCTCGCCTCTGTGATCCTGAGAGAGTAAGCGATAGTTGCTTTTGGCACAGCATAAAGGGTTTTGTTTGGTTTGTCAGTCTGAGTTGATCAGAAGTGTGGTCTCATCCTCCTCTTCGGGCCTCTTCGGAGCGGGGCACCTGACGGCCCGTCCACAATAATCAGCTCAAGCGCGGCTAAGAATATACTACCTGCAGCATAAAGAATACCACCACACAGCTCTGTGTGGTTCAACAAAACAACAGCACAACACTTGACACAAAAGCATTGCTGTTTGACTGCATGATATCAAACAAGTTTTATTTCTTAAACTCACAGAGGTTGTCTTTATTTATATATTTATATTTTGAATTGTATGCATTGCAATGTATTGAAATATAACATATTGATGTGATGGCAACTCATTTTCAGCATCAGTATTTATGTTTTAGTGTCAAATCACTGGAATCATATGTTGGCTTGATGCTCATGAAACCATTCTAATCATTAGTGGCTGTAAACACAGCAGAGATGCTTAATATTTTTGCTTGGAAACTCAGTCCTGGAGGGCCGGTGCCCCGCATATTTTAGTTCCAACCCCAATTAAACACACCTGAACCAGCTAATCAAGCCCTTTATACTAAAAAACTTCTAGGCATGTGTGCTGAAGGAAGTTGGAGCTAAACTATGCAGGACACCGACCCTTCAGGATCGGGTTTCGACACCTCTGCTTTAAACCATAACATAGTTGACAGTAACATAGGCTAAACATATAACAGGCTATACAAGTACTTTTACTGAAATACTGAACAATGATGTGCAGGCTATTGTGTAGCAGAGGTATTTATGGTTGAATATTGTGCAAAAGAGTTATTTAAGGTTGAAGCAAGCAGTGCAACATGATTGTGGAACATTTATAGTAAACATCGTTTTCCTTATTGAGTTCTTGTAAGATGGAGCTTAAATAAAATAAAGTGTCAGGTGCATAAAAAACTGATTGTTTGAAGTAACTAGAAGTAACTAGCTGCTTATCACAAATTATATAGAAATTGTATTATTTTGTACAATTTATAGAGTCATACAGGCTGTAGATTAGCATTCTAAATGTGCATTATCCTTATGAAAAGATATTGCATAGTTCCTACAGAGAAATCAGCTGAAATTTTCTGTTGATGCATGGAACTAGTTTCCATGGCTGATTTGTTTTTCTACGCTTGTCATGTTTGTAAACGTATTGTTCTTTCTGTTAATTTTCTGCAGATGTGATTCTGAAAATCGCTATCTTGGCAACCCACTAAGAGGAACATGTTACTGTAAGTAACACAGAAACACACACGCATGCACACACAAACACACAGGACTGGATGATATGTTTCACAGTTCTACCTCAGTATTTGTAAGTTTATTTTTTGATATTGTATTGGTCTTTTGCTCTATATTTTATTTGTCTTCATTCATTTTTCCTTCGGCTTAGTCTATATTTCAGTGGTCGCCACAGAGGAATTAACCGCCAAACTATTCCAGGCATATGTTTTACACAGCAGATGCCCTTCCAGCCACAACCCAGTTCTGGGAAATACACACATACACACTCATTCACACACACATACACACACTCATACACTATAGCCAATTTAGTTTATTCAATTTACTTACTCTGCATGTCTTTGGACTAGGGTTGGGCGATATGTCAAAAAAATTATCACAATATATATATATATATATATATATATATATATATTTTTTTTTTTTTGACAACATCAATAATTATCACAAAAATGTTTTAGCTGTCTGACAATATACATTAAATAAATTATAAACAAAAGATCTTAATCATTTTTCAGCATTTACTGTTTAAGTTTTCAACAACCAAAGACATTACACTCAGGGCCGGATTAAGAACACATTGGGCCCTGGGGCTATAGCATATCCAAGGGCCCACCTTTTAATTTTTTACCTTACAAAAGTATATATATATATATATATATATATATATATATATATATATATATATATATATATATATATATATAATGTATGAACTTTAAAGTAAAAACAGGCTGCAAAATCAGCAAAACAAAAAAACATTTACAATACTTCTTAAATTACTGCTTTATAATAAATTCTTTAAATAGAGGTTTACCTTTAAAATGGTTCTTTGGAATGTTATAATATCTTTAATATCCATGCTTCTAAGATCCATAATAGCATATTGTGGTCTTCTGAGTTACTGAAGGCTCCTTATTTAATTATTTAATTAATTAATTAATTTATTTATGTTTCATCAAATATTGTCTAATGACATTCAGCACCAATATTTCATTGCTCCATATTATTACTGTAATTTTTATAAAAGGGGCAAAGTAAACATTCATTAAAAAAGTTTGCTTTCTAACTGGTTTAGTTAGACTTACTACAAAGCATAACCCAGTGTATTTACCTGAGATAGATACTTGGCAAGGATAAATGTTTTGATAACTGCTTGTGAAGGCTATTTGATTTGAACGCACACTGTCTCGGTTATAATGTGTGATGAAAGGACTGTGCAGGCGCGGGTCAGTTTGAGTCCAGTTACCACCGCGCGGCCGAGACATCGCTTAAGTTATAAGTCCATTCAGTATGTTTCCGCCTATCTAAGCTTCTTTTACTAAATGTACAAGTTTATCAATGATGAAGACTGTTTGAATTTTATTTTTTGTCCTACAACGAGCTTGGTTAGCCTACCTTTGACAGGACGGTTCTCGCGGTAGTGCCATAATAAAGGACTGTCCTGGGAAAATTAGAACACCTTTCGACCCTTATTGGTGACTGTAACAGGCTATTTAATATTCTAAATAGGCTACAGTCACTCTGAGCCCCAGTTTAGCACTGCCGTCACTGTTTTTGAACAGCAACAAACTGAAAAGAATACTTCACTTTATCGACAAGAGAAAGAATAACACAAGGAGGCGTTTCCCACGTCAAAAGCGGAAATTAATTCTTCAGCCAATCAAGGGCTTCAGCCCGACCTAGCCCTTACGTTAATCATCAGAAAAAAAGGTAAAACAGTTTTTTAACAAGAAAAGGTAGGGTAATGGTGAAAGATTTTTCAGTTTTGGATGAACTGCCCTTTTAGTTGTGAGCGTGGTGAATTAAGGGTGAAATATCCTTTTACCTCTTTTATTTAGGGATGCTAACGATTTCTTGATGATCTATTAATTGTAGATAACTCTTTAATTGATAGCCCTTATCAGTAACTGATTAAGCATGGATATTTAAAGGTTAAGTTATGCTAACCGCTGTGAGACGCTTCCACGACTTTATGCATTACATAATCAAATATGTGCAGTTTACCTTAACTTATAGAGTGACTCTCTCTTAACATTCCATTTTGCGGGACATATAAAACCCTGTTATGCGCAGATCTCGGTTATAGAAGTGGGTGTTTTAACTAGTCTATTCTGACAGATTGGCACAAATAGACCTATGCAGACTTTCATTTTAAATATCGCACATCATGGCAAGACATGCGGGGAGCCTCACAACGAGTTTCAGAGTTCTCCCATCTTTCAGACTGAGTAGGTTCCTTCAGGGTAATCTCAGACTACTTTCAGTGCTTGATTAAACAAATTGAATTGAAACTGTGAAAACATTTTAATGGATTTTTTTTGGTGCTGAAGCATATACTATAAAGCACGGCTATCGAAAATGATGACCATTTGCTGGGTAGTTGCGCTGATACTTGTAGATGGTCCACGTTTACCAACACTTTTTCGGGACTGTAATTTCTTAGCATCTTTACATATATATTAGTGGTATTGTTTTAAATGATGAAACAGGTTTGTGATTTGCCTGATATTGATGGCACGACTCGCCTGCACAGTTTGCTTTGTCATTTTGCTCTGTTTTGTGTCGGATTGTAAAAAATTGAGATGCTTCAGACTACTGAAGTTTACTGACAGTTCTTGTCAACAAGGTCTGTGACTGTAGCTATGTTTCCATCCAAAAATGCCAATAAACTTTATGTACAGAACTGGATTATCGCAATAAAAGTTGTGTGAATAAAGCAGCGTTTCCATCCAATGAGTCAAAGCTTCCTGATTAACTGACGCCAAATATCAACAGCAAAATCGGAATTTGATGAGGTAGGAGAAGCTGTGTGAATCTTTTCTTCATCTAATAAATGACTTGCATCTCAGAACGCAATCCTGACACGCAGTGAACGTGCGTTGGTGTTTAAAGGAGTCAGACACGGAGCACAGACGTTCTTGATTTTGGAGGTAATTAATAATATAATAACACTAATACTGAAAGGATTAAGGCGTTTTAGAATGACCAAAACAACATTTCAGATGTTTTATAAAGTGCTCAGCCTGCTGGTTTGTCCATTCGCACATATTTTTATAATTTTATGATCTCTTCATGACAAAATCACATGATCATTTTAATGCGCATACTGGAATTTGTTCGGTAAAAGTTGTGTTTCGATCACAGTTTATGCACATCTTTTCTTATCGAATAAAAAGTTTATTGTTCTCACTTATGTGCATATGTTTTTTATTTGCATATCCAATATGTGTATAAAAATATTCTGGAAACGTAACTTACTGACCTTATTTTTATTTTTCCTTACCCCATTTTTTCGTACTCTTCCAAGTGCAACTGACACTGTATGGCTGTAAACTAATATTACGCGCAGCATTCGGAGGTGCAGGCTGCAAAATGCCTGTGCAGTGTTACGCATAGTGCATAAACATTATTGAGCAATTATCAAACTGTCATTTTTGTTATTTTGGAAAAATATGTATTGTGATAATTACCGTTATCAAATTATTGCCCAGCCCTGCTTTGGAATGTGGTGGAACACAGAAATGTCAACTGACCCAGCCGGGACTCGAACTTGAACTTCCTCCTGTGAGGCGACAGTGGTAACCACTACGTCACCATGCCATCTTTTATTGGTCTTTTTGAATGTATTAACCTTACGCAATTCTATAATTTTGCAATCATTATCAGTCTGAATGCAAAGTTTGAATTTGCTACATTCACAAAGTTATTTATTTCTATGAAGACCAAGAAATTGCAAATAATCCTTAAGTGCAATATTCAGCATTCACACAAAAGACCTGTTTTAATCCTACATTTCACCTTTGTGTTTACACAGTAAATATTCACAGCACCTTCTGCAAGTGCTGCAGATGGAAATGTTTCTCTGTAACCCCTCATCAGGACTCCATCACACAAGCATTCATCTATTCTTAGCAGTACAGCACCCCTTGTGTTGTTCATTTCACCTTCTGTCTGCTGTTGCTTCATGTGTGTGTATGTGCGGGTATGTGTGTGTGCTTCATGTGGGTGTCTTTTATTTGTCGACCTTGTCACTGAATGCCAAGAGCCTAGTCTAAAGTGAAACATGTGTGCTCTTGGCTTTGCCCACAGCTGAGATGTGTGCTTCACATGTTGTTTGTTTGACCAGGTTTCAGTCTAGTTGATTGTGGATTTCAGAGAGAGTCTACGTTCTGTCAGTGTTGTTGTTAGAGAGAAAACAAAGATGAGCAAATAAAAGACTAATCTAAGTAAAAACTTAAATAAGTAGTGGTATTTATCAATATTTACTAAACAAAAAGCTTTTTAAAAAAGACAAAACAAAACTGAAACTAGCAGCATCTTGGAAACAAAGAACTCATTTGACAGAAATAAAAACAAGCAAAGTTTAAAAAGCTTTTCATTTGCTTGCTCAATGTAAAAGGATTTAAATGTAATAATTTTCATTTATTAATGGCTTTCTTTATTGCCAACGTGTGAACAGAATCTTCTGAAGCTTAAACGAATGAAACCTGTAGAATGATTTGTATTGAAAGGACTTTTCCACACACTTTTGTAAACAAATTAATATAATTTAATAACCCAATTTTAAATAAAGTTTTACATTATTATTAATAATAATAATAATAATAATAATAATAATAATAATAATAATAATAACAAAAATAATAATAATAAATCATTTATTCATCCTTTTTCTTTTCAGCTTAGTTTATTAACTAAGCTTTATTAATCTGTGTCGCCACAACGGAATGAACCGCCAACTTATCCAGCATATGTTTTGCGTAGCGGATGCCCTTCCAGCTGCAACCCATCACTGGGAAACATTCATACATACTCATTCACACACATAAACTATGTAAAATTTTGCCTATGTAAAATTTTGCCAATTCACCTGTACCACATGTCTTTGGACTTGTGGGGGAAATTGGAGCACCCACGCCAACACGGGAAGAATACAGATACACCAGCTGACCCAGCCGAGGCTCGAACCAGCGACCTGTTGTGAAGCGATTGTGCTACCCACTGCGACACCATGCTGCCAATAATAAATGTATTATTATTATTATTATTATTATTATTATTATTATTATTATTATAAAAGACAAATACTGTAAAATGATTTATACAGTTGAAGTATATAATATACACACAGACACAATTTTCGTAGTATATTTGCCTTAAATTTATCCATCTAGTTTTCACTTGATTATAATTAGCTGTGTTTGTTTTAATTCGTGCTATATCTGTGCCACAACTTCAATAAACATTATTATTAAAATATAAAAAAATGTGCAATCATACACAATGTTTATGTCAATGTTTATGTGTTATGGCTGTGCTTCTCCATTTAGCGCTGACAGACAGAAAATCTCTCACTCACAGTAAAGGTCTAGTTTACATTCAGAGCACTAGATGGCAGCCTTACAGCTTTAGTACTCATTCGGCTGTCTTTTTGATTGACAGAAGTACAGAGCAGTCATACATTCCTCACCAGACCACAAAATAGGAACACATACAGAAACATTTTCATCTTCAGGAGTAATGGACATGAGCTGCCCTGTAAATGACTGGGAATGTCTGACAGCAGGGAATGAAACTAAGTCAGTACTCAAGTACTTTAAAAGCAAACGCATTACTCACCAGTTTTCCCAAAAATATGTTTCCATCCAGACCAGATTTGACCAGCTAGACTAAGCTTTCATAAAATGTACTCTAATGCCACCAATGAATGGTTTAAAACTAAGCTGCATTTAATTACAAGGGTATCAGATAAGCAGAGATCCTTCAGACAGCCAGGTTGTTAGTTTTAATGAATGCAGAACCATTAGTAATGTAAAGACATGAAGACTGTTCCAAATGTAGTATTTTTAAGAGAATGGTCAGACAGGCAGGGGTCGAATGCCAGCAATAACAACAACAGAACCCAATCCAAGAGCATAATTCTTATAAAAGTTAAAAGGTCAAGGTAGGGATGGCTTATTTGAAACTGACGTTTCGACACAGTATCGAGATCCTGAAGCACAAGTGTTTCGAAACTGCACTTCATGCACTGAAGCATGATCCGAAACACTCAGGTCATGTAACTAAGGCGATTTTAAACACCCAGGTCATATGAGTAAAGTGTTTCAAAACACAAGTTCACGCGATTCAAATGATCGGTTATTTCAGAACGATTTCAAGGCGAATCTGCGTTTGACTGATAGGGTCGGACAAAAACTGTCATGTAGCCTATGGACTATGTATGTGCACAGAGTAACTGTGGTGCAAATGACCCCGACTTATACAAATACTTTAAAACTATAGCCCCTTTCACACAGTGATACCGGTAAATATCCGGAAAATTTCCGGAACTACTTTACTGGTATATTAAAAAAAACGCTGTTCACACAGGCGAGGACGTTACGGAATTTTTCCGGAAAAGAGCATTCACACATCCATCGCAAAATGCCGGTAAATTCTGACATCATTAACCAGAAATGACCTCTAAACGGCTGCGCTTGTGTTTGTAAACATTTGACTACATTACAAACTCTTTGGATGGATCAGTATTGAGTACAACTCTAATGAAAACATAGGGAAACACTTTCGCATGTCGAGATGTTCATGATATGTGTGTGTGCTGGCGCTATGGACGCTCACGGGCACACGCAAAGCTTGAAGGTAAACAAACAACGGATTATCATAAACATTTTATCGATAATTATTTACATAGCATTAAGAAGGAACATAGAAACATTATCTGACTAACATCTAACGTTAGCAGCTAAAGGTGTCTGGAAAAAATATTCAAAGGCTTTTATTCTCATAAACCGCGCGCACGTGAATGCGTCTGACTGTTGTGATTGGCTAAAGCAGGTGTCTCACGTCAGCCCGTTCTAGACGTGGACGCGCTTATTACGGCAATCTTCCTTCTGCATTCACACAGCGCAGCATTCCGGCAAATTACCGGTAATGTTACAACTTCTCTTTCCGGAAAATAGCCAGAACGAATTTACCGGTATTTTCAAAAAGGGCCTGTTCACACATACAACCTTTCCGGAAAATTGCCGGTAATTTTCCGGAAAGGTCTGTATGTGTGAAAGGGGCTTATGACTTGATGTATTTTAATAATGTTACTTGTTATGACCAAAACAAAACATATTTATTCACAAAGTGTTCATTGGCATGCCAGATCAATGTTGAAGCATAACATGTTACAATGAGAGAGCATAGGAACTAACAACTATAGCTGAATCACATGAAACTTCAACTCTACAACGTGGGGTTTAATAGCTCAATTTGCGTAACTGTTTCTTTGCTGAAGCTGTTCCAGAGCTATACATAAAAAATGACCACTAGGTGGCACTGTAGAAATAGGTTTTGAAACTTTGACACATTTTCTTTGACTGTTTCAGTGGTTCATGAAGCCTCACTTTGCCCACCACTAGGTCAAGGCAGGCGGCAAATAATCAAAAAATTATAAACAATGCAAGAGTCAAAACACAAGAAAGGCCAAAACAAGGAAAACAGAACTGTAGGAACTCTAACAAGACTCAGCAATGGGAGAATGTATGAGTGGTGTTTAATTAGTGTGTGTAATCAGTGTAAATGATCTGCAGCTGTGTGTGTGTGTGTGTGTGTGTGTGTTTGTGTGTGTGTGTGTGTGTGTGTGTGTGTGTGTGTGTGTGTGTGTGTGTGTGTGTGTGTGTGTGTGTGTGTGTGTGTGTGTGTGCGTGTGTGCAATCGTGCATGTGTGTGTGTCAATGCCCAGATTATTGTCGTGTGTAGCAGGATTTGATTGGCACAATGTCTCATGGGAGTTGTAGTTTAGGTGAGTGTAAAGGGAGTAATTTCCAGTAAGGCCTGGTGATCACTATGCATGGACAATATGGTGTATTGAAATCTTCACTTCTGTCAGCACTAATAGCCTAGTGGTTAAGTGCACTAACATACTCCAACAGACAACAAACTCCTTATATATATATATATATATATATAATTTTATATTTAAGTCCATATATATATAGCTCTGCTGCTTTGTCCCTTATCAGCAATTGCTTCAGCAGTATTGTTTTATTTTAGCAGCTTTTAGCCTTGCTCTGGTTTATACTCCAATAATGATCTGTTTTAAATACTTTAGCTCACCCATGAACATAATCTTTGCCAGAATCCAGTAAAATGCAATTGTGATAAAAACTTCCATGATTCCACACCCAGTTGTGACATCGTCAAACTACACTTTTGTTTGTCATGAATACTCGCCCTCTAGTGGTTAAAATGACATACAGTACCTTTAAATACTGAAGAAAACAAAACAACAACAAAAAGCTTAATGTAATTTACTGCATTTACTAATAAATACTCATTCCAATGAGTTTATGATCACTGGAAGCCATTTCTGACATAATTGTAACATTTCTTGACACTTTTTAAACTGATTACTGACATCCTTTCTGAGGTTTATGTTGGTTATTAGTTGAACAGGTAATCAGCGGCAGCACACACAGGAGACGGCTCTGTGTCGATAGCACATGTGAGGGGTTTGCAAGGCTTTTATGAGCAGATCAGACTTGCATTCCCTGTATATAGGAGGATTTATTACCAATGCATTATTTATAATTGACCTCCCCTCCAGTCTCTGCAGCACAATACTGTTATATCACTTCATGATTGATAGCGCACTGCATCATATCCTCCTGTGGTCAACAAATCCTTTCCAGCATCTCCCTTCGTGCCAGATGAAATGAAACACACATTATAAAGCAGATTTCGGACTGGATGTTCTGGTGTACAATGTAAATACAAGCAAACTGTGTATTTTGCAAGTATAAAAAAATGAATGCAATTTTTTTATTTTTTTCAGTGGTATCTTAACCTTTTTTTTTACTTATAATTGTTTGCCCAACTCTTTTGGATTTTATTAAATTGGTAATTATATTATATTATTCATTCATTCATTTTATTTTCAGCTTAGTCCCTTTATTAATCTAGGGTCACTACAGCGGAATGAACCGCCAACTTATCCAGCATGTTTTTTTTTTTTTTTTTTACACAGCCGCTAGCTGTGTATTTATATTATTATATTATATTATATTATATTATATTATATTATATTATATTATATTATATTATATTATATTATATTATATTATATTTGAGGTTGTAGTATAATTGCAGCTTTACTTATGTAAATAATAATTGTATAATTTATTCTATATAATTTTGCTTTACAGTAAAAACAAAACAACACACCATGCATTTTACATCATTTGCTTTTAGACATTTCAGATCTCAAGCTTTTGTCTTTGTAAAACATTATATAATTGATAAACTTCTGTCTACAAAAAGGTTGAAAATTATACAAATGTCTAAATATAGTAAACCTGACGCATGCTGCACATTAAACTCAGCACATGCTGTAAGGCATCTGACGTCAGTCATGGTTGGTTTAAATAACTGTTGTATCTACAGTATGATTATATTACACTCGAGTTCAGAATAAAGCAACTGTTCTTCTCCGTTTCATATGCCTTTTATGGTGCAGTTAATGCTAAACACAGCAGCTGGCCTGCAGTCTCTCTTACAGGCAAATGCATACTGTAAAAACACAACACAAGCAGCAAGCTGTAAATCTCAATAAGTTCACAATGCACAAAACAGTTGTGGAAACCAATTATCTCAACACATTTAATTAAACTATAACTCATACTAGTTTCTTCCATAAACATTATATTAAAATATTGTTAATTATTATTTATTTTTATCAGAAGACTTTTACACATTAAGAATTTTTTAGGTCAAAACTACACCAGAAATTAACCACACCAACATAGTAACCATACAAAACTGTAAGTCCCAATACAACATAAAATAAAATGCTAAAGACTTGTGCACACTGGAACATCTCTTAATTGTAAATATCAATGTTTTCAACATTCATACAATTTTTCACTGGTGATGAGCAGAGGCAGAATCATGGAAGGAAATTTTCTTCCTGATATTAAAAGAAGCTTAACAGTGGTGATGTGCAACTTTATACTTCTAACATTAGCTTGTTGCACATTTTCTAATGTATTTTTTGTATAAGGTTTTCCATCTCTGTGTTATCCTCCTCCGCTAAAGCTAGGCATGGGCCGGTTTAAGATTCTGACGGTATGATAAAAATATCACGGTGCCACAGTATGTGGTTACTGCTCTAAAATATGTTCTTTTAAATGTCTGGGTAAGAAAATAGAACTTTTTCGTCTTTGGACACAGAATACTTTATGTTGAGAAAAATTTAAAATATTTTGGAACAGTAAACAAGTCAGGCTAAATAATTGAATAGAAATAATAGAAAAAAACACAGATTTCTTTACAATTTAAAATGGCTTCTTTCGATATCTTTTCTGCTGGAGATACTATTGTCGTAAAAAACGAAAAACTAAACGTATTAAAAAAAAAAAAATTCTTACATACACCGTAGGAACGGAATAGAAAAATGTTTCGGCAGTTTTAAAAATTGGACGGTTATTGTGCCATGCCTAACTACAGCACACAAACACCTGGTCAAAAGTTTGTGGGAAAAAGTTAGTAGCCGTGAAAGAAACTAAAGAAATTAAACTCATTTCATCTGGAATTCCTGCATGCTTGGCTAGACCATTTTGCAATTGAACACCACCAAGTCATTTTTTACTGTAACTTCAGCTGCTCAAGGCACGTATACAAAAGCAGCAATCTTATTGGTCAACCAATTTTTAGTGACGTTTATTCATAAACTAATTTCGAGAGGAGCACGTGATTATGATTAAACACGGCTGGTTCTCCATTAGCATGCATGACCCACCAATCAGGCCATTTCTAACCCACTTTTTTTTCACAACAGTCATCTTCAATTTGAAGAATCCCCCCTTCCACCCCTATCTCTTTACGTTTCCCTCCATAGTGCAGCACGGTGGCCCAGTGATTAGCACTGTCGCCTCACAGCAAGAACGTCACCGGTTCTAGTCCTTTAACAGGCCGGTGGTTGTTTCTGTGCGTAGTTTGCATGTTCTTCCCGTGCTTGCGTGGGTTTTCCCCAGGTCCTCCGGTTTCCTCCCACATTCCAAAAACATGCACAACAAGTAAATTGATAAATCTAAATTTTGCACTACAGTTAATCTCTCACCCTGCAGAATATCTTTTCATAGCATTCAATTTTTAGTCATCAGTTTTTATCAAGGGGGAGTTGTCGAGATCTACCTGAGCTCAAGGCTCCCCTCTCGCCCTTCAAACAGGAGGGAGCCTGGGGCTCAAGAACCTTTGAGCTCAGGGCTCTCTCCTGGGACAGCATGCCACACTTGCTTATAATCAATCATCAGCGAAGTGTGAACTCTTGAAATCTGGTGTGTCAAAAAAAATAAAATAAAATAAATAAATAATAATAAAATGCATGTCAATTTGTGCATTAGTGTACACACTCACAATGGTGCTCTTTGTATTGACCTTATTCTGCATATTCACTTTATACTGGCATTTCTGTGATTTGTTTTAGAACTTCGATTCAGTTGCCGATCAAAAAAATGACTAGGAGTAATAGGCTAAATGTTAGAAAACTGTCAAACAATTAGCTCTACAAACAAGTGTGTTTAAAAAAGATTCCAATAAAAAAAAGGATTCCAATGGCTACAAGAAGAATAAGGTCAATAGTCATGAGGTATTAAAAGTACAACAGGAGATAATATAGCACTGAAAGCTTATGTCACACTTATAGCACTGAAAGCTTATGTCACACTTATAGCACAGAAAGCTTATGTCACCCCCTGCAAATCAACATCCAATGCCACAACGTGCACTAAACAACATCACTACAACACATCATGTAACATTCACACGAGAGACATCCATACAGTTAGTAATAACAATATGAAACATAAAAAATAAAGTGGGTTGATGTTTGGTTTCCATTCTCTGTTTGAACCACATCTGTGAATGTTCCAATGATGTAATCCTTTGTACGCAAACAGCGTGCACAGATGAATTAAGTTACACATTTTGACAGGCAGGTAGCACACCCTATCATAATGTTCAGACTGAAAGTTTTATTGGATAAGCTTTTTTTTTTGGTCCTACTCCTTCCACGAAATGTTAAAATAAATATTTAAAATATTGAAAACTTAATTGATATGTGATTTTCAGCCAGCATAACAAAAATTGTTTCATCACCTACAGCATTACAACCTTAAAATGTCAACTACAATCGAAAGCCAAAGTCTCATTCAGTTTAAGACTAGCAGCTTTAGAATAAAACTGAATTACATTTGTATTTGAGTTAAGGAAATCATGTAATAAGGTCATGCAGCTATTTTAAACTCTGATTATACAGTGCACCTAGTCTGATTTTAAACCGGCACTGCTTCATTCACTCCATCAGTTTTTATCTCATCACACATGTTCAGTCATTCAGTCGTCCGGCGTTTGAATACGTAAGGCGGACACATTTGCTAATCTGACCAATTAAAACCATGAAGGGAGACTATAGTCAGAGCGAGACTATATCACTCCCTCAGGGAACGTCAGTGACATTTACCCACTGAGCGGGATTGATGTTTACGCTTCGCCTTTGTAATTCAACCAGCCTTGAACACACTAATGTTTGTTATCACTAGGAGAGAGAAAAATCAAGGACCATCAAACATGATAATACTAATGATGGCGATAAATGCAACTCAGTGTACCGGTAATTGAATGTCCCCTTCACTTGCATAACGAATGGATGTTTATTACAGTTTGACCTTCAGTACCATCAGGTCATGTTACATTTGACATATACTGGATGATGCATGTTATGCAATCAAAACTGTCATCAAACGGTGGTCTTTATCAGACTAAAGGTCAGATTTATCATGTTGTAAATTTGTATGTGTAAAATATGTATAAATTAGTGGTGGGTTGTTATCGTCCTTAAAGGGCCATGACACCCCCCACTTTCGGTTAAAGTCTACTTCAGAATTTTTTCAAAAGATGCATGATTAATGGGCGTGGAGCTCCGCGAGCATAGGGCAGGAGTGGGCGTGGCCAGCAGGGGAGAAGGGGAGCGAACAACTGTTGATGTCAGTTAGCTCGCAAATTGAGACAAACCGTGAGGAGACGCATGAGTTTATAGTTTACAAAGTTAAAATGCAAAGAAATAAACAGTAATTTAATGCCCTGCTACATTTGTTATTCGTAATTTCATATACAGAAAACCACAATTTATATCATTATAAAGATAATCGTGTTCATATAAACACTATAAATGAGAACTTCTCCCTCAATCCCCGGGTCTGAATCATAGATCTAAATGCAGACTCAGTGGAGCAGGTCGCCTGACCTGTCTATTTTAACAATTAGTCCTGCTGGTAATCTGGAGGATTTAGGCAAACACAGCAGCACGGCGATGTGTCTGAATGTGAATGAACTCCTGATACAAGACAGCGTTCGCCATTCTCCAATTCTCGTGCTGCTCTCCCATCAAAAATGCTTGCATCACACACACAGCTTTGCTGTATGATCGGCCCTGACAGGATCGCGGGGAAAAAGCATGCAACAAACCCCTTGGATCATGGAAACAAACACATACGAGCCTTCATAAACGTCTACTGTGTGCCGTGGGTCCGTGTCTCACAGCTTGAGCTTGGCACTGGTCTGGCAGGTCTGCGTCTGCCTTGCCTTCGGAAAGCGCGTGCTGTCATGCTCTCATGAGTAATTAAGCAGCCGGCTCTTCTCATAGGATAAGGAAACTCCGCTTTGAATAATAATGAGAAACCGATGCGTCATCATTGCACTTGCAGTACTGCGCTACGTCGCCGATTTGGATCCCTCCCCAAAAATCATAAAAGTTGAACAAAAAAATTCTCCAGGGTGTCCTGAACCTTTAATGTGCTGCGTTAATGCGAGACTCTTATTGCGCGATAAAAGAAATATCGGCCTTAATCTATTCTCAAAGTTGGGTTGGGAGCTGGGTCTATTCTACGCAAGCTATGATGACATTCACCTTGATTTTTTAGCGCGGATGTATACCATAGCCGTCTGACAAAAAAGAAAACTCAAGCAGAACACAACATACAAGACATGACAGGACTAGTGTCTGGACTCCCAAAACAAGAATTAACAACCCCAAGTGGCAGAATCCTGACACATCTATTGATAAAGAAAAATAAATAAAAATAAATAAATAAAAACTATTGCTAACAATGTCAGTATATCAGCAAACATCCAATAATTAAAATGCAGATCATAACATCCCATTAACTTTTGATAAACCTTTGTAATTGAAGTTAAACATTTGCCTGTTTTCACATTATGCATATTTCATTTCTGCAGCAATAGTGCTGGAGTTAAATTTCTTTCTTTCTTTCTTTCTTTCTTTCTTTCTTTCTTTCTTTCTTTCTTTCTTTCTTTCTTTCTACTACCTACCTTCCACCATTTTTTCATCCTAACTTCCTTTCTCCTTTGTTTCCTTCATTCCTCCCTTCTTTCCTTTCTTCATTTCACCCTTGAATTCTTGAATATGGTTTCAAATTTGTAACCATAGTGTGCACTTTAACTTAAATACGCGATTTGTTAAAGACAGTTCTAATACTCTTAAAGGGCACTTAGGTTACCCCTTTTTTTTTCAGATTTATTATGAATCTTTTGTGTCTCCAGAATGTGTCTGTAAAGTTTCTGCTTAAAACACCAATCAGATTGTTTATTATACCTTTTATAAGTTTCTCTCTTATAGAGTTTTGCACTGGGTGGTGGTTTTGCTGTACTGCACCTTTAAGGCTTGTCTTCCCCGCCCACCATTTCTACGTGCCTTTCTGCATGCCTTAATCTCTTCCCTTGGCTGCATCAGACAACAAACAGACATAAAGGAAGCAGATCTCACGTAGCATTTGTGAGAAATACTACAGTAAGAACTTTACCAATGAGGATTTGATGCATTGGCTATGTTAAGTTACAACGATTAGTCACACACAATGTCGTTACAAAGTTCACGTGCACATACACAGACACACAGGCACAGACACACACACACACACACATACCCAGCACAAACACAATACGCAAATACATACAGACAGTGCACGTTTAGCTTTGCAGTCTTTTTGCACGCAAATGTGACAGGATACAGGTTAATTTCCACTGCTATATGGATAACTGTTATGTTAAAGTACAAAATAAACCTGATTTAACGTCTCCAAACCAGGATTGAAGCGTCTTCTTTCATAATTGTTCTGACACGCGACTGTGCTGATGAAATAAAGCTGAAGTAAATCACTGTAATTCATTACACACATGCACTGTTTTAAAACATTTTAAACTTTTGAAACTCACTCTTCTTGATCAAATTTGATGACAATTGATGATCCTAGCAAACTGAACAGACCTTTTATTCCTGGCTGCTTTGCGCTTGTCTTCTCTTGTTGATATGATTATACACTTGACTACCGGGACATGTTACGCAGCTGTCAATCAATTTGGTCAGCGTGAGGACCGCACTCCTACGTCAAGTTGCAGTCGGTCTGAACACGGCTCCAATTGGTCCACCGTTTTTAGGTTGTTAAATTGAATAAAAAGTACTCGGTGTGTTTATATCACCCCAATATGACGTTCTATACACTATACCTACACATATTAACAGCTTGAGAAGTACATTTTTCACCATAGGTACCCTTTAAAAAAAACTCCAACAAATATTTATACCTGATAGACCAACAGCCAACTTTCTTCTAATTGAATCAAAGCCAAAACTGTCCCAGCAGCCTAACAGACACATCCAGACATCCTCAGGTCCCTCATCAAAAACTAATCAGGCATTCTGCCTAGACAGCTAAATACTTTTAGTCAGGCTGCTTTGTGTTTGCATGCAAAGGCACTTTAATTTGGACATCTAAAGCCTGATCTTATTTTCTTAAGATAATTGTATTGGCTTTAAGCCTATGTAGATATATTCTCCAATCAAGACAGTGTTACAGTGCGTGAGGATGAATTAGAATTTTCTTTCCTTTCATCACATTTTGGTCACAGTGATGTTATGGAGATAAGCGTCTCATTCAAGATCCAAGACCTCTAATGTCAATTGATTCTATTTAAGATATAAGTGCTTTCAAATAATTGTTCCACAAGCTGTGGAGATGTTGAATACAAATTATTCACACTAGAAATATAATAGTCATTAAGCTGTATACTACACAGTTTGATCCCAGACCAGTTGCAGAAATTGTTTGAGTGATCAGACTTATATCTGTCTTGAATGCCTAAACAACCCCTTTAAGACACGTTTTGAAGTCTTGATTTGCTTTGGTGGTCATTTTTAAGTGTTCCCTGTTGGATTACTATGTATTGACTTTGGACTGTGTTTCTCGTTCTGTGATTGTTTGCTGCCTGCCCTGAACTCTCAACTGTTTGTTGCATCACGCTATTGGATTTCCCTGGACATTGTTGTATGATGGTGTTTGCTCTGCCTATTATGACTACTTATAACAAAGCTGCATTTGAATCACCATCTTTGTTGTCACACTTTTATACATTGTTGATTGTTGGCTTTGTTGATGCATGATTTTACAGTATTTCTCAGCATATCACTTTCCCCTCCATTCCAGATTTATAATTTACTTCAAACAAACAAAACATACAGAGCTTGCACATGTTTGGATTTTTGCTAATTGGTGTGATGACTTGTGACTATATTTGTCAGACATAATTTCCCTGTGTGTTTTGTGTTTTTGTGTGTCTGTTTTCTGTTTTTTGTGTTAGCCTCCATTGTTTTCTTGTGTTCTTCCCCTATGCTCTCTGTGGCACACACTAGTTTTGTACCCATGGTCACCCTTGTTAGTTGCCCTAGTGACTGTATCTGCCCAATTTTAACTCATTGAGCTCTGTTTTAACAATTTAGGTGCAAAGTCTAAAGCGCATGGCACAAAAGCATTAAGGGCAAGTCCGAATCCACTTTTGCTGTTTTAGGGGTGGAAAAATACAGCACATGGTCTAACAGGGTTGTGCATATTCTCATAAGTTATAGGTGTGTCTTGAGCATAACATACATTAAACCAATCAGAGTCTCATCTCCTATTTTCTTTAAGATTCAGTTGCGTCACGCCATGGCACATTTGATATTTACATGACGGACTTTGTAAGTGGAAAAACTGAATGGAAAAACGAGTTCCTCTTTTTGGCCTCTTTACTTTCTCTTTACTTTACCTTTACTATTTATTTTACTCCTTTACTTTCATGAATAAGGTAACGATGTTGTACGCACTCCACTGAACACATCCATTAGCCTACATATTTAATCTTGTTTGTTAAGTGCAAAAATTTGTTTCAAATCTATTTCTAAATTCAGTTCTAATTTCCAGCAAACTAATAAATGACCAATAATAACGAAGTGTGGCAAAAAAACATATATATCCAAACACACTTCCTATTCTTCTGCTTTATACAATATTCTTCATATTGTGATGCATACATCTCCAAAACCTGACAGGTGGACAAATCTAAACTTGTTTTTATTAAAACAAATATAAATATGCATATAATAAATAATACTGCTAATAATAATATACAAATTCAAAATGCCATGAATAAACTGAAAAAAACTCCCCAGACATGATGAAGAGATGGAGGCAGTGGTTTTTATATTTATGTAGTAAATAATAACTTTAGTAACATTTTAATACTTTATTTTTTTTCATATGTAAAGATAAATGTGCATTGATGTATTAGGCATTTGAACTTGCAAAGGTGCATAACTAACTCGCTCTGTGCTAGACTTTTCACTTTTGCACGGTCTATTTCAGTTTCTCAAAATAGCAATGCGCCAACAATGCACCTTAGCACACCTCCTTTTTAGATCTGTACACCCATGAGTCCACAAAGTAGCGCAAATGAAATTGCTATTTAAAGAACGTGGCACAAAACGTGAAAATTAGGGTTGTACTTGTCTGTAAATAGCAACAAATTACTCCAATGTGTCATGCCTTATTACGCGGGTGTATAATAGGGCCTATTATCTTGTATTACCTATGTATTTATACCCCATTGTTTCACTTGTCTACCTTGCAATACCTTGAATTTGCTTTCAATTATTATTATTATTTTCTCCTGGAAATGTATCCACCTCTCTGTCATTTGCCTACCTCAAGGCTAATGTATACTTCTGTGTCAAGCACACGCGCATGGTCCGGCGCAGCCTTCACATGGTCACATAGCCCTGACATTGACTCGCACCTCTTAAAAAGTGTAACTATATGTCGGAAAAAGGCATAGCACAAGCTCTGTGATTGGTCACTTGGTAGCTGTGATAAGCGTGGGCAGTGCTGAGAGCCACAAGTGCAATTGAGCGAATGTTTACAAGTGTCGAATCCATGAAAGAGCTCCAGAGGGAAAATGTTGTTTTGTGAGTCTAAATAAGCGCGTTTTAGCCACTTGTACATAAAGGTATTGTTCAGAAAAAAAACAAAACACTCTTGAAGAAACTCGATACAGACAAACATAACAACCTTCTACCAGCTAGTGTTTCAGAAATGTTATTGCAGAGCAACATCAAACAGCGCGCAGAAGTATAAATGCACAGCTATACGCAAGGCAGGCATCGTGGGTCACGGCGATCGCTTGACGCAGAAATATAAACTGTCTTTTATTTAACAATAGTCTCTTTTAAAATTTGGTTGATTTTTTAATTTAACATTGGTTACGGTTAAATACATTTTATTCTATTTTGAACATTTTCATTACTTTTTATGTTCTTAATGTTGTTGTATTGAAATTGAAATTTTTGTGCAGTTAGATTAGTATTGATGTGTGTTTACAGTAGTGAATGATATTATAAAATGTGTGTAACCCGGGGAGTGACACTGACAACAGATGTTTGGATCCACATGCAGGTTTATTCAGTGGTCAGGCAAGCAATGGTCAACACAGGTGCAAACAGATGTATAAGGCAAATCCAGAAGCGTAGTCAATATAACAAGTGAGAGGTCGAAAGGCAGGCGACAGACAGGGATAACTAAATAAACAAGACTAGGTAAGAACACGGGAAAACAAGGCTAGAAAAACACGTTGTAATGTCACTGTGGCAGATAACAAGACTCAGCAAAGTGAATGAGTGAGTGTGTTGCTTAAATAGTGTGTGCTATTAGTCTCTGACAATCCTCAGGTGGTGCGAGTGTAATCAGTCTAGATGAGGAAGCATGTGTGAGTGTCAGCGGAGTGCATGTATGAAAATGTAGTCCAGAAATGGCAGATTTGTAGTCCATAAGTTATTGTGAGTAAGATCCAGCGATCTTATGAAGTACGATCGCTGGTAATCATGACAATGTGGTACATAAACTTATTTCTCCCAAAGCAAAATGCATTTTGGACCCAGTGCAATTAAATCATTTGTGCATTATTTTCCTGCTATTTTGCATTTTAAAACAGATATCTTACATCATACCTACATATAACTGACTTATAAACTGACCTTATATTATCAGGTATATTTAGCTAAATCATGTGCTTTTGTTATCCATACATTGCCCATCTGGAAAGAGCTGTAATTTGCTACTTCATTTCAGCTTGTTGCATTTGAACCAGTTTATATTTAGTCTCAACTTATTATTTAAGGGCAGTGTGCCATTTCCTTTCCTGCTTCTAAAAAAGATGACTCCAGATGTCCCCAACTCTCTGCTGTTCTCATTACCGCCAGCAAGGTGTTCCAAAATTGAGGATGATAACGTTTATGGTGGAAGACATTAAATAAAATACCTAGATCCCATTTGCCAGGGATGGCTTTCTGTTATTGCTTTCATTTCAGACCTCTGAACCTGGAAATGAAATGATGTTCTGCAGAATGTTTAGAGCAAAATATACTTTGGCTTGATGAGACTGTTATTTGAGATTCCTTTAATGGCTTTATTGAATTATGTATTGTAAATAGACGTTTGCATTTCGTAACCAGAACACGGCAATATACAACAATGAGGTTGTGATCAGAACGTTCTCTCTTGGATTCTTATACACATTTTGATGTATTAGATGATGGTGAAAATATTTTGGAGTTCAAGAAAGGTTAATGACCTCATATGTTAATAATTTTATTCCTCTGAAATAGAATAGTAGCACATGTTTTTTAGACAATTTCACTGGATTAAATTACCACAAAATAACCATGTTATTTAGTGTTTCCTGATTTCTCTCATGGGAAAGTGGATTTGATGGCTAAATACGTGCAATTAATTAGCTTATTGAAAGCAAATAAAAGCAAATAAGTTGGAAGCAATGGAACATATTTTGTGTATTGTTATTTATATTTGCTTCATATTTGTGTTGTGCTTTGTGAAATCTTTAACACATGGCTCAGTTGGCATTTTTGTGTGGAGGTTGCATGTTTCCTCCGGGTGCTCTGGTTTCCCCCACAAGTTCAAAGACACGCAGTAAAGGTGAATTGGGTAAGCTAAATTGTCCGTAGTGTATGTGTGTGTATGAGAATGTATGGGTGTTTTCCAGTGATGGGTTGCAGCTGGAAGGGCATCCACTGCATAAAACATATGCTGGATAAGTTGGCGGTTCATTCCGCTGTGGCAACCCCAGATTAATAAAGGGACTAAGCGGAAAAGAAAATGAATGTATGAATGTTTGTATTATATGCAATATTTGTAATTCTTCAACGGATTTCAGTAGCCTATAGCTTATTTCATCTAGATCTATAACACTACAAAATGGACACGTAATTTGTAAAGTTTTGTATTCATATTTTGTATTATCTCCAAAATAAATAATCCGTCGCCCAGTCTCTTACACACATATATAGTTGAAGTCAGAATTATTAGCCCCCCTAAATTATTAAATATGTTTATTTTTTCCCCAAATTTCTTTTTAATAGAAAGATTTTTTCAACACGCGTGTTATTGAAACACCAAGGAGGAAACAGCAAAGAAATATCACTTATTAAATTAAAACTGCTTTAATTATTATTTTAAGTAACAGTCTTAAATTTAAAAGGCAAACATGAGAGCAATCTTATGCAAAAGACCTCTAGCCTATTAGGTGTTTTATGGAATATCTTAAACTGACCAGTAGCAAGTTTTTTTTCTTTCCCTTATTTATTCTTTTTTTGGCACATGTACTCATAAGTAATGTGAAAACTAGTGTAATGACAGCGGCACATTATCTTGCAAACTTTCCTCTGCTTTCACTCTGCCCTGAAGCCCTGAGGTATTTGGCGGGCTGAAAAAGGCTGGCCGCTGGCCCAAAGAAAGCCCCGCTTTGGCACGATCAGGCCCCGGAAGTGACTATGGAAAAGCGACTGGCCTCTGCTCACACTGGCTTGCTTGCTTCAGGCGCGACAGTGGAAACGCGGCTATTGTGTGTATACAAAAAAAAAAAACAAAAAACAGACCAACTGCTCACAAATTCCTTTGATTCAAAAATATTTAGCTTCTGATGAGTGTTTTTATTTTAGCCCCTAAATGCAGTCATGTAAGTGAACACAGATGCACACTCAGAAGTATTCATCACAGCAGGACATCTAAGAGAGTGGGCAATAACAGTTGTAAGTGTCCTCTCAAGCACCATAGACATGAATACATGAAAATAATGTAACTTAAAACAGCCAGCCTGTTGGTCTTCATTTTAGATTTTCTGCTCTTATTTATCCCAATTCATGATGCAGAAAAACTCTCTGAAGTTTACCAAAGACCCTCATGGGATAAACATAGCTTTGCTGTATACCTGAGGCAAGAAAAATTAGAGAAAGCGCAAGATAACCAGCAACAATCTCAGTATTTCTGTGACGGCAGAGGGTACAGAGTGGTCAGAGGAAGAGATAAGCTGAAGAGTGGTGCTTTGATCTGATCTGCAGTAATTCTCCATCTCTCTGCGGTTGTGGCATGAACACGGCTATTTGTTGAACCTAATATCCTTTAGTTTCGCTCGCTTTCTGTGAACATTTCCCAATCTGCTATGGTTTTGTCTGAATTTGTTATGTCATGCATGGATATGCAGAGATAAATATCTTGTGAACAATCCCTGGAAGTTTTTCTTTGGTTTGGTGTGGTCTCAGAGACTTATTTTGTGAGTTTGCAACTGCTCATTTTGAGAACTAAAGTTTCAAATTGATGATCAAGTTTGATTATCTACATCTCCAATCATTTAAAATAAAATTATTATGGAAAACACTTCAAATGACTTATTGTGAAGTGCTTCTAATTTATAAAAGGTTTTGTCAATTTCTAAAAGGTCATAAATGATAACTAGAATCCAGCAAACGCCTCTTTTTTTTACTTTTTTTTGTCCAATATTGTCAATGACAGTTCAGTGTTTTCTTTCTTCGGCAGAGTTGATATTAATTTTGACCTGCTGGACAATCAAATCAATCCTCTGCCTTCCTCTGTCTGTTGCTATTTAATCATATGCCGTCTTCACAATTGAATTGGACAAGGTGACCTTTAGTTGCTCGTGCAGATGTGAGCTGTCAAAAAGTCCTTCATATCATATCAAATGCTTCTCTCTAAACCAGACTTTGTGTTTGACTTTGAGGGAAAGCTGTGATTGCCATGATATTTTGATTTAAGCAAGATGTGAACATGAAGACTTGTTCCAAGCAGTCACCTTAACATGTTAGCTAAACTCAAGATGTTTATGCTGAAATTGTTTGACTTACAAATTCTAAATACTTTTTAAAATCTGTGTTTTTCCTTTCACTTCACTAGATAATCTACTGATAGACTACCAGTTCACCTTCAGTCTGCTTCAGGAAGACGATCAGCACTACACTGGTATTAACTTCATGGCAAATCCAGAAGAGGTCAGTGCCTTTACAGAGAATTAAGAAACAAGCTTTTTAACTATTTGTATTTTATTTTGAAGTGTACTCCAAATAACATCTTTGTAACAACAGCATTTGTGTCCTAAAAAGACACAATGACAAGATGTTTTTTTTTTTTTTTTTGAGCACAATGGATGCTAAAGTAATATGTGACAACATAATTACAGCCATTCATTTGATAGTTACTGCACTTTACCTTTTAATTAGGAAACTAAAATGTGTTAAGCTTGTAATCAAAATTGACGTCGGATGAATGGACATACAGATTGATGGATGTATGTATTGATGGACTGATGCACAGATGGACGGATGATGGATGAATGGATGGATGGATGGTTGGAAAGACAGATTGTTGAATGGTTGGACTAATGCACAGATGGATGGATGAATGGACTGATGCACAGATGGACTGATGTATGGATGAATGAATGGACAGAATGGAATGGGTGGATGGACGGATGCAAATATGGATTAATGGATGATGGATGGATAGACAGATAGATATATGGGCAGTTGGACTGATACACAGATGGACTGATGGATGACGGGATGGACAGACAGACAGATAGATGGATGGATGGATTGATGCACAGATGGATGGACAGATGGATAGACAAACTGACGGACGGATGGATGGATGGATGGACTGATGCGCAGATTAATTAATGAATGACGGATGAACAGACAGACAAACATATGGATGGCTGGACTGATGCACAGATAGATAGATAAATAGATAGATAATTAGATAGATAGATAGATAGATAGATAGATAGATAGATAGATAGATAGATAGATAGATAGATAGATAGATAGATAGATAGATAGATAGATAGATAGATAGATAGATAGATAGATAGATAGATAGATGGATGGATGGATGGATGGATGGATGGATGGATGGATGGATGGATGGATGGATGGATGGATGGATGGATGGATAAATGGATGGACGGAGGGACGGCCGGATGGACGGACAGACAGATAGATAGATAGATGATAGACGGACGGACGGACGGACGGACAGACAGACAGACAGACAGACAGACAGACAGACAGACAGACAGACAGACAGACAGACAGACAGACAGACAGACAGACAGACAGACAGATAGATAGATAGATAGATAGATAGATAGATAGATAGATAGATAGATAGATAGATAGATAGATAGATGACAGTGAGTTGGATGGGTGGATGGGTGAACAGACTGGTGGATGAGCGAATTGTTGGATGAATGGACTGATGAACAGATGGATGAATGAAATGACTCATGCATGGATGGGTGGATGGATTGAGGGAGGGAGGGAGGGAGGGAATGATGGATGGATGGATGGATGGATGGATGGACAGATGCACATATGGATTAATGGATGATGGATAGACAGACAGATGGATGGATGGATTGATGCACAGGTGGATTGATGATAGATAGATAGATAGATAGATAGATAGATAGACAGACAGACAGACAGACAGACAGACAGACAGACAGACAGACAGACAGACAGACAGACAGACAGACAGGGAGATATGGATAGATGGATGGATGACTGGATGGATGGATGGATGGACAGACAGATGCATTGATGGATAGATGGACTGATGCACAGCTGGATGGATGAAAGGACTAATACATAGATAGGATAATGGATTGATGAATGGATGGACAGAAGGATGGATTGATGCATGCATGTATGTATGGATGAATGACTGATGCACAAATGGACTGATGAATGGATGAATGTATGGACAGACAGACAGACAGACACATTGATGATTGGACAGTTGGACTGATGCACAGATGGATGGATGACTGGACTGATGGATGGTGGATGGATGGATGAACAGACGGATGGATGTATGGATGTTATCCACATTTTTGTAATTATGGTAAAAATACAGTTTATTCTGTATTACAGTTGTAACATATCTTTTGTTTATGTTGTTTGTCTTCCAGACCAATAAGAACCTCGATATGTCAATAAATGCATCTAACAATTTCAACCTCAACATTACATGGTCCATCGGTTCAACAGGTAAAGTATTTCATGTTAAAATAATGAAATCCCAAAAGAAAGAATGACTTTGTAAAATAGTTTGAGCTATATAGGCCTGCTGTGTGAAGCCATTTGTCAGGGCATTCATAAAATGCTTTTTGATTTCAATTAAGATACACAGACACTGCTCTTGCACAGGCAAATGCCTAAGCGGACTAGTTTTCATTTAGTTGCTGTTTGAATAAAGCTGTAGGACAAGCAGATATGCGGAGAAGTGTTATAGATTGCCCTATAGACACAGATAAAGCAGACTCCCTGTGGTCACTGCAGTAATTCAGATATAGTGCTCGAATGTAACAGTCATTGTCATGAGAGCACATTTAAAGAAATATTGAAGACTGAGCTAAAAAAAACGGTTAATGGAAATTCACATTTTGCATTGTGATAAATTGCTGATAAGTAAAAGTAATCTTAATGGAACAGTCACTTTATGGGTCATCAGGGATACATTAGTGTAGACTGACTGACGTTCATGTTCATTTGCGGTTGAAGATTTACTGTATTATGATAGAGCATGTACGTTGTAAAAATGATTTCTCAAACTTGTAAATCACTTAAATTACGATTTGTTACTTGCATAAAAAAATTATTTCTGCAATCTTAAAAGTTTCTTCAGTTTGGTCTGCTTCTTTTTTGTAATGTTACATTTGGTCGCAACTTCAAAAAGAGCTAAAAACTAGCAAAAAAAGACTAGCAAAAAAAGCTTATTTACTCACCATGGTGTTGTTCTAATGCCCTGTGGTCTTACTCATGTTTTTTGCAACACAAAAAGAGAATCTAAAAAATGGTCTTGCTCATATGCGAGTATTTGATGGCTCTGAATTGCAAGCAGCATTAAACTTTTATAAAGGGTTGAAAAATCGTGCTGAATGGTGTCATGTGCCATATTTTTTTCATGGGTTCTGTAAGTCTGTGTTGTGATAGTCGGTACATTGGTACGCATCTCTTCATTTGTGATAGTCGGTACATTGGTACACATCTCTTCATTCGTGAGGTTGTATTTGTGCTGCGATTCACAGAAAAAAGTTCACAAGTTATTAAGTTAAATATGTATGTGCATCAAAACAAGAAATCATCTTCTAAAGTTAATTTAATATTTAACTGTTATGTGGAAATGTAGCTTTATTTTTCTAGTCATGATATTTTGTGCATAGTTGAAATGTTTAAACTTTTTGTCCCTGGCGTCTTTTTGACCTGCAAATAACATTTGCTAACATAGACAAATTCTCATTGTTCAAATGGCATAAGACTTTGTACTGTGTTCAACACTAGATATTTGGGCTGCACGATTCTGGCTAAAATGAGAATCATGATTTTTATAAATTTTTTTTTTTGCTTAGAATAAAGATCATGGTTTTCTTATGATTGTAGATGAAAAATAAAGGTTAATATGAGCAGGCTATTAGTATTGTTATTTCTCAAACACAAGATAAACAATAATATATTAGACCTACAGTATGTGTAGGTCTACTGTTGGTTAAAATGATACATTTTGGATGAACTTGGAATTGTGGACTTGAATAGACTTTAAATTTGTCCTGGTCGGTAATGCACAGTAAAGTGATGAATATCAGAATACTCTTTATAACTTGAATAATAATAATACTAAGTTAAATTATTATGTTTGAGACATATGCTTACAATCTGTCATGTGACATTATTTAGACCAATTTTCTCTTGGTAAAATCAGACATTTGCCATTATCAGATTCCCTCCTGCATTATATTCAACATTATATAGGCTAGAGATGTTATAGTGACACTGTTAAACATTTATTCTTACCCACAACACTTTGTGTTCACTATAAAAGAAAAAAAAATCCAATGATTGTTGTAATTATAACTCTAAAATGCAATATAATCATTTAAATGATGTGCGCACTTTCGGTTTTACTTTTACTGTCGAGTACGGTTCATGTCATGACTGTCGTCATTCCGAGCAAAAAAACAAAAAAAAACAAACAAACAAACAAACATGCAAATCATATCATGGGTCCCAAACAATCACTCTGTGCGACAAACTGAATGTTATTTACAAGTTTCTTATATGTTATTCACAGCCTATGCAGGTTCTGTCTGTTAAAGTAGACCTCATTCACAAACATGCTCTCTGTGGAAAAACACACAGCTCACGGTCAGCTCATGTGTGATTTCATGTTTGCGAATAAATGATTATATGAATAAAAGAATTGTATTTTTGAGTGAAAAATATCTTATTAAAACAGTAGATGTCTCTTTCAACACTATTTATTGTCCTGAGCAACGCATATAAAACAACGTCAAGACTTGTGTGACCGCCTTTATGCTTCTCTTTTGACTTTATTATTAATTTATTCATTTTCTTTTTGGCTTAGTCCCTTTATTAATCAGGGGTCGCCACAGCGGAATGAACTGCCAACTTATCCAGCACATGTTTTACGCAGCAGATGCCCATCCAGCTGCAATCCATCTCTGGGAAACATCCATACAAACTCATTCACACTCATACACTATGGACAATTTAACCCACCCAATTCACCTGTACTACATGTCTTTGGACTGGGGGGAAACCAGAGATGCTAACTGACCTAGAAAAGGCTCGAACCAGCAACCTTCTTGCTGTGAGGTGACAGCGCTACCTACTGCGCCACCTCGCCACCTGACCTGATTATAATTGGCTGAATCTTAGAAATTCTGAATAAAGATCATGCGGGGGATGATATCTAGATCATGATCTTTCTTTGATTAATCGTGCATCCCTACTAGATATAAAAAAGCTGAAATGCTATCTTAATTTTATTTTAATATAAAAAAGGCATATTCATGGACTTTTCAGAAATGAAGTGGCACACCTCCAGCAAAGCAAAAAAAAGTGGTTCTGCACATTTGTTTAAAAAACACGTCATATAACAGCAGCTCAGGTTTGGCTGTGACAGCCAAACCTAATGGTTACAAAGTTCACAGATTCAAATCCTGGCACGGCAGGGTTTAACTGGGGGAGTGAATAACCAGCACTCACACCACCCTCACTACCAAAGCTGAGGGGATTTCCTTGAGCAAGGCACCAAATGCCTAACTGCTCCCAGAGCAACCCACTGCTGCGGGTTTGTGCTCATACAGTGGGTCGATTTGGATAAAACAAGTGTCTGCTAAATGCTTCAATGTAAATGTCTTGTGCATTTTTAATCAGTTACAACATCACAGGCACACTGTTTTCAGGAGTTTTCAGGAGTTTTTTTAACAAATAGTGTTTTTTTAATGAGTATAATTATTTCATACGTTGTACTGTTGATATTAAAAATAATAAAAAAAATAGTCTGTATATAGGTGTTTCCCAGGATTGGGTTGGAGCTGGAAGTGCATCCACTGTGTAAAACATATGCTGGATAAGTTGGCAGTTCATTCCACTGTGACGACCCCTGATTATAAAAGGGGTTAAGCCAAAACGAAAAAGAATGAATGAACGAAAGTTGGCAGTTAATTCCGCTGTGGAGACCCCTGATTATTAAAATACTAAGCTGAAAAGTAAACAAATGAATGCTAAAAAGTTGTTTTGTTGCCTGTTGTCTTTAGAGACCAACAATAAACAACCCTAAACGAGTACCAGGGGTCAATTTGAATGTAACTCTGTGCTTTTCTATTACAAAACAACTTTTAATACTCATGGATCCTGATGATACATTAAGGTTTTATGAAACAAAACTATCAGTCACAAGAAACTGAACGTTACTTAAAACATATATCCACAGCTTCGCCAAATAGTCCTAAATGGGCACGCAACAGTCTATGCAGCTTAACCATTGACTTCAACCACCATAGGCCAAGGTTTTGTCTTTTTTCTACTGAAAAAGAAAAATGCATCTTGGATTGCCATAGTAGCTGTAAATGATTTGGAAATTTACCTCATTTTGGTTTTCTTTTTTGGTTCAACATCAAAAGTTCATGCGTCAGTTGAACATCACCATCAATGCATAATGGCTGATTTTATTAGATTTTTGATAAACTACTTGTTTAACTCTTGAATCTATTTAAACCCTCACTATAGAAGACTTTTTAAATATTTAATTGTGACACATTCCCTATTGATCATGCTGGCATTCAAGCACAGCTCTTTACAATGATAATATAGATCTGCATCAGATGTTGTAAAGTTGAAGGGTCGATCAGAATAATAGGCCATATTTAATCTTGCAGAGTGTTTTGTATGCAAGCATTGTTGTTGGCTGACATTGTGTTTTTTTGTCCCTGCAGCAGGTACGATCTCCGGGGAGGAATTCCCTATAGTGTCCAAGACTAACATCAAAGAGTACAGAGACAGTTTCTCCTGCGAGACCTTCTCCTTTCTGGCAAATCCCAATATCACTTTTCATGTGTATGTCAGCAACTTCTCATGGCCAGTCAAAATACAGGTAAGATCAACTGCTACCTTTGGTGTATGTTTCATATAATCAGTCTAAAACTCCTTATGTTTCAAGGTTGCATTGTTGTTGATAAGATTAAAACTAAAACTAAAACAGTTTAAAAAAAAAAATAATTATATATATATATATATATATATATATATATATATATATATATATATATATATATATATATATAAACAACACAAGAAATTGAAAAAAAAAAAAAAACAAGCGAAACTTACAAGTTACTGACTATTAGCAAAAAAATGGTGGTTTTCAGAATTAGACTAATTCTGTGGCAGAAAATCTGACCTGTGGCTTTAAGTAATTGTAGATTGTGCTTTTACAGTCAACCACTTTATATATAAATAAATATAAATCTTTTTCAACATCACTTCAGTTGCCAAATAAAGTCAAACAAGCGTGTTTAACTATATTATCTTTAATATTTAAAAGTTAGTCTGAATTTCCTTAAACTTCACTTTAATTCATTTAAGCTGCATTTTACATGTTTTTCAGTTCACACTCTCCACAAACACACAGGGATTATCAAAAAAAATATTTGTATTTATTCACACTCACTTCAATGTCTGTAGGAATAAAACTTAGGAGTATAAATATACAAGACATGAATTACTAATGACAAACAGGTGAGCAAGCACAGGTGAAACCAATAAATATTAATGAGGGCGGGAAAACAGAACAGAGGAATCACATGATACAACAAAAGATAGCACATGTAACATGACAGGGAGAAACAGAATTCTAACACTAAGTTGATTTAAGCTATACAAACAAAACTGCTTTAGTCAGGATTTTTTTGGACTTTTTGAAAGTAGTGCATTACAATATTGAGCTACTCCCCCTAAAAAGTTACTAACTGCATTACTTGGTTACTTTTTATTAAAAAAATTATGCGTTATATTACCTTTTAGTTACTTTTGCATTACTTTTCCTTATCTGCTTGAGGTTAACCTCAGAACTTGCAGGTGTTTTTTCACCTTTTTATGGAGAAGCTCTGCATTTAACAGCCATCTATAGAACCTACACCTTCATTTTCCTTTAAAAAAGGTAGGATAAAAATATGTTTTGAGAACCTTCTGAGCCCAGATTTACAGTACACACTATATATACAGATTAATGACAGCATGTAAAGTAATGTGTTTGCTTCTTTTGAATTTTTAGTGTTATTATTTAAGTAAATTCACTGTCCATTGAGGTAAAGACTGCAATAAAGCCTAAGAGTACTAACACAATAATTTATTTAGGCAAATACAGATTTTTTTAAACCTTTAAAATGTTTGATAACAAAATGAATAGGAAGACGATAAAAAAAAAATATTAAATCCCCAAATCAAAATAATTCCTTGAGCTTTATACATTGGATAAATTGCTTCATGTGGTCTTAACAAATGTGTAAATTGTTTCCCAAAAGAGAAAAAAATTCTTACTATATTACAAAACGTATTTGCTTCTACAGTAATGTTAGACAGTGGCTGCACCTCCTCAACGATAAAATCAATAACCTTTTTTTTTAGGTTTAGTCAAACTAATTCTTTTACCTGGAGGAAGTGAACTGATGTCGATCATAGCTGCCATTGTTTCTGTTTCTGTCTGTAGTGATAATGGGCGATTTGTGAATGAATCATTTGTTTTAACTGGATTGTCATGAAAGGTTTGCATCTTCAGAACAGAGCTTCACTTGCGAGAAAACAGTTAAACGGGTCATCTGGAGTGTAAGAATGACAGATGAGCCATAGATAAGGAAACGCGTTGTACGCACAAACATCCATTAGCCTACATAAATAATTTTGTTTTATTAAGCTCAAAGATTTGTTTCAAAACTATTTAAAAATTCAGTTTTAATTTCCAGCAAATAAATAAATAAAAATAATAACGAAGTGTGGTCAAAAAACTGAGTTATATCCAAATACACGTGCTACGCCCCATATGGTCCAAAACCTGACAGGTGAACAAATCTAAGTTTGTTTTTCATTCATTCATTTTCTTTTTAGCTTAGTCCCTTTAATAATCTGAGGTCATCACAGCGGAATGAATATTTTGTAATATTTTATTCCTTTAATTCTTTTTCATTTGTAAAGATATTTGCGTATTGATCTACATCCTGTGTGCATTAAGCAATGTTTAAGCGAGGCGCACAACTAACCCGCTCTGCAGTGGACTTTAGACCTCCTCTCAGCTGGTCTATTGAGCAGTCTTTTTTAGTTCCTCAAAATAGCAACTTGCCAGCAATGCATCTTAACACACCTCCTTATTTAGACTAGAATGCCTATGGGCGCACATACAGTATGAGCGCAAATGCATATGCTATTTAAACAGCATGGTGCAAAACGTCAAAACGACACTTGCATCAAGCTGAAACTAGCAAAAAACAATTACACCACGCTGGGTGAATGATAGGGGCCTTAGTTAGTAGATTCAGTTAGTGGAACAGTACACTGACTCATCTGCTGTGAAAAAAAGAGACCTGATAATGATGATGAGAGAAAAAGAGATGCCTGTTTTTTCACAACACGCTTTCTCATTGAGTGTGTGATTAAATCAGACCTAATTTTTTAATACATTTTGTAAATTTTGTAATTTTTTTGAAAAGTAACTAAAAAAATTATACTTATTTTTAAAAGTAATGCATTATATTACCTCTAATTTGGAAAAGCAATATTATTACGTAACACGCGTTACTTATCATGCATTACCCCCAACCCTGCTTACAGTATACAATATTTTGCATATGCTATATTCATTCATTCATTCATTCATTCATTCAGTCTTAATATATACACAGTGACTTGTGTGATATGCTTATAAGCCATTGTGTATGTATTTGTTTGAATTTAAAAAGTACAAAGTTTAGTTTCAGCTCCATCTCTTATTATTACAGTACTTTTCTTAGATTTTATAACTGATATCCTGTTTTACACTAAACTGATTAGCTTTTTATTTAATGCATCATATTTAATGAATGATAAAGTAAAATTATTATTATTTTTTTTTTTTCACGTTGTGTGGCTTACTGGCTTTGATCAAAACAGAATCATGATCATCAATACCTTCATCACCCCAACTACAAATTACTGTAAATATTACGCATAAAATTTGTTTTTGATTTTAAGTCAGGCTTTCTAAGCCCTCATATCCAAATAGTGTGGCGAGCGTAAACCATTAAAAAGTGTGTTATGGAAAATAATATGTTTAATGATCCGTGAGTCTTTGTGCTCATCAGTTATTTTAGAGTGCATTAGAAAAGCGCCGACAAACCGCAAAAGATATCTTCATTCTCTCAGTATTCTCATCTATGAGCTGAACTATTTTTAAATACTTGTGCTTTTCAGTGTTTATGTCATTCTCTATTAGGTAATCCCGAGAAATGTGTTTTAGCTGGTAAGCTATTATATTTTTCAGGGTATTTGTTATTGTTATTTGTGCTTATGGTGGCCTTTCACATAAATCCTACAGTACATTGATAATATTAGACAATTTTAGTAGTTGAAAAGGCACTACCAATCTTCTTAAAAGTTAATTATTAATAAAAAGACTTTTACGAAGAGTCTTTTAATTATTTTATGATGACTCTTATGCTCAGTAGGCTATAATTATTTGTACATTTTTCAAAACAGTAAAATCTTGAACTATTATTTATTCATTCATTTTCCTTTGGCTTAGTCCTTTTATCCATTAGAGGTCGCCACAGAGGAGTGAACTGGCAAATTATCCAGCATATGTTTTACACAGCTGATGACCTTCCAGTTGCAACCCAGTACTGGGAAAGACCCATACACTCTTACATTCACAAACATACACTATGGCTAATTTCTTTCTTTCTTTCCGGCTTAGTTCCTATATGTCTTGTTTCCACTGACTGGTACAGTACGGCACAGTTCGGGTCAGTATGCATCGATGTCATTTTCTCTCGAGAAAATGTCTAAAGTAAAGCTGTACGGGTCTCTTATCATATGAAAAGCACTTCTAACACAACAGACACTTTATACACATGAATACTTTTGTATAAATGTTTTTTTCTCTTGTTAGAGAGTCATTCCATCATTCTGAGTTCATAATAGTCCAATAGGTGATGCTGTGATGACAGAGCTGATTTTTTCAGCAGTATAAGCAGTCATTCTACAGTCTCTAGTAACACAATTATTTAAAAATCAGACAGTTTAAGGCAAAATTTTTAACCCTCCTTTGATTTTTTTTTTTTTTTTTAAGTGGTGAAATAGATCAAGAAAAGTTATATTATGTATATCTTTTTTTATTATTCTGAAGTGTTATTTCTTTTCTTTTGGCTGGAATTAGTTTTAAATTAGTTATGATTAGTTACATTTATATTATTAAATATTAAAATATTTTCTAAAAAGTGTTGAAATAAAATTTTTTACTGTTAAACAGTTTCAGTATGAATAGTATTCTGTCTTTACCTATATAGACACACAGTGTTTGAAGTTATTATAACATTTCTTCTTAATTTCAAACCTGTATTTTTTAACACTTTTCTTTAAACATGTCTCAAAACATGGCACCTTATTTGTTAATTTATGTTTTTTTTAGATGCTTTGAAATAGAAATTATCTTATTCATCACAGACATTTAGAGGCATATATTTCCTGCTCTTTTTTTATTTATTTATTTTTTGTCCTTTTTCCACCTTTACCCAAATAGTGTAGGCCTGAATTAGAGTAGTTACTGAGCCCTTTTACTCCAAGATCTACTCACTCCAAGATCTACTCAAATGCCCCCGCCACTGGTACAAATTCTGCTTTCCCTTTCCCCTTCGCGTTCCGCAATATCCGTGGAGGTCCAGAACAGGTGGTGCTGCTTATAATGAGTCAGTGAGTAAACCATCGCAGTCATCAGTCTTCCCAGCAACCCCTCAGTCAGACCATGCTGTGCCCTATGAGAAAGTGCAACTTCACCGTGGTCTGTTAGTATCAGCTCTCTATTGATTGCGGCTGTGAATCATTCCCATTAATGCAGTTTTACCATAGCCACATATAGATGAGAGTGTAACACAAGCCCTTAATTGTCCTCATCAGGACCACAGTCATCTATAGACTGATCTGAGTAACCGGAGAAGAACCCACTCTGACCTTCATCACGGCTGATGGACATCCAGTCAAGCTGCTTTCAAAATAAAATCATCCATCCCTCCGATTTATTGGCCTATTTGGTGCATAAAGAGAAAATAATATTTCCCTCTGCCAGCCAGAGTAAGGGAAGTTTCATCTTCCTTTTAAATGACTCCTTTATCGACTGGAGAAAGAGATTAAACTGTTTTTTTTTCTTTCTTTTTTTCTCAGCTAGAGTTTAACATCTTTCAGCTTTTGTTTATAGTGTTATCATGATACTGGTATTTCTCTTTTTTTCTATGATACTTTAAAAAAAATACAAAAAAGATACTTGGTTTTAAAAAAAAATATACAATGTTTATTACAATGCAGAAATTTTACCACAACATTAAGGACTGAACAGTTTAAGTTTAAACATCTTAATTTCTTCATTTGTCTGAGTTGACCTCATGCCTTAAGATTTTTTTACTATTGATCCAGTCAGATTTTTACTTTACCTGCCATTTTCACTGTCCCATCACAGCTGACACCCAGCTGACACTGCTTGTTGGAGAAGGGTCTGGCTGGAGATTTGCACTTGCACTTTCAGGCTTGCGCTCTAGGGCTGAATTTAAACAAACAAATTAAGTTAAACATAACTAAATTTTATTAGTTTGTTTAAATTCAACACATATAGGTTGTATGCATATTTTTTTTCAGTCTGGTGTGGAAAATGTAATTTATTGCAGTGCTTTTTGTACATTCTTAAATCGACTTTATATCGTATATCAATCAGTCAGTGAAGATTGTTAGTTTTTAAAGAAAACAGATGCTGATTTTGTAACAGCATATAGTTCACCAGAAGTGTTTGACCCAAATTACTGAAAAAGTCCTTCTGCATACGTCTGCAAATACCCTATAAGTTATTAAAACTATTATGTGTAGAAATGTGTTGAAAATGTCTTCTTTCTGTTAAACAGAAATGGGGGAAAACTATATACAGGGGGGCTAATAATTATGAAGGGTTAATAATTCTGACTTCAACTGTATTAAGCCACACACACATTGATATTCTGATAACATTTCTTCCATATTTATTTAATAGTTTACGCAGATGTTTTTATTTGTTGCGATTGAAAATCTGGGTTATTCCACCAAATATTGTTTTCTTAACTTTTCAGAAGCTATGAATTTCAGAATTAAATTCTTGCAACACAGGCTTATTCTTAAAACATATCCTTATATATGTTTTCGGAGATTGCAAATTATGTAGCCAGAAGTACATCTTACAACACTACGGGATGGTTACCAGTTTGTCCTGTTAGCTCGCTATGTATCGCTATGTATGTACAGTATGTCCTGTTAGCTCCGATATGTTGGCAGACTTGAGACGCAGAGAGGAGTTGACCACAGTGACAGGATTCGAGTCTGGTGAAGTTCCAGAAAGTGGCTGTGACAAAAACAGAAGTCCAAAAAATAAACAAATAAATAACAAGGTGAGAATGTGGTACAATCTGAACACATGGTAAAAACCAGGTGAGGGCTTTTCTTTTTCTGGATTCTTTATGAAAACTGTTGGGTTTTTGGAAGATGGAGGGTGGGTCAGTCTGTCAGTCAGTCCACAGCGGCCTCTAGTGGATTTACGCTAGAACAGCAGGTGCAAATGGCACTTACGAGAGAAATTTGAGATCTCAAAAAGCGTACACATCGGTCTCTGGTGGATTCGCAAAAACAAAAACTGCAAAAAAACGTACCTCCTGGGACGCATTTGGCGCTCTCCAGAAATGTTAAAAATAGGGGTATGTTTTCAGAGTGAGTCTGGGTTGAATTCTTAAGAGGGCTAATAATATATACCCTTAAACGTATTACAAAAAAAAAAAAAAATCTAAACTGATATTATTCAAGGCAATCTAAAAAATAAGACTTAAATATATATTGTAGGAAATACAGTGAAATACTGTTCCATTAAGCATAGCTCTGGCAATATTTGGAAAAGAATATTAAATTCGGAGCACTAATAATTTTGCCCTCAATTCATTTTCTAGTCTCTCTATGCCATCATATCTGTCAGCAAAGGTTACGTGTGGTTTGTGAGTGTTTTATGTGGTCTCATTCCTCATGTGGGTTAATAGTGCAGGTCAAGGCTGTAGAGGCTTGTCTACAGGTGATGTGCTCTGGATGAAGTGTATGTGAGAGATCGCCGTGTCGCTGTCGGCTCTGTGGCTTAACTGAACCGCTGACATGCGAGTGATTGCTATCACAGTTGGAGTTGTGTTCTGCATTCATCACCATCAGTCTTCACTTTTCCACTGTCTGCAGCATCTCCTTCACAGTCACTCAATCCTCTTCCACTCTCTATTTCTCTCTGCTGCCGGAGATTCTTCATTTATAATGCTGTGTTCGCTTTGAAAGGGTTGAACACACTGTACCAGCTTAATCAAATGAGCAATGCAGAAATACTTAAGTTGTCATTTTATGATATTTTATTCAGCAAGGATGAATAATGTGACAGTATAATGTTACACCAAATTTTGATGGGAAATAGACGTTGTTCTTTTGAAGATTCTATTTTTCATCTTGAAAAATATCACAGTATTTTATGAATATATTAAGCAGCCAGCATTGTCTTCAACACTGATTAAATAAGAAAGGTTTCTAGAGCATATGGATCATTTGACACTGCCTATATGTTAGTTCACCAATATTCTGTTATATAACATAAAATGTATATGTAATATGTAAGTATATGTAACATTACATGAAATGTAATTATTTAACACTCATATTTTTAGTAAAATATTTTAAATATGAAAATGTGATAAAAAATAATCTAAGCATTAAAAAATAGTTTAAATGTTTAATAATTTAAATTAAAAAATAAAATAAATAAAAATAAAATAAATATAATACAAAAACTATACTACATTCAATAACAGAAAAAGATTTATAACACTGCATGACAACCACAAAAGTTCATTAATTACATTTATTTATTTATTTATTTATTTATTTATGTAATTTTTCCAGTTTATTTGATTTTAAATTTTATGTTTTCCATTATTTGTGTTTCTTCCTAACAAAAGTCATGTTTGACATTATATTTTAGTTTTAATTTAAATTTTAACTGGCTATTAGGGGTGTGATGAGATTTCGAGCTATGGGATCCCGCATGACTAAATTGCGCCAAGGTGAAAATTTGTCATGCGAGTTGTTACGATGGAGCTTGAGGGTGAAATTAGCATTTAAGATTGGAGGCAAGATGCGTGGGCGGGCCGATTACCACTCAGCAAATGTACAGTTGCGACTTTGAGCCACATTTTGCGATGGGATATTCCATACACACACGCTCTTTGGCACTATTCTCTGCACCAACTGAGTCAGTAAAGCAATTTTCATGCTGCTATTGGCCTATTTAATTAAAATATAGTTAAAATAGCATTCATTACAAGTTTATTTAAAACAAGCACCTAAATAATAAGCACCTTTGTTTTTTTTCAGTTTAATAAAAATCTATTTTTACTCATAATTAAGCAAATATTTTGCTAAAATTTAAAATGATATATATACACTATTTTCCATTCACATGTTAGCAAAATATTTGCAGCGTTTAAATAGTTGATTTTTTAAAAGAACCTAAATAGTTTTTCATTACGTGATTGCTTCCCCCACATCATTGAGGATTCCAAAAAATAGTATAAAGAATATCTTCTTGTCTCGTTCCTGTCAACCACATCTTGTGTCTCGTCTCGTGAAGTATGCATCTCATCACAGCCCTACTGGTTATTGAGTAATTAAAATAATTATGAAATCCAGAAAAGGTGTACAAAAATAGATTAATATAAATAAAAATTATTAATGATTGAGTAATATTAATACGAATATACAATTATTAATAAAATAGATAGATATGAAAATAAAACAACACTACATGGCAGCCACAAAACAAGCTGCAATTTTCGCAAGCTGCTTTTTTCCCCATTAACAATAAACTGAAAGCCTAACCACAAAAATGGAGGTTAATGGCATATTGCCAACACAGTTTGCACATGTTTTACCTTAATGCTTGCGATTATTAGTATCTCTTCCTATTAATCACAAATCTGGTTTACCATTACCTGGTTATCAGTTTTAATCCAGACTAAACAAGCCTCTTTAATGAGTAACAGTAGGAGAATCAGAAAGTGCTCATAAGCTTGGGAAAGATAGTTTCCTGCTCTTTCCGCTCCCTGAGGGTCATCAGTTACTCCCAGGATGACTTCAGCTCAGAGATCAGGGCTGGTTTGGGGGCAGAACATGAGGGGATTTGCCCATCCGTGTGGAACAGAACTATATTTAGCTTGGTACTGTGGTTCTGTACCTCACTGCTCCTGGATTTTTCAGTCCACATCCAGAGTGTACTGTTGGACTTTTTTTTAAATATTTATTTACTTGTTAGGTATTTCAAAGAGGTTTTATTAATGCACATGAACAGATTTTTAGCTAAGTGCATTTTTTTGTTGAAGTTTATGTGTTATTATGTTGATTCAATCCAAATACGAGACATTCACTGGAAGGCTAGTGATACATATTATGCCAGCAGTTGAACGTATGATAGAATCTGTAATGATGATCTATGGGGTTTACATAATCTTGATTCATAAGTGTTTTTGCTGCATCAGTGTTAACATCAGGAACAGTTCTCATTAGCTTTAAGTGTTGCTCCTGATCATTTTTTTTTCTTGTCTACTAGTAACCAATCATTTAATCCATTAATTGTTTCTCTTAAAGGGATCATTTACACAAAAATTACAATTCTGTCACCATTTACTCACCCTTTATTTGTTAAAAATATTTATTTCTTTTGTTGAATGTAAACAAGGATATCTTTAAAATGTGTGGTAGCTGCCATTCACTTTCAACCAGCATTCTTCAAAATATCTTTTTTCTGTGTTCAAAAGATGAGAGACACATATAAATGTTAATAACCACACAAGGGAGAGAAACATGATTAGGTTCTTTTCATACTTTAGTGAACTATCTTTGTAAGAAACAGTAAAACATAGGCCAGGCTAGCATTATATTTCAAATACTTTTTGTTTGTTGTTTTGACCAATGCAGTTTTGTAGTGCCTCAACAAAATTGTCTGGAAACAAACAAACAAACAAACAAACAAAGGGATTAAAAGAATAAACTGAAAATTATGTCATCATCCTCACCCATCACTTTTCACAAACATTTTTTTTGAATAACACACAATTAGTTAATATTTAAAAAAAAAATAAAAAAAATTAAAGTATCTTAGTATAAAGTTAAAGTATAAAGATTTTGGTACTTAACTATTTGTTTTTTTATTATGGGTGTAAATGGTTACTGTTTTTAAAAAAAAAAATAAAAAAATAAAAAAAAAAACTCAACAAAGCTTAGAACATCTTGAGAGAGAGTAATTCATTTTTGGGTGAACTAATCCTTTAATTGGTTATTTCTTGCACATTACTTCTAGTTTATTACTATGCAATTACTATATGTTGAAAGAAGCTGCTGAACTTGCCAAAATATACCATCCTATATGGTATCTCAAATAGTGTTTCAATCATTTCTTTAAATTAAAAATAATTTCTCTATAAACCACAGTCAAAAAAGATGTGTTAAATCCAGATTGAAAAATATGTTGTTGACCTGAACAACAAAAATACAACAACAAAAAATAAGTATGTAAATGGTATACCCAGGGGCGTACTTAGTGATTTGTGGGCTCTAAGCAATTCCAGATAAGAGGTCCTGCACTGAAACTCAAAACACTCTCTTTCACTGTAGATATTTTTTTTTCTCCCTTGTTTCAGGATTTTTGTAGATAAACTGCATGCTAAAAATATAAATATATTAAGTGGAACCTTCTTAATTTATTCATTCATTCATTTATTCATTTTCTTTTCGGCTTAGTCCCTTTATTAATCTGGGATTGCCACAGCGGAATGAACTGTCAACTTATCCAGCATCTGTTTTACGCAGTGGATGCGCTTTCAGCTGCAACCCATCTCTGAGAAACATACACACATACTCATTTACACTCATACACTACAGACAATTTAGCCTACCCAATTCACCTGTACCACGTGTCTTTCCGACCCAGCCAAAGCTCGAACCAGCGACCTTCTTGCTCTAAGGCAACAGCACTACCTACTGCTTCACTGTGTACTGGAACCTTCTTAATGTAAAATTAAATACAGTAAATTCACAAATGAAAAACAAAAGCTGTGTAGATTTTAATATTTTCATGTGCAGAAGGAAGATTGCAACATTCATGATGGCCACCAGTTTAGAAAAAAAGTAATGACATTAAAATCTTAATGCTTAGACAGATTCAACATATGATAGAAAAAATATAAAATACCTTTATGATGATTAAAATAGGCATCTTGTCATTGGCATCTGAGGCCCTAAGCTGTTGTTTACCTCACTTATTGGTTAGGTTCACCCCTGAGTGGACCATGACTACTTTTTTAGTAGAATTCAAGAATACTTTGCAAAAAGGGACATGTACTGCTTATAATGTGCAGTATGGTTACTTGCCCCTCAGTAGTTAGCACTGTATAAGTGGTAAAAGTGAATTGGATAAACTAAATTGGCCATATGAGAGAGTGAGAGAGAGTATGGGTGTTTCTCAACTCAATGTTGGAAGAGCATCCGCTGCGTAAATCATATGCCAGAGTAGTTGGTGTTTCATTCCGCTGTGGTGACTTCTGATAAATCAGCGACTAAGCAGAAGGAAAATGAATGAATGAGCCATTTAGAGTAAGTAATAAAAAGGTGTTCATAATATTCTGTCCTTACACTCCTCTTTTTTTTTTCTTTTCTTCAGTCTGATTGGATAGATTTTCGTGTTGTAAGGTCATTTTGTCACAGCCGTTCTGGACCAAGGAATAGAAAGTGATTTGATTTTGTACACACACATCTCTTATTTTCCCCAGTCCAGTAGACATCATTAAATAGAATGCCTTTAGTAATTTCATTTCTGACAGACAGTTTGCGGTCAACATCAGCCTCTGTCCATCTCGGACATCTGAGCGAGTCTCTCTGGATAAAGGGAAAATTGAAACGGTTAGCCAGAAACACAGCAGTGCCATATCTGTTGATAGCTTTATCACTGCAGATTGCCTTTCATGGCAGTGAAAGAGGATCGGTAAAGCTAAGTGCTCAGTGCACCAGAATACGAGAAGGACATGACAGAAGAGATTACTTCATACATTGTGTCTCTTCTCACACACTCACTTGCTCATTCATTGTAACCTTTGAAATGAGTGCTGCATTAATGCTTTTGTGAAGAAGGAATGGGTGGAAAAAAGAACAAAACTGTCAATGGTGTAAACACTGATGGCAGAAATAACTCTGATTTCATTCATTCATTCATTCATTTTCTTTTCAATTAGTCCCTATATTAATCTGGGGTCGCCACAGCGCCACAACATGTTTTACGCAGCAGATGCCCTTCCAGCCGCAACCCAACACTGGGAAACACCCATACACATTCCCTCACACACATAGACTTCGGCGATTTAGCTTACCCATTTCATCTATACCTCATGTTTTTAGACTGTGGGGGAAACCGGAGCCCACACCAACTCGGGGAGAACATGCAAACTCCACACAGAAATGCCAACTGACCCAGACGGGGCTTCTTGCTGTGAGTCGATTGTGCTACCCAGTGCCATAAATAAAACAATAAATAAAAGTATTGCAGTTAACTATATAAATTGAGTTAGTAAACATGCTTGTATGAAATGTAATTATCAATAATAATATTAATAAAACAATAATAATCAATCTCATTTATTACATTATTATTATTGTTAATGTATTTATTTTTTTTATTTTTTATTTTTATTTTTTAAGTGATGTTTAACCAAACCTATAATATTTCCTATAATATATTTATGTATTATTTTTTAACCTATTTATTTATTTATTTTGTTTGGCTATAATAAAAGCAGTTTTTTATTGTTTTAATGTCAATAACATTATTATCTCGCTAAATAACTAGTAATATTGTCACAATCAGACTTGTAGATCACTGGGAGTCATTCACTTTTACTCAGGACTACAAATCACAGCTGAAGCTGTATGTTAGCAATCAGCAGGAAAACCGGAATAGGTGCGTGGTGCGTGACAGGATTTTGTAGTCCATATGTTGACAGATTTGTAGTCCTGAGTGAAAATGAATGATTCCCAGCGATCTACAAGCCTGGAAATATTTAATGTACTGTCATCTGGGCAGAGACAAAAGTCATTAGTTATTATTTACAAATATTTAAAAATAATAAAAATCATAGGAATAATATTTTTTGCCTTCAAATGTATGTTTATAAAAATAAATAATTAAATACAAACTAGCAAGCATATAAACAACCAAAATACATACACAAATAAATTTAAGCTGTATTATCACATTTATTTATTTTTATACTAATACAATTCAATAAATGTAGTACTTATTTTTTTGCAACTTTAATAACCTTTTCTTGCAGTTTTAGCAGGAGTGTCAATACAATATGAAATGCAAATGCAAGGCCTTTCATCACCGAAACCTGACATTCTGGGATGATTTGATGCCAGATGAGGGTGTGTGAGATTTAGCATCATGTCATACAACTATGTGATTAGTTAGTTTACTCCACCTCAGATAATATAGGTGAGCAACATCTCGGCATGTGTCTAATTATAAATATGATGCTCATTTGAATATTGTAGGTGTGCATAATATTCAACTAATATCTTACTGCAGTCATTAGGTTCTGTCATGAATATGTTAATGTACCATCTGCAGAATTGCCGATCCTCATGCTCAGTTCAAGATGTCAGATACTACACCCATGAAGCTTCAGTAACTCATTTAATTTTCCTGGGAATGGTATGACAGCATCTAAACTTGTGGAATACTTAAGATTTATCTACTTGATAGATAAAAAATAATAAAAAAATAAAATAAATAAAAAATAAAATAAATAAAAAAACTGACTACAAAATAACTTTTCTTGTTGAATTTAGATTCAAATTTAAATGAATTCAAATTCATTGCTCAGTCATTAGTGTCACAGGATTTTTCAGAGACCTTTAAAGGTTCAGGACACCCTGGAGAACTTTTTTTTTTATATTAACAGATGTGTGTGTGTTGAGCATCAGTTAAGACAATGTTAGCACCTGTCAGCTTTAATTGTTGGGAAAACTGGATAATTTTGAGCTCTTGTCAGCTAATTTCAGCTTCCGGTTTTAAAATGATTTTTGGGGCGGGATCAAAATCGGAGAGGTAGCGCAGTACTGCAAGTGCAATGATGACGCGTCGGTTTCTCATTATTATTCATAGCGGAGTTTTCTTATGCTATGAGAAGAGCCGGCTGCTTAATTATTCATGAGACCTGCCAGACCTACCAGAGTCAAGCCCGAACTGAGAGACACGTCACGGACCCACTGCACGGGCACACAGTATTTAGCCGTTCATGAAGGCTCATATGCGTTTGTTTCCATGATCCACGGGGTTTGTTGCATGTTTTCCCCCGCGATCTTGTCAGGGCCGATCATACAGCAAAGCTGTGTGTGTGCTGCTAGCATTCTTGTTGGGAGAGCAGCACGAGAATTAGAGAATGGCAGACGCCGTCTTTTATCAGTTCATTCACATTCAGACATATCACTGTGCTGCTGTGTTTGCCTAAATCCTCCAGATTACCAGCACGGCTAATGGTTAAAATAGACAGGTCAGGAGACCTGCTCCACTGAGTCTGCTGGATATGGGGGATTGAGGGAGAAGTCCTCATTTATAGGGTTTACATGAACACACTTATCTTTATAATTATATAAATTGTGGTTATGTGTATATGAAATTACGAATAACAAATGTAGCAGGGCATTAAATCACTATTTATTTCTTTGCATTTTAACTTTGTAAACTATAAACTCATGCGTCTTCTCACGGTTTGTCTCATTTTGTGAGCTAGCTTCGTTATTCGCTCACGTTCTCCCCTGCTGGCCACGCCCACTCCTGCCCGATGCTTGCGGAGCTCCACGCCCATTAATCATTCATCTTTTGAAAAAATTCTAAAGTAGACTTTAACCGAAAGTGGGGGGTGTCATGGCCCTTTAAAGCACGATGATCTGCTGCTCAAGAAAAATTTGTTGTAATCAGTGTTAAAATCAGTTGGACTTCCTAATTTTTTTTTTGTGTAAATTGTGACAGTACTGTTCAAAAACTACAAAAACGTATTTACATTGATTCATAAAGGACACATACATTTTTTTTCAAGAGGGAAGAATAATAAAGAGGAAATTAAAGAAGAAGAAAAATATATTTAAAGCCTGCATGAACTGGAAGTTGGTGAGACTTTTATTTCACTATGTTTATGTGCTTCCAACTGAAACAGACTATTGCGTAGGGGGCAGGAATTTCTTTTGGCCCATCATTCCCTTGTAACAAACTAATATTAACAATAATAATAATAATAATAATAATAATAATACATTTTTTTTAAAGGCGCCTTTCTAGCAACTCAAGGACACCTTCGAGTGCATTGTGATATTACTAAGTGTGCAGCAATAATTCAGGATAAAGACTTTCAGTTCAAACCAATCAGTGCGCTCTGTTGTGTATGCTGTGCAACTTCCTTAATATGCATGTTAGCTTCGAAGACTGTTACCTGTACAGTGTTCAGATGGCAGAGATATGCCACATTGTTTTGGCAAAACAAGTGGAAGAAGAGGAATTGTTTGGAGATACAGGTTGTCAGTGTTGCTTTTATAATGTGCTGCAATGAAGGTTTTGTTTTCATTTTCCCGCTATGAGAGCTCAGCTGGATTCACATGTGGATTACAGTGCACGCGACGCACAACAAAAATACATGTCTAAGGAACATTTTTTACCCGATAGTTTTTCGCATCTGGAAATGGTGAAATCCGGATTTGCCTCTCGTCTCCTTTTGAAAAAGACGTGGCTTCAGTTGTTGTTGATTGTCTTGTCTCTACAGATTTGGTAAGCGATCAGAGATCTTTGTTTGTTTATTAAGATGGCAAAGTTAGTTTGTATCGTCAGCAGTATTCTTTTAGTGTTTAAAGACAGACCTTATCAAAATAATTTCTTAGTTACTAAAGTTTACAGTTCGTTAATATCACTACAATATTATGGACTGAAAGATCAACTGTATATGCTGCTCTCTGAGTAAAAACATGTAAACACCACAATCAAACTATTACTGTCGTGTAGGATTTTCACCGCATTCTGTGACAGGAATACAAATGGCTTTCTGACGCTACCTACCAAGTGCATCTAAGTTACCGAGAAATGCAGAGGGTTTTTTTCTCTCATTCGATGTGTGGTATCAAACATTGCATTAAAAATGCACGCTTAGAGCAGTTCCTCAAATCAAATATTTCATCTGTCACGAGGGGCATGAATGAAATGTTTCTGAATGTAAGTCCCAAACTGCATTTAAAGTCCACCATTTAATAATTTGGCAAATAATTTGGTTACTGATGTCCATGGAAACACAGTCACTGTCTTTCTGCCTTGCGTTTGTGTGTTTGTTTTGCCTCTGTGAAAATCAGCATGTGCCCAAACCGAAACTCCCATTTTAATGCAAATTTTTATCCACCTTCCCTCTTTCCCTCCTCCGACACTCCCCCCTAAACAGAGCTGGACACACCTACTTTCCTGACTTTTTCCAAACCAGAGGTGTGAAAGCACCTTGCTGAAACAGGGGGGTTTCGTGGCCCTTTAATAATATTGTGGCTAAAGCTCTCAAGCCGAAGTAAACAGAAGGACTGCCGCTTCAAATGCATAAGCAAATAGTCTGACTTTTAGGATTGCCAAAATAAAAAAAAATAAAAAAAAATCAATGACATAAGCATTAAACAATAATGTTTAATGATGACTGAGTTGCAATAACTGATCACAACAGCAAATTAGCAGATTAGAATGATTTCTAAAGGATCATATGATCTTGAAGACTGAATGAAATTTAGCTTTGAATCACAAGAATTATTTAAAGCTGCAAGCAGCATTTGACAGGCCTGAGAGCTAGAGGGATCACCATCTTGGTGGCTTCACCGTGGGCAGGGCGGACTGGGACAAAAATTCAGCCCTGGCACTGTAGCCACATCCGCCCACATAACCACACCGACATAGCCCCACCCACGGACACGCACATTCACTATTTATTTTGGTGTACAGATGGTGAAATAATATGACATTCTTGCCAGATTTTGATTAAGTTAAAAATTGTTAACGTAACGTAATTGGTTTGATTACGGTAACCTTGGATTGGGTCGGCCCATCTTGAAATCAGGCGGCCGTCGCATATTGGTCCAAATGCTTAACATTTATTATTATTACTATTATTATTATTATTATAAGTCGCTTTGGATAAAAGCGTCTGCTAAATGACTAAATGTAAATGTAAATGTAAATTATCATCACCATCATAATATCACATCTAGCAAGAGATAAAAGCTGCCTCCACGTAAAAACAATACATTAAAAAAAAAAAAAAACTGACCGGCCCACATTTAAAAATTGGTCCGGCCCTTCTGGCATTTGCCAGAATTGCCAGATGGCCAGTCCGCCCCTGACCGTGGGGACAAACACTTAACCCTCTGGTAGTCTTTTAATTTCTTTGGAAGCAAACAAACAAAAAATATTGAGCACTCCTGAGGCCCCCTCCCATTCCTAATCTTTTGCACTTTTGGGATGTTTGTGTCAAGTTAATAATATATAATAACATAATTAACATAATTTAAGCCATTGCCATGGCAACGCTATTTACGTTATTAGAAAAACTTTCACAGATTTACATCTGCAGTGTCTTGACATTATCCTGACAGGCATTGAAGAAAATAAGACAAATACCGACTGTTCCCCTTAGGATGGGGAACTTCCATGCTATAAGTGGATTTAACCCATGTATGGGGATTTCGTTCAGAAAGCCAATCGTCTGAAAGAGTATATAACGGGCCAATGAAATGCCAAATGAATTGGCAGCGTAAGCTTGCACACCTGATGCTTGTTGCAATCAATTTAGCATATAAGCACAGGAAAAGCAAGACAACGCCATGCTTTTCTCTTCAGAGACTATTACAGCTGTAAAATTGCATACTTAAACAGCATTCTCCAACCATTATAGGTCTAGATTACATAATTAAATGCTTTGTTTATTCTCCACAAATAAACAGGTAGCACATCATAATAATAATGTAGATTAGAGTGCTCACATATCTACACTATTATTACTGTAGTAAATCAGCTCAAGGTTATTCTTTCCCCACCTTTCCCGCTGTAATAATGTTGCGAGTTAGGATTCAGATTTCAAGGCTCGTGTACCTTCTGGAACATTATATAGCGGAATAGCTTGGCGGGAGGAAGATTCATTTGAACGGGGCTTCCAATGAATCAACTCTTTTGATTCGAACAACCAAATCGTTCAGCGATGCTATCAACAAAGTTGAGCAGGGTAGCAAGATCAAAGTTCAAGACATTAACGTTAGATTCATTAATATACACAGGCACCTTTCTTTATACAAAAGTAGACTTTATTGACTAATCTAACAGAAACTAACACCTAACACAAACACACATTCATACAAGCATAGGAAAGAGCAACGTGAAGAGGTTGAGAAGATGTAATGATGGGAAAACCTGAGTTTGTAAGAACAAACCAACCAACCAAACGTAGTCAAATTTAACATACCCCTTCTATTGTCTCTTTAGGGTTAATTTAGGTCACACCAGTTTAGATGTTGGGAGAAAGGTGATACTTGCGGTCTGTTCGTGATGTCTGAGCTCCCGTTGTTGAGCACGTGGTTGGTTGGCTGATCCTTTATTGGTTGACGCCGTAAAAGTTTCTGAACAGGGAAATGTCCGAGCATGGTGCGATTAACCCCTTTCTGTCTGGGTTTCTGCCTGCTTTCTTGGAGGTTTCTGAGTCTCTAAGGAAGTTGCCGAGGGTTGATGAAAGTTCAAAACAATGTGGTTCAGAGCAGAGAGGGGGGTTGCTTGGAGTTGGGAGAGAGAGGGGGAGCTCCCAGGAGAGTTTAAACAGAGAGCCCCTAAGAACGTTTAAACAGAGAGAGTTCCCAAGCGAATAAAAGTTTAGCTTGGTCTTCAACTTTATAGGGCAGGTTCGAATTCACCCTCCATGGAAAGTTGACCAATTAGAAGCTAACTTCCTGGAATATTAAATTTATGGGTCTTTGTCCGAGGCAGAATAATTTGCATAGGCAAATTTTATGTAAATCGGGACAAAAATGTTAAAGTCTCTTAGAACATTAATATGTTGCACTCATATTAAAATAAAATGTCAACGATCAATTTGTACAGCGAGTAAGCTTTTCAAAAAGTCCAAACTTGAACAGTATAAGAGGTTGTTTAGCCTAGGAACAGTTAAAACATTATATGCAGGGGTATTAAAACCAAAAATATTAATACAAGAGAAAGGGAAACTTTGCAAAACATATGATTAAACATAAAGAGTAAAGTTCATATGAAAACAGTGTTAAACAAGCAGTTTAATTAGTCCTTTGTAAGTCATTCCTGTGCTTAGTACTGCATGACACATTCCTTTGGGTTGTAAATACCTTGGAATCAGGCTTCGAGCCTTCTCTGGGCAAAGTTGGCTGGTTGTGGAAAAAAACCCAAAATGTTTATGTCTGGTCGGCCATATTCGTTACAACAGCCTTCTGAGAGAGTCAAAGAGGGTTCCTCCTGCTAATAACCAGCGATTTCGAGCGAACGAAAAAGGCGGTCTCCTGGTTCAGAGTGTGTACACGCAGTGACAGACGGTCGAGCTAGGCTTCTCCCTTGCCTGGCGTTCTTTGGGTCAAGTCCTCCAGAGCGGTGCGTATAAAGTTGCAAATTTCACAAAAAGAGCAACAAGAAGAGCAACTCTTTTCAGGATGGCGCTCTGACCGAGCATTTCTGGATTTGGTGGTTTCCTGTACCCGGATGATGGTCACAAGCACTGCGTTGCATGCCATGACTGTTGCACAGTTAAGATCATGACTGTTGCACAGTTAAGGGCAAACTACCTCAGCTGTCCCCTGCACTGCATCGGGCACTCGGGCAGATCTGAGGGTTGCAGTGGGAGATTATCCGTTGCCTCCGGGTCAGTGGACCTCCCGCTCCTCCAAGCGCTCCATCCAAGCTTCGAGCGGAGGAAGCGATCCGTCTAACCAGTTGGTAGCCTTTACATTCGATGACACCCGGGACGAGGATTCAGACCCGCTCGCCCCCTCCGGGCAGGTGAGCGCTGTTAAAACGGATCCTGAAACGGACATGTTAGCCGTGCTTTCTCAGGCTGCTTCGGCCGTGGGGTTGGAGATGTTTTATCCCCCAGCTTGCGGCCGGACCGACTAGATGGGTGCTACATAGAGGACAAGAGGGCCAAGCCTTCAAAGCCTCTCATCCCCTTCTCATCCCCTCTCATCCCTATTCCGGGAGGTGCACAGTAGGCTCGCTCAGTCTTGGAGAGCACCTTTTTCTGCCCATGCTGAGTGTCCCTCCACCCTCACCACTCTTGTCGGTGGAGCAGCCAGGGGGTATGAAGCAATTTCTCAGGTCGAGCGTGACATTGCGAACAATGTTTGTCCGCATGGCACCTTTTCTTGGCAGGGTCCGCCTCGTCACACGTCCAAAGCCTGTAAGTTATCTGCCTCCCTCGGAGCCAGAGCTTACAAGGCTGCGAGCCAGGCTGATTCTGCCTTGCACGCCATGTCCACCTACCAGCGTTTCCAAGTGAAGGCGCTGGCCCAGCTGCACGAGGGTGGGTCCAACCCAAGCTTGCTACGCAAGCTCCGCACCGCAAACGACTATGCTCTTCGAACCATTAAGTCCACTGCATGTGTGTTGGGGAGGACTATGTTCACATTAGTGGTTCAGGAGCACCACCTCTGGCTAAACCTGGCAGATATGCGACAAAGTCAACAAACTCTGCTTTCTTGACTCCCCCATATCCAAAGCTGGCCTGTTCGGCGACACAGTTGGTGAATTCACCCAGGAATTCAAGGCGGTGAGAGAGCAGTCTGATGCGATAGGTAAAGTCACCTATCGGCGGGACCGTAAGCCCGCTCCGCCCGCCGAGCCATCCAACTCTGCTGCGACTCGCCGAAGGCACCTGCCTACGAGAGCTGCCCCGCACGCGCCTCCGCCTCCTTTCTACCACCCCTCGAACTTCCCCTCCAGAGTTTGAGTGAGAGGGGAGAGTGAATCTCTCGCTTCCGGCTCTTTCGCGGCACCATTTCGCTTCCCGGATCAGCACACCCACTCCGCGCTGCCCCACTGCTGGTACGTCAGCAATTGTAGCGATGAGTCAATTAGCGAGGGCTCTGCCTGCCTGGTTAGCACGGGACAGCCCTTAGTGGTGGCTCATATGCACAATCAAACTCGGCTACGCGTTTCAGTTCGCGGAACGACCCCCTAGATTCACAGGTGTGTATTTCACCACGGTCAGCCCCCTGTCCGCCCCTGTCTTGCAAGAGGAGATTGCTGTATTCCTGGTGAAGGATGCAATCGAAATGGTCCTTCCAGCCGAGATGGAGAGCCAGTTTTACAGTCCGTACCTTATCGTGCCCAAAAAGGCCAATCGCGGCCAATCCTAGATCTACGCGATTAGAACCGCTGTCTGCACAAGCTGCTGTTCAGAATGCTCACGCAGAAGCACATCCTCTGGTGCGTTCGTCTTTAGGATTGGTCTGCAGCGATAGACCTGAAGGACACGTACTTCCATGTCTCCATTATTCCACGCCACGTCACTTAAAAAAAATCTGATTTTTGCGTTTAAAAGTCGAGCTTGGCAATACAAAGTCCTACCCATCGGGCTCTCTCTTTCTCCGCAGGTCTTCACCAAGCTCGTGGAGGGTGCCTCACCAAGCTCGCAGAGGGTCTCCGCCTCTCCGAAGAGCGCTCTTAGCTAATGCTGAACTGTCTGAGAGAGTTCAACAGCCAAATACTGGTCCCACTGAAATACTTTCAGAGGCTCCTGAGGCATATGTCGTCCGAGTGGTGTGACAGCGGCTGCGGATTACTCTATATGAGACCACTTCAGCACTGGCTTCACGATCGAGTCCCCAGACGTGCATAGCACGCGGGCACACACCGAGTCATTGTTACTGCGCTGTGCATCAAGCACTCAGCCCTTGGAACAACCCCTCGTTCCAACAGGCCAGAGTGCCTCTAGGAAAGGCATCCAATCATGTTGTTGTTTCAACAGATGCTTCCAGCACGGGCTGGGGGGCTGTGTGTTGCGGGCATGCAGCTGCGGCTCTATAGAAAGGAACCCAGTTGCTTTGACATATCATTCGCCTGGAGCTGTTGGCATTGTTCCTCGATCTCCACTGTTTTTTTTCCGGTGCTGGAGCAGCAGCACGTGCACGGATGCACGGATGCACTGGCCCACAGCTGGTCTCGGGGCATGCGCAAATATGCGTTTCCCCCAGTGAGCCTGCTCGTGCAGTTACTGTGCAAGATCAGGAAGGACGAGGAGCAGGTTTTGCTGGTTGCGCCCCTCTGGCCCAATCGAACCTGGATGTCAGAGCTCTCTCTCCTCGCGATGGCCCTCCCCTGGCAGATCCCTTTGAGAGAGGACCTACTCTCTCAGGGACAAGGCACCATCTGGCACCCTCGCCCCGATTTTTGGAACCTCCACGTGTGGTCCTTAGACGCGAAGAAGACTTAGGTAACCTACCGATTGCAGTGGTTAATACCATCACTCAGGCTAGCCCCCTCCACGAGGCGCGCCTACGCCCTGAAGTGGAGTCTATTCACTGAATGGTGCATCTCTCGCAGAGAAAACCCCCGAAATTGCCAGATCAGCGTTGTGCTTTCTTTCCTCCAAGAGAAGCTGGATAGCAGGCTGTCGCCCTCCGCTCATCATGGCGCAGTGGCTGGCAGCACTGTGGGAAAGCATAAGCTCATCATTCGGTTCCTCAGAGGCGCTTGGCGAATTAATTCACCCCACCCCCCTCACATGCTCTCTTGGGATCTTGCCCTCACTCTCACGAGCCTGCGTACAGAACCCTTAGAGCCACTAGACTCAGTATCTTTAAGATTTCTGTCCCTGTAGACAGCTCGATTAAGAGGTTCGGGGACCTGCAGGCATTTTCGGTCAGTGACTCGTGCCTGGCTTACTCTCAGGTTATCCTGAGACCCCACCCGGGATGTGTGCCCAAGGTTCCTATCACACTGTTGAAAGTCCAGGTAGTGAGCCTGCGAGCGCTGCCCCTGGAGAAGGCAGACCCAGCCCTTTCTTTACTTTGTCCAGTTCACGCTTTGCGAATTATCTGGACCGCACTCAGTACCGTATTGAAACAGAGACCTCTCTAACAGACATCTGTAGAGCTGCGGGCTGGGCGACACCTAAAACATTTGCAAGGTTTTGCAATATGCAAGTGGAGCCGGTTTCCTCAGGGGTATTAGGTAACTCTTGGTGATTGAGGAAACAACTCGGTTAAGGTGTTGAAACACGCTTGCTGCACCACTCTCCCTAATACGGAAATACGTGCGCTTATTCACTCTGTCAGTAAATTTCCCTGCTTAGGTGAGCCCTGCAGATTCCTCCAAGGCCCCCAGAGCTGACTCAGTGGAGGAGTCACTCGCTGGACCATAACATTGTAGATCTGCCCGCTGGTCAGCCCGCGTTTTGGGTATAGATGCCCGCTATGCGTGATCCCCACTAGGCGATCCCATATGCTTATTCAGCCACGGTGCAGTCCCCCCTCACAGGCGGACCCGTGTCTTCCCTCTCTGCTAACCATCTTATTATATGCAGCGTCCTCCCTATCGGGACTCCACACTTTCCCAACGTACTGTCATATTAAATTGCTAGAAATCATCTAGACGCTTGCGACTCCCGAAAAATATATCTAAATCCGTAAATCTTCTTTGAAGTGGGATAAGTAAGAGCCAGGGATCACGTTGGAAGACCGCACCTGTATATGATGCAGGAACGCTCACACTATGCCTGGCTATCCTCTCATTGGAGGCGAAGGTAAGGTGCAGTCATTATGGCGTTTTCCAGACATTTCCCAATACGTGGATCCACTTATAGCATTGAAGTTCCCCATCCGAAGGGGAATGCTCTGGTTACTAAAGTAAAAGCCATAATGATTGTTCCTTAGCAGTGAGTATCAGTCTCTTTAGCTTAAAAGAGTAGCGTTGTCTTGCTTTTCCTGTGCTTATATGCTGAATTGATTGCAACAAGCATCAGGTGCACAAGCTTCTGCTGCCAATTCATTTGGCATTTAATTGGCCCGTTATATATTCTTTCATACGATTGGCTTTCTGAACAAAATCCCCATACGTGGATTAATGAATAAATGCATATGAAAAAACGATAACATTTGCACAAATTATGTGTTTTTTCTCTCTAAACAAGTAGTTACTCCACCCCGTTTAGAGCGCCATTACGGGCGTTTTATGTTATAACTAACATGGCTCAAGCGATGCATCTGCGACAGAAAAACTGCATTTTAGGAAACACTTGTCATAACATTGTTCTTTTCCCAAACAATGCATCCTACTAAGATAGTTCAGCCATGAGTTACGTCGTTGTTTAGAAAACGCACCCCTGTTCGAGATATCAAAAATATACTGTAAAGTTAGCATTGTCAATGTCTTGTCTTCAAGCTGAGAGATTTGATTGAATTGTCTAGGAGGAGTATTTTAAATTCCAGAGCATGTGTTAGTCTCACTGAATGTTTGTACAGTGTGTTGTTTGTGCTGATGATATCTGCATGTGTGTAAATTCAGGTTTGTCAAATGGTGTGCTACAGAGACCATCAAATCTAGTTAACTTTTTTAACTGCACCCTTCCCCCTACCCTTTGATCTTGGCCTCTACTTGCAATATAAATCATCTATTATTTAAATGTAAATGGTGTTTCAATGTATAACTATTTTATTGTGTTTTGATCAAATAAATGCCAAAAAAAAAAAAAAGAAAACCTTAGTGAGGTGAAGAGAAGTCTTCAAAACCATAATAAAAAATGTCCGATCCCAGATTGCTAATTAATAGTATATCTTTACTGTTTGAATTACATTCAACCACAAACAAACAAACTTTATTATTATTATTATTATTATTATATTATTATTATTCACTGCAGCAGCTTGTTGTTCAGTGACCAGTGTTGATATTAGCAATGTCCTGCCTTCACCTCAGCTCTTGATATTCTCCTGAGAATAGCTGTATATTCATTTAACAGCCCTCTTTGCTTGTATCTGAAGGCCTCAGGGGCTCTCTGTGACTTTGTGTTTTGTCTGACCTCTTGGTTAGACTGGTTCTTGCTCCTCATAGATAGAATTGAACTTTTAAAAGCACATGCACTCAATAATCACTTCACTTCAGCTTTTGATCTTTGTACAATTATGAGGTAGTGGTGGACACTCTAACATCACTAAACACTAATTCTCATGAGCTCTCCAGATGGTCTCTGATGTGCTTCTGCATAACAATTTTCACCTGTTCACTTTCTTGTTAAATTTCATATTAGATTTATATTATTATAGTATTACAATAGTAAAAAAAAATGTTTGGATTTGGGGAGTTTGAAACAGAAAACAACTGCAACCAAGAACAAGAAAATATATATATACAGTTGAAGTCAGAATTATTAGCCCCCCTGTTTATTTTTTTCCCCAATTTCTGTTTAATTGAGGGCAGATTGTTTCAGCACATTTCTAACCATAATAGTTTTAAAAACTAATTTCTAATAACTGATTTATTTTATCTTTTCCATGATGACAGTAAATAATATTTGACTAGATATTTTTCAAGACACATCTATACAGCTTAAAGTGACATTTAAAGGCTTAACTAGGTTAATAAGGTGAACTAGGCAGGTTAGGGTAATTATGCAAGATATTGTATAATCATGGTTTGTTCTGTAGATTATCGAAAAAAAAAAAACTTAAAGGGGTTAATAATTTTGTCCCAAAAATGTTTTTTTCTTTTTTAATTGAAAACTGCTTTTAATCTAGCTGAAATAAAACAAATAAGACTTTCTCCAGAAGAAAAAAAAAATTATCAGACATACTATGATAATTTCTCTGCTCTGTTAAAAATCATTTGGGGAATATTTAAAAAAGAAAAAAAATATCAAAAGGGGCTAATAATTCTGACTTCATATATATATATATATATATATATATATATATATATATATATATATATATATATATATATATATATATATATATATATATATATATATATATATATATATATATATATATATATCTCAGAGTTATTAGCCCCCCTTTGATTTTTTCCCAAATAATGTTTACCAAAGCAAGAAAATTTTTACAGTATGCCTGATAATATTTTTTTTTTCTTCTGGAAAAAGTCTTATTTAATTAATTTCGGCAAGAATAAAAGCAATTTTGATTAAAAAAAAAAAAAAAAAAAAACATTTTAAGGTTAAAATTATTAGCCCCTTTAGGCTATATTTTTTTTTGATAGTCTACAGAACAAACCATCGTTATACAATAACTGGCCTAATTACCCTAACCAGCCTAGTTAACCTAATTAACTTAGTTAAGCCTTTAAATGTCACTTTAAGCTATATAGATGTGTCTTGAAAAATATCTAATTGACATTATTTACTGTCATTATTGCAAAGATAAAATATATAAGTTATTAGAAATGAGTTATTAAAACTATTATGTTTAGAAATGTGTTAAAAAAAAATCTTCTCTCTGGTAAACAGAAATTGGGGGAAAAATAATAAACAGCGGGTTTAATAATTCAGGGGGGCTAATAATTCTGACTTTATGTTGTTTGTAGTTTCAACATAATGTGCTTAATTTCCAGCAGTTATTTTAAATACCAATTGTTTACTTTGCATATTTTACTATTTTATTTTTAAATTTTAGGTTTTTTTTATTTTAGGTTAGGTCAGGTTATCCCTCAGCCTACGTTCAAAATCCTCTTCTTGAAACTATATCACTACTTCAATTTGCAGCCAAACTGTTCCTTTCCATTTCATTGGACTGCAGTTAAATGTAAATTAGTTGTGTAGTGGAGCATTTTAAAATAATTGGTCACTAATGTATACTTAAATCAATGCGTTTGATATTTTTTTGGGGCTGGCCTTGGATGTTACCACTCTTTTATCTTGTCAAAAGAAAAAAAAAATATGGTAATGTGGTCAGCTTCTGTAATCCCTGACATCTATTACAGTGTTCCACAAACTCCTCTTACTGTCCAACACACTTTTTAAGTTGCCTGGGTGTCCTGTCCAAAGATGAAAAACAAGATAATAAAGGTTTGGTTCTAAAACTAGTTCCTATAGAAAATATTAGAAAATAAGTCCTGGGCAGAACTGTGATTGTAACATTGACAAATAGCCTTTTTTGTTTTGTTGTTTAATTTCTGATTAAATTTAATATTTTGAGTTCCCAGTAGGCGACATGGTGTGGTTCAGTGGTTAGAACTGTCTCCTCACAAGAAGAAGGTCACTGGTTCGAGCCCCTGAGTCAGTTGCCGTTTCTGTGTAGAGTTTGCATGATCTCTCCATTTTCATGTGGGTTTCCTCCGGGTGCTTCCCTACACTCTAAATACATGCAGTATAGGTGAATTGATAAAACCAAATTGGCAGTAGTGTGAATGTGAGAGTGTATGTGTGTTTCCCATTACTGGGCTGAATCTGGAAGTGCATTCGCTGTTTAAAACATATGCTGGATACGTTGGAGGTTCTTTCCGCTGTGTCAACTCCATATGAATAAAGGGAATAAGCCGAAGGAAAATGAGTGAATGAGTTCTCAGTAGCTGTTTTTTTTTCCTCTTAACTTTGACCATTGCTACACTAACTCTACCTACATATATGCCATTACTGAAATGTCTTTGCTACTGATGTACTTTTAAGTTGAGATGTTCTCTGGAGGGGCTACAAGCAATATCAGTTTTTCACTATCACACATAGTGACATGTGGCTACAAATTGGTTGCTTGTTGCACATTTCTCAGTAGTTTGATGTCATGATATAGTATTGTGCGAGGAATCATGCTAAAATAAGCCCTTTATAGTAGAGATCTGCCCGGGGCTAAATTTTGAATCCCGCTCCCACCCACTCCCGCTAGGTTTTAGCCCAAACCCGACCGCTGGGGGACAAAACAGAAAACCACCCAGCTACACACACAGATGCCAGACAGCCTATAACAAGCTTTCTGTATAAACAAACACACACACAAGCACCAAGCAGGCAAGCACACACACACACACAGACAAAGCTCTCTCTCTCTCATTTGTGCACACAAACACACACAAACACCTCTCATTTGCACACACACTCACACACACACACACACACACACACACACACACACACACAGCAACAAACGAGCTAAACACAGCATCGTGGTATCTCATTTACACACATACATACGCGTGCTCGCTCGTTTGGGAGTCGGGAGCAATATTGCTAGACTGCCCGCTACCGTCCAAAATTAAACTAGTTACCGACCGCTCCCTCGCTTCATTCGGAAATTTATGCTGACCTCTACTTTATAGTTTGTGTGAGAAGGAGCTAAAGTTATTTGTCTTTTACCTCCTTTAGTGCTCTTTTTACCTGAATAATGTGGTTAAATACTTGTATGGTTTGCAGAAATCACATAACTGCAGCACTTAACAGTAATAAACAGCTTGTCCAACATGTCAAGTCAATACCATACATACTCTTTGCGACTGGCAGACATTTGATTCTACTCTGCATAGTAAATTTCAGTTTGATCATTGTAAATAAATGACATAAAAGACAGTATAAAAGCATATGTACTGAAAATCTTTCTACCGCCTCCCCTCGCTCATATGCAATGAAATATGATGGTGTAGTTACCTTGAGTGCAGCTGATACGGCTCTGATAACCAGAGGTCTGACATTAACAGAGACGTGTTCATAGACCAACTTAATTCTACTTTATTGGACTTTGGGCCTAAAATCGCAAGCCTGACCATCAATCACCATTTTCAGATCGTTAAAACTCTTCTTTATATATTGAAAATCTACAAGGTCAGGGAAAAGGCGAGAGCTTGGAATCTGCTAGCTAGCATACCCGTAATGTTCTTTTATATCCTCAAAGAGCTCTTTAATGGAGGAGGCGAAGTCAGGGTTATTAGCCAGAAGCTGGAGTGAGTTGGGGAGAAATATGCTGACGGTGGACAAAGACATTAAGAAAAAAACTTGAGCTTGTTAGGGTTTTTATTATTTTAATTGACAAGGAGACAACAGGCTATCTAAAACTGTATGTCTGCAATCATCTAGAAGATGCTATGATACATTGTTGTAGCCAATAATCTGCTGTGCTCGGGGATTTTAGATCCTGCTTACACATTTTATTAAAGGGTTAGTTTAACCAAATATGATAATTATGCTTTGTATTACTCACTTGTGTTTTTACAATCGCCTGAGACCTTCATTCATCTTTGTAGCACAAAATAAAACTGAAAGCTCTCTTATCCTCCAAAGGCAGCAAGTATCCAGGGACAATAAAAAAAAGGAACCAAAACATTTTATATCACTTCTGTGGTTCAACTATTATCATATGTGCTCGAATAACATGTTTGTGCCCCCAAATAACTGTAAAAATAACTTTGTTTGTTGAAGTTATATCCATATCAGATCAGTGAGCGCGTTTACTATGGGCAATATAACACTTTTCGAAGTTGATCAATTGTCTGAAGTGATTGTAACAATATGAGGGTGAGTAATTAACAACATAATTTTCATTGTAAGGTTGTAGGTCAACTAAAACTTTGAGTGTTGTCAGCTGGTGATTAGATCAACAAATGTATCTTATGGTCCGTTTCCACTGAGTGGTACATATGGTGCGGTACAGTTCAGTAAACTTTTATTGCTGTATCCAGTCAAAATATACCACTTTTTGGGTACCCTTTCCAAAGGGTACACAACATAACATAACATAAAGGAACCAAAAGGCAGAGCTAGATGCACAGCTAAACGCTTTTGGTTTACAGAGAAACGTCACTAGCACGTGCACAAGCAGGAGAATGAAAACAAAGGAAGCACCATTTTTAAATTTACAGTTGAGACATTACACCATTATAATATATACATATAATAGCAAGTCATGGTCGATCTGATCTCAAACAAACCTTGTCATCATCTTGATGAACAGCCACAAAGCCAAGAAGAAGAGCAGAATCTACTCGGTGTTCTATTGTTATTTACAAGGCCGTCTAAAAGTGCGAGTGGTTTCACTTTCTCCAGAGAGCTTGTGGTCACTCATTACTTTCTAACCATATGTTAACAATACATATGTGCTGGTGAAGAGTAAAGCTACAGATGAGAGGTATACACTCACTGTATGTTTTGTGTTGTTTTTGAAGCCAGATAAGTCTGAAATGTATATTGTGTAGTTATTCTGTAATTGTATCATATCGGAGACTGTAAGAGGCTGCAAGTGTCCGCATATATTGCATTTATTTGCAACTGCAACTTTCTGTCATACACCACGCCTAGGTGCTAATCAGTACCATACTGTACCATCCAGTAGAAACGAGACATTAATACTAGGTGTAAAAGTGTTGTCATGATACTAGTATTTTGGTACCAATCGATACAACATTTTTTGAAAACGTCTATTACTTGCTAACATTTGAGCGATGTTGAGAGTATACTGTACTTAAGTGATTGCCCATTGTGTTCACATGCTCAACAGAAATGACTGTGATTGGTGTGACGTAAAGTTCATCAGTTCACTGCACTTGACCACTGTTTACTGAATGCAAACACAAATACTGGGACCCTGGAAAATTGCAAAGCCATGTAGATCAGCCAGTCTGTCTATATGCTGTCATACTAGCAATTCGCTGTTACATCGACTTATCTAAATGATACACAACGGCTAATCAGAGGAGTTTAAGAGGGTGCTTAATGTTGTTCAAATAGACCTTTTTTTAAGTTTGAGTACTGACAGAAATTCCAGTATTGTGACAACACTACAACATGATATTGAAGAAATTATATTAAAGAAAGAGTTTAATGTTTTTTTTTTTTTATATAAGAAAGCCTCAATTAAATTATATTGTGATTAGATAAAAAAAGTCTTTGCTGCAAGAAATGAGGGGAAAATGAATTACATTGTAAATGTTTTATAATAAACAATCATATATTTTTATTAAATAGTTTGATAGGGGTGCACCGCGAAGACGCGGACAATTCTGTATCGGTTCAGTAATAATCATAACCTGTTATTATGTACTGCCATCATTTATCTCCTATGCGCTCTGTCGCGAAGGAGGTAAGCGCAAGTATTATAAACACTCAGGCAACTCAGGGCCGGCTCGTGGCATAGGCACCATAAGCAAATGAAAAGTGCTTCTTTTTTTTCGTTTTTCTGCTCCGCTCAGCGCAAGCTCTGCCTGTTGCGAGGGCTTAAGTGTGTGTGTGTGTGTGTGTGTGTGTGTGTTTGTTTGTTTGTTGCTTTCTATGTTTGTGTATGTGTTTGAATGAGAGACAGTGTGGTGCTGTGTGTCTGTGTGTTTATACAGACAGCTTGTTATAGCCTCCCCCTAAAATATAACACTGTATATAGAAAGCATCGTCAATGCACCGTGATGCACCGAGATATCAAATTTAACCGAATCGAAGGCATGATAATCGTAACCGAACCGTAAGACCAGTATAGGTTCACACCTCTATTGTTTGAGAAAATAAAAGGAGAGCATTGTTTATCATTCTAGCATTGCAAATAAAAAAGAAAAGAGCCAGCAAGGTTGACATTTTCTGATGCTGATTGTCTGAATTTGAGCATTACTGCTTTCAATCCAGCATTCTATTTACTGTAAAGAGCTGAATTTAGGAATGAGGAGGAGTCAAGAGCACTTGAGTAAAAGGTACGAGCTCCAGCCACCAGCCTGACCCGCTTAATGGCCAGTCCCTCTGGCAGGAGAAATCAGCTTTTCTCAACACTTTCTTTCTTTCAGTTTTTGATTGTCATGCACTTTCACTGCAAAAAGCAAATGCCAGTAAATCACTTAAGGGCTGGCCAACCCCCTCACTTCCACCTGCGTGCACACACTCACACACACACACACACACACACACACACTTCTCCATCCGCTCCTCTCAATCTATCCTAATGCTCCATTCTTCCATCTATATATAAAAGCAAATTGATGTGTTAGTCACAATTCTTGATCACTGGTTGTCCTTCCGGGTACAGATGAACACATGCTTTTTACATGCAGCTCTCATATTTGGCCCTGTGTACTGCCTGAGTACACATATAAAGTGTTTGTATGTGCGTAGTTGCCTTTCTATGTGTTGTGCTGAATAAAAGTAATTCAGTCCACCCATTTTACTGTCCCAAAACTCTTTTATATTATAGATCCCATTCAAATTTCAATTATTTAATTTTTTTGGCCGTCACGGTGGTGTAGTGGGTAGCACAATCACCTCACATCAAGAGTGTCGCTGGTTCGACCCCTGGCTGGGTCAGTTGGCATTTCTGTGTGGAGTTTGCATGTTCTCCCCATGTTTGCGTGGGTTTCCTCCGGGTCCACTAAATTGGCCATAGTGTATGTGTGCGATTGTAAGAGTGTATGGGTGTTTCCCTGTGTTGGCTTGCAGCTGGAAGGGTTTCCGCTGCATAAAACAAATGCTGGATATGTTGACGCCAAATTAATAAAGGGACTAAGCTTAAAAGAAAACAAATGAATGAATAAATGAATGATTAATATATATATATATATTTTTTTTTTACCAGTTAACATTTTTTGAGGAAATAACAACATTTCACCTCCTTGATCTGCTAGAAATGCTGCTGCCATGAACAAAATTGTTTGAAAACAGTCCAAAAGCAACATCAATAATAAAAGTCTAAAATTAAAAAAAAATAATTGACCTTAAAAAGTCTTAAATTCGCTGTTCTAGGTCTTAAATATTTTTGCACAGATCTTATATTTCCGATGTCCATGTAGTGCTACATCTAATGATCATTTAAATTCTTTTTTGTTGTTGTTGCTTGGCTTTCGTGGTCTTGTAGTTTTTTATTTCATTAGTCCAATTGCAATTTGTTGTATTGCTCCAACACTAGGCACATTCAAATTGAGACTGATAACACATCTGTTTAGCTGTGCCTTTTCTTAATGAGCACTGTCATACGTCCGACAGATCATACTATTATGTTTTTCTTTTTCTTTTTCATTATTTTATAACCTGTTTTAACTCATTTTAATCTGTTTTAAATCACTTTTATTGTTTTTTTTATGTTCTTAAACTTGTCTTTTTTATTCTTGTTTTATTTAAAGCACTTTGAATTGTCAAAGTGTTAACTTGTCTTGCCTATTCTACTATGCACATAAAAATTTAAATAAAAATGAAATTAATAATGTATTAAGCCTTTATTACGGTGGGTCAGTGGTTAGCACAGTCGCCTGACAGCAAGACGGTTGCTTGGTTTGAATGTGTGCATTAAAAAATGGTTGAGGGAAACGCCAAGATGCGCATCACTTTTGAAAATGTGCATAAAAACATACGCGCATAACTGAGTAGGATAAACTTTTTATTCGATAAGAAAAGATGCGCACAAACTGAGATGAAAACACTTTTACTAAACAAATTTGAGTATGCACATTAAAAAGGTCATGTGATTTTGTTATAAGAGATCATGTGATGATAAAAATATGTGTGAATGGACAAACTAGTAGGCTGAGTACATTATAAAACATCTGAAATGTTGTTTTGGTCATTCTGAAATGCTTTAACCGTTTCAGTATTAGTGTTATTACATTATTAATGACCTACCGAATCAAGAGCGTCTGTGCTCCATTTCTGACGCCTTCAAACACCACCGCACGTTCACTGTGTGTCAGGATTGCCTTCTGAGGTGCAAGTCATTTATTAAATAAAAATAAAAGGTTTACACCGCTTCTCTTATTGCAGCAAATTCCGTTTTTACTGTTGATATTTGGCGCCAGATGTTACAATTTTGTTCGCTTTGACTCATTGGATAGAAACACTGCTCTATTTGCACATCTTTTATCCGATAATCCGGTTTTGCGCATAAAGTTAATTCACATCTTTGGATGGAAAAATAGCTAGTGTATGTGTGTGTGTGAATGAGAATATGGATGTTTCTCAGTACTGGGTTGTGACTGGAAGGGCATCCACTGCATAAAACATATGCCAGAATAGTTGGTGGTTCATTGCGCTGTTGGAACCTCTGATAATCAGGGTCTAAGCCAAAGGAAAATTAATGAATTAATATCTTTTTTGTTAAATTCAACAACAAATTAACTGTTAATTAAAAAAAAAAAATAAAATAAAAATAAAAAACTCTGGACCTCGAGAAAAGCTTTAGAAAAGCTATATTGCTGCCTGTTTTTGCAGTCAATAACAGTGCGTCCTCTAAAAAAAAAACTAGCCCAAAGTCCAAAACTCATTCAAACTAAGTAAACACACGTTGTCGGCTGAACTTTTTAAAGCACGCCACTTCTTGAAAAATAAATCATTCTGATAACATCTGACATTTACAAATCAATCACAAAATGACATTTTCTTTTATCAGATGGTCGATTTTTGTTTTATTTATTTCTTTATTTTTGATGGAGACGGAGTGTGGATTTAGATTTAGATAGGTTTAGTTGGGAGAATTATTTATTGGATTCTCATAAGCAATCGATGTGAGTGGCCTCAGATATTGAAAAGGCAAATGATTTGGTCTTGTAGCTGAAGTAATCAGTGAATGGACAGGAACCAAGGATCTTATTTGTGAGGCTGACTGCAACAGTTGAAAAATCAAATGCATTTTATAACAGACTGAGATGATTGTACTGATTACGTAAGTGAGGAAAGGGAGAAATGATAATCTACTGAGCTCCAGTGATTTTAAATACTGGATAATTATGTATCGGCACGTGTTATGTAATGTAATGAATTAGCCATAACAGACATTCAGTCCTAGTGGATTCTAGACTCTTGCGTCCACCGTATGTACATAGTATAATGAGTTTGTTTGTTTATTTATTTATTTGTGCAAAATTGGAAGCCATTATGTTAATGCACAAAGTAAAATATGTTTAATAATAAAAAAATTACAAAAAAGTTTTTTTTTTATTATGTTATTATTTATTGCAACGTTTCTAAATGATTATTATATTTCTTTTTCCTTCTTTTTTTCCTTTTCTTTTTCTTTTTGTTTCTTTTCTTTTTCCTTTTTTTTTCTTTTTCTTCATTCTTCTTTCCGTCTTTTTCTTCTTTCATTTTCTTTTTCAATTATTTTTCTTTTCCTTTTTTCTTTTTTTTTTCTTCATTTCTTTTTCTTTTTTGCCTTTTTCTTTTTTTCTTTTTTTTCTTCTTAGATTTCTTGTGAAATCAGTCATGCTACTTTCATCACAGAATAAAAAAACAAAATAGTATTTTCCAATATTTTGGGGAAATATGTTGTCAAATTGGGTAAAGCAGTGGTGCAGTAGGTAGTGCTGTCGCCTCACTGCAGGAAAGTCACTGGTTCGAGCCTCGGCTGGGTCAGTGGGTGTTTCTGTGTGGAGTTTGCATGTTCTCCCTCCGTTCGTTTGGGTTTCCTCCGGGTGCTCCAGTTTCCCCCACAGTTCAAAGACATGCGGTACATGTGAATTGGGTAGGCTAAATTGTCCGTAGTGAATGAGTGTGAATAAGTGTGTGTGGATATTTCCCAGGGATGGGTTGCGGCTAAAAGGGCATCCGGTGCATAAAAACATGCTGGATAAGTTGGCGGTTCATTCTGATGTGGCGACACTAGATTACAAAAGGGACTAAGCCGAAAAGAATGAATGAATGTTGTCAAATTCACCTTTTATTATTAATTATACTGACCCTGGGAGAAAACAACAACAGCAACAACAACAACAACAACAACAACACAATACTGTAAAACTACAACAACCAGAAAACTTCCCTTCTACACTTGTGGTATTAAGCCAAAGTATTTTATACAATAGAAAGTGCAATTGTTACTGTAGGTAAATGTTTGGTTATTTTTGTAGCATCATTTAATTGATCAAGAACAATGTTCTAAATGTGCTCATAGTTATTCAATTCAGTAGCCCGTTAAATTTGAGATATGCTACTTTTAATAAGGGGTTTGACAGCAGCTTCAATATTGTGCTACCATTGTTAGTTCTCTTCGCCTAGTGTCTCAGTAATGAAATGAATAAATGTTTTACTGCATAATTAGTTTACTTATAATTGCTTGCTATTATGTGGATTACAATACTCTACAATGCAGATAAGCAAGCAAGCTGTTTCTTTCTGAAAAAATCTTGTGCTTTGGTGCCTCGGAGTCTTTCGGAAAATGCAATATTGGGAAATGAACGTGAAATATTATATGTGAGCAAATGCAGGCAGCTTGTTTTCTAAGGAACCCTGCCAAGTTGTAGAAATTAATATGCCATGAATATGTAATAAAACTACTTACATGTCAAGGAAAAAATATTTTGATTAGAAGCATTTATTATTCTACAGAAAGTTTGCAGAGTACGGTGCAGAACAAATTCAAGTTAAATTAGATCAACAACATGAACGCTTGATTAAATTATATGTCAAGTTTATTACAGGCCATCTGTTTTTTAAAAAGCTTTTAAACATGATTCAATAGTAGTTTATTTTTTTGTCACCTAGCCCAGTTTTCATAGCTTGCTACTTTTTTCCTTTAAAAACGAAGCCATTTGGTGATTAAAAAAATGCATCGAATTAAGCCATTTAAAATGCACTGCAAACTCATGTGTTTTGTTTCTAACATAAGCCACATCTTCTTCTATTATGTTAGTATAAATAAAGCTTTTTAGGAGACATCCAGGCAACAAATGTGTCACAATATGATATGTCCCTTTATAAATAGATTTGGGCTTTATTTTTGTGACATTTTGCTGGAATAGTAATAATCTAATATATTTTCTTCTTTTTTTCTCTCAGATATCCTTCTCCCAGCACAGCAGCATCATGGACCTGGTGCAGTTCTTTGTCACATTTTTCAGGTATTCACACTTCATTCGTTTAATTTGAAAGTTGCAATTAAATAGCACACACATTATGAGTAAATTACACTATTGCTTTCTCTGTAATGTATATGCTTCTTAGAATTTTGTAAGATAAGCTTGCTGAGAATGCAAGGATGCATTAACCTCACCAACCACACACTATTAATAAAGCCGACTGATGAAGAAGCACAATAGATGTAATTGTGCTGGCTGTGCTGAAGCCAAACTCTTCTGTAATGTCCACAAACTATTTCATTTTGTGCACATTTATAAAAGACAGATACTTGCTTTTGCAGATTTTGACAGTTCAACAATTATATATGTAAGACATTGTTTAAAAATATTCCTAATCAAGAAACTAAAGACAGATGTGATGGGTGCTTTGCAAATGCAGTGAATTAGTAAAATGTGTTTGCCTTTTGAAATTTTATTGCATTAGTTTTTAACTTGCACTTATTTATTTTTTTGTTTCTTTTTGATTGATTGGACATGCCAGATACTTACAATATATAAATATATAGACTTGGAGTTTGGTGTGGTGGGGGGTTTTGTCAGACACAAGCAGGACACACCACTGGGTTTGTTGGTCAGGCTAGTTGGTTTGTGTGTACCATGTTGGTTTGTGTGCACCCATCATTGGGTTAATGTTGGAGCTCTTTTGCCTGATTCAGTGTGTTGAATTGACGTCTGACCATTGGCTGAAGTCTGACTTGTTATTCAGCAACGAATCAGAGTTAGTGTGACAAATTAAAAAGATGAAGCAAGTAAACAATTCAAAGCAAAAATGGTCTCAAAGAGGCTGGCTATAATGTTGCTACATTTCTCAAATATTTGTAAATGAAGTGAATTATTAGATTGTCAGAGATTTTGCACAAATTTTCATTAAACCCTCGATGGTGAGTGACAATTACTGTGATAATGTACAGTAACTAAATGCTGCTTTGTTTACGCTTTGTCTGTGTGTGTCAGTATAGAGCTCTGTAGAGGATTGTTTTTATCGTCCCGCCCGTTCCCATGATGTTTTATGGACCACTCCTGCTGTATATTCAGTCTTTGTTCACCTGCAGTCCGCTTAGAATCATTTTCTGCGTGGCCAATCCATCTAAATTTAAATCTGGTTTCCAAAATCTCACGTTTAAATTGGGCCCTACAAGAAGAGGGAGATGGCAGATAAACTGTAGGTTGTGCAAGAATTGTATGCTAAATGTCAGTTTTGTTTGCCCCTTTGTAAAGTGAGACCTTAAACCTGAGGCTACAGTTTTGTGACTGCTAAAGAGTAAAACTTTGAGCAATTATCACATCGCGCAAAAGTTGTTGTTTTTTCCATTTCCATCTATGACACATGAAAAGGACTTGCCTGATGTGTGTTTCCTAACAGTAAACTGACCATTTTGTAATGCAAGCTAAACATCCTTCAAGGACAGCGCATCTTTAGTTTGCTCTGCCATGGTAAAGCCCGCTCTGAGGGTTGTTATGCAGATGATGCACGCACAGTGTGGAAAAAAGCATGTACAGAAAGCACTGGTCATGCTTTCATCATGTGTAACAGTCAGGAGCACTGTCTATACTGCTGCTCAATAAGAATGAGGAAATCACAGGTGTGCTGTATTGGGTTGCCTTTGTGGAACAAGAAAACAGACTTCTGCCTCTCACAGAGCACAAAGTGAAGTTTATTCATAAACTAATTTCGAGAGGATCACGTGGTTATGATTGCTAGCGGCTGGACCCACATTATTCAATTCTCAATGCACAAATCAGACGACTCCTAAGCTTCTACAAATACCCTGGGTTACGTATCACTGCTATTTTCATTTTGAAGCATCCACCCTTTCACACCTACTCCTCATCCTTCCTAGATGAGTGACATGGTGGCCCAATGCTTAGCACTGTTGCCTCACAGCAAAAACGTCTCTGGTTCCAGGCTTTACCAAACCAGCAGATGTTTCTGTGCGAAGTTTGCTCATTCTCCGCGTGCTCATGTGGGTTTCTCCCGGGTTTCTAGGTTTCCTCCCACCGATCAAAAACATGCAACCTAAGTTTATTGACTAATCCCAATCAACACCATAGCCTTGCCCCTACCTAGTACCTACCTCTTTAAGAGCAACTACTATCTGCTCTTCATCCACCATGACAGGCGAGTTCTCGAGATCTACCTGAGCTCAAACTCTCCTCTCGCCTTGCAAACGGGAGGGAGCCCTAGGCTCGAGGATCTCATGAGCTAAGTGTGAACTCTTGAAAACTACGGCTCTCATTTTATGCCATGCTCACACTTGGTACAACTGCCTCGAACCGGGCCAAAGCACGCTTGTCCCCTCTCCCGTCTTCCCCGACGGCCCGCACTCACACCACAATCGGGCCTCAGTGAGAAGCGATGTCACTCAGCAGTGCAGTGGAGATTTATCTAGTTATATTGTTTCAGTCGTTTGATATGCAGTGACATGCAGTCAAATATTTTGCCAAACAGTCCTTAGGGATGCGGTGACACGCAGTAAGATATTTTGCCGAACAGATCCGCCACTTTTGGCGCTCATAAACAATCATAAAGCCCTCGTGCTGCAGGATTGAGGAGGTTTGCTGAAGGTGCACAGCTGTTGTGCAGTGAGGGGTTTGTTTCTTTAATAAACTACAGCAGTTGGCGTTCATTGAACAGTAAGAATGATTAATAAATCCATATGAAACAGTCCCTTAAAGTCACGTCTCGCTTTCAGTTTCGGGCTTTGGCGCGTTTTGCACTCACACTACAAACATACCCTGCCAAAGCCCAAATGAGCCGCGCTCTGGCCCACCTCTTCCAACCGGGCCAGGGCCGGATAAGTGAATCGCGCCTGAGCCCGATTCAGCGCACTCACACTTCTCTAATGATCCAGGAAACGGGCCTGGGCATGGTTCGGATAGCATAGTGTGAGTAGGCCCTCAGTCTACTTTTGTTTGTTTGATGTGATCACGCACACCTTTTTGGTACAGACACGATCCAACACGAGCCAACAACAAAGTTGGTATTTGTTGGTGCTAGTTGTTTGGCATCAGCTTTGTGTGTTTCAGTCTTTGGATCTTTAAAGTAAAATGTTATTAGATATAACCAGACAGTGTACTAAGGTGTTGTTTACAGTAATGATTTTTGTTTTAAAAAGTAGAATGTTATGCCTTGGTGTTTACAATACTCTGGCATATTTGACCTGTGAAAACAGAGCATTTTTTCAGGTGTTCTGTTTGGCTAGTTGACTTTTGAAAGCAGAGGTGCGATTGTCCATAGTCACTCTCTGATTGAAGTTCTGGTTGATTAAGTATTATTCCGATTCATTAAGCCTTGTTCATATGACTATTACACAACTGGTGCACTGCAAGCACATGCACATTCCCAGTGAGCGTGAGTGATCAAAAATCATCCTTTTCAGGCTGAATGGAGGGGGCGGAGATTTTATTTTTTGAAACAAAAAAATGTTGTGCTCGAGAGTGTTGATGGTATTCTTTTCATTTTCCTCTTGATCAGCAGCCATAACAACGTACATAATTCTAATTCTTACGTACATAAGTAATTCTGCAGGTGAGGGAAATCACCATTTGTTTATGACAACACATGATGCTGGCAATTGTATGGTTTCATTTTTACGTTTCAATAGTCATGTGTATTCAGGACTGCCATAGTTGTACATCTGGACAGTCAAATTACAGAGCTGACTGACCAGAGTTGTGTTTAAAGTGCCTGAAAGTGCATCGAAATAATTGCACACTATTTATATACTCTTTATAAATAATAACACACCACCTGCTATGTGTGTATATTGCTTTATGTAGGCAGTCAGCTGTATTGTGCTCAACGGGATTCTTAACTGTCAGGTCAACACTATTGTAATGTAATTTCATTTCAACCTTTACTTACAATTTGTTTAACCGAGAAAGAGACACAGTAAATCTAAATATTGCTTAGCCATACATTTTTTTCATCAATTTACTTACATGATTTTTTATTGGGTTTTATTAATGGATTGTGCTAAACGTTGATCATTTATCTTGCATGCTTTCATTTTTGTGTGCAATAGTTTTAAGTAAATATAATTTTGCATCCTGACATTCACAAAGGTTGAGGTCAAGGCAACGAGGATGCAATGTTTGCTGTACAGCTTCTTGGGATTTATTATTCAGTATAAATAGTGAGAAGGCTTTTTTCTTTTTTATCTTGCTTTTTTCTTTTTCAATTGTGTGCATAGAAGTGTGTTGATAGATATCAAAGTTGAAGCTAAAGGCTGTAGGGCCTTGTTGTTTGGTATGCATTTAGTCCTCCGCAGGCGAGGGACAGTCAGATTTAATTCATCTTGGCATTTGAGGGAGATTGTTGTGCATACTTTGTTTCCCCTCCCCTTTTATATCTCTTTTTTCACTCGTTTTCTTACATCTTCCGGCTGTGGATTCACAGTTCTGGTTTATCTTGAGAGTATACTTGTAGTTCAAGCCAAGTGCCTTCAAAGCTGAAGTTCAGTCAGATGGCTGGCTTTTCCTACGAAGCCAAAACAAGCATCAAGCTCTGTACTGTAGTATATAAATAGAGTTTTGTGCATTGACACACTGAAATGATTTAATTACACGGATAATAATGCTGTTTTTAATGACACCGAAATAGCATTGAATATTGATTTGAAGTTTTGTCACTTAAGCCAAAAATGTGTCATCTTTACTTTGTGTCTAAAGCTTGGATGTCAGAATATTTATTTTATTTATTTATTTTTTTAGTTTGTAGTTTTCTCCTCCAGAACTGGTCCAAGTGTGCTGAAATATTAAAAGTCTACAAATACTAATGACTGAATGAAGGAATAAGTGTCATATCATGTCTTATCATTTAAGGTTAGATTCCTAAAGTTCTATATGGACTTTGTTGCGCTTACTTAAGTTGCGCTTACACACCTTCTATTTAGATATCACAGAGAACAATTTAACATATCGTGTCAATGCATTCAAACCTTTAACCTTTTATGGAATATTTATACATTACAGAGCAGTCTTTGGAAATTAATCAGTCAATCGATTGATCAGTCAGATGTGTGATCAGTCAGTCAGACGATTAATCAATCAATCAATCAATCAATCAATCAATCAATCAATCAATCAATCAATCAATCAATCAATCAATCAATCAATCAATCAATCAATCAATCAATCAATCAATCAATCAATCAGTGAGTTAGTCAATCAATCAATCAATCAATCAGTGAGTTAGTCAAGCAAGCAAGCTTATAAAAATATTAAATCGAACAAAAAATGTTTTGTTGAGAAAATGGCACCAAAGCACTAGATAAAATAAGTAAGCTTGTTAGTTAAAAATAAAAATAATACAAAAATAAATAAATTGAATTTTTTAAAAGTCTTGCCAACACAATTTAAGGCTATTATCAAATAAATTAAAATAAAATGATATATTTTATACTTAAAAATCATAGTTTATTTAATTAAATACTTCAATTTTTAAGGGTTTCAATGCATAAAGTTACACCATATTTTTACCCACTATAAAGTACATTTATAAAAGGAAAAGTGGTTGAAATATTGAAAGAACAATAATCAATTCCATGAAAATGTCAACCTTGCCATGTAAAAATAAAGTTTTCACCAAAACAGGAAACCCCTTTCTATGTTGTTTGTGTGAGCTTGCTTTTTACCGTACTTTAAAAAATACTCAAAATGTCTCTGTCAATGTTTTCAAAACATTTAATTTGTATCAGGGTTCTGCCACTCTGGTCTTGTAAATTCTTGTTTTAGTGACAGAGTCCAGACACTAGCTCTGTCTTGTCCTGTCCTGTTGTGCTCGGCTCGAGTTTTCTCGGGTTGAGCACTCGTTTTCTGTTATTGTGTGTGTCTCTGTATGGGCACCGTCGTGAACGCTCGCAGACCGTGCGCACTCTCGATCGAACGCGTGGTCTGTGCGTGCTTGGAACGCACGTTCATGTACTCGTGTTTATGTTTTGTTCTGTCAGCATCGCGCTGTTTCATTCTCAGCATCTCAGTCTGGTTGGTTTTGGTTTCAGTTAGCACTAAGATGAAACATGCGCGTTGGATATGTGTGAGCACACGGTAAGGTGTTTTCATCTAACGTGTGCTCGTGTCTTGCATCTGTTTATGTTGGTGTTGTCTAAGCACGTGGCTGGGGGTTTACATTGGGGTCGCGTGCTTTTGTTGTGTGCTTCAGTGTTGTGCTTTTATGGCCCGGTACGGTACGGTTTGGTAAGCTTTTATGGCTGTTTCCACTGTCAAAAGGCCTACCGAACCAAACTGTACCGTACCACTTTTTCAGCACCCTTTCAAAATGGTCCTAAACACGAGAAAGGGTACCAAAAGGCGGAGCTAGACGCGCAGCTAAACTAGTCAATATCTGAAATAACTAACTTCTTGAACTCATGATAATAACGCGCGCTTGATTATTGACAAGCTTTGGAAATCCTCTGAGAAGCTGACAAACGCGAGAATGATACATTCAGAAAGAAAAGGTCATACGCAAGAGTGGAGCGCGTAAAAAAATGGAAAGCCAAGGAGCACGTTATTTCTTCAACAAACGTGAACAAACTGCCTTGTTTTCATTTTTATCATCACCTTTAGGACTAATATGAACTGGGAATGATGGAATGACACTCTAACAGAGGCTACATGTGCTGCTGAAGTTTACAGACACAGATGAGATGTTTTCGATGACTGTAGGCTATACTTTGTGTTGTTTTGAACCTAATTAAGGACAAAATGTATGTTGTGTGTACTTTTTCTGTATTTGGTAACATATCGGGGACTGTAAGGGTCTGTATGTGTTCATATATGTTCATTTATTTATTTAAAATAATTACAGATGTTACAGTAGGCTATTTCGCACTGTCATTGATCTGCAGTTTTAATCAACTCAGGTTCATCAAAGTTCGTAATAAACATTTATACAGAAGTATTTATGTGTGTAAAGTGTCTGTTTTGTGAGAAGTGCTTTTCATATGATATGTCAGCAACCTGTGCAGCTTTATTGTAGACATTTTCTCGAGCGAGCATGACGTCGACTGAAACTTTGTCATACACTACGCCCACCAAAAGGGTACCCTTGCTAGTGGAAACGCAAGCCTGATAAAGGTGACCCGTACCGACCTGAACCGTACCGTACTGTACCAGTCAGTGTAAACGAGCCATTAGTGTTGTCTTGTGAACACGGGGTAAATAAGTTCTCTCATTGGCTGCGTGTTCTAGTCTTGTTTTATGTGAGCACATGGCTTGTGTTGTCTTTTTGTCATTTGCTCTCCCGTCTATTGTCTAGTCCACCATCTTTGTTAACCCATTATTAGTTAATTATGTTCACCTGTTTTTGTGTTAATTATTTCCGCTTATATTCTCCTCATGTCTGCTGTCCTGTGCCAGTTCGTTGTTGTATGTCATCTTGTTTTGTGTGTTCCAGTCCTGATCCTTGCCAGCCTGCCCAGTTTAGTTTGCTTTGTTTGTTTATTTATTTGTTAGTGTTTTCCCCCTCAGGGTGGTTTGTTTTGCATTTTATTTTATTTTATTTTATTTTATTTATTTTATTATAAATAAATACCCATTTTTTCTTACAGTTGAGTCCTCGCTCCTTTTCCCTACATCAACCTACACCACATTTGTAATGGAGAGATTCCATGTCCATGAGGAATTTTTTTCCTCATAAATGCAAACATGTCAAATTGTGTTTGTTCTAAAGCAAGCCAACTACGATTCTTTTGATAAGTATTATTTATTTTCACAAAGAATGTCGTATACTGTAAACTCATACTTTTTTTGGTCTCATTCATAATGCATGTTTATTTCCCTCAATTCATTAAAAAAATATATTTTTACAGGTTGATTTTTTTTTTTCTGATCCCTTAACTCTGTGGTTAGTTGTTCTGTAAAATACAAACATATGTTCCAGTGTACTTTTAACATATGCATTCTCTGTGAATTTATGTTTAAAGTTTTTACAGCAAAATCACATCCACAACATTGGAATTGATTCATTTTACTTACATTTTCTATTTTGTTTTTGCATTAAAACAACCAAAATAATCAAAAACACAAAAAAATGTTTCTTTATTATTCATAGGGTTAAACACTGGATGGGCTATTAAAGTAAATAAAGTTAGTTAATAACACCTTATTCACTTTTCTTTTCTTACCCCTTTTGCATTCCCTTCAGCCATTTATTTATTTATTCCCCCATCTAAAACATTCTCTGTGTCTGGATGTCACAGTCACCGTGTAACTCTTGACTTCCTAACCTTATTGGCTGTCAGGATGATGGATAAACCACCATTTACCAGACACTCTAAAGAGGTAAACAAACCCTCCTCTAGCGTAACACAAGTGGGTCCACTAAACTACTTACATAACCCAATTACATTTCATATCAGCTTCATTTTGCAATCACAATTTGTTTTATTCCAAATCGGATGTGATACAATCTTCAGTGATATCTCTGATCTTTGTTTAAAATCATTTCAATTGCTTGCTGTCATTTGTTAACAGAAGAGTCTTTAGTAAGTGCAAATAAAAGGATAAAATACAATGTTCAACAAGTTTCATTTGCAAGAATCATTTTCAGTGCTTTATACTTCTGTTACTGGAAATGTTTCTGAACAAGTCTGATTAGCATATGATGAAGCATGACTTTTTTTCAACCAATGCAATTTATTTGCTTAAAAGTAAATGCTTGTTATAAATGTATTTCTGTTTAAATAATGAAAGCAGTTTAAAAGTTAAAAAGTGTTTTATTGAGTGCTGCAGATTTAAGTTCTGAAACCAGGACTTATATCACAACATTAGAAAAAAATGGGACAGTGTGGAAAATGCAATGCAGTCATTTCTGAATTTACTTTGACTTTTATTTCATTGCAGACAATATGAACACAAACCTTTTCATGTTTTGTCTGGTCAACTTCATTCCGTTTGTAAATATTCATTGTTTCCTGTCATTCAGACCTGCAGCATGTTACAAAAAAAAAATGGGGCGGGAGCAATTTAGGGCTGGGGATCAGGTACATTGATTATCATGGTAATTTGAAACAGTTGATGTCAACAGATGATTGTAATTATATTTTAGTACAAAAGCACCAGGGACACCATGGTGGCGCAGTGGGTAGCACTCTCACCTCACAGCAAGAAGGTCGCTGGTGTGCTGGGTAAGTTGGCGGTTCTTCCAATTGTGGCGACCTCATATTGATAAAGGGAGCTGAGAAAAAAAATGAATGAATGAACAAAAGCACCATCTAAGAAAGGTCTAGTCCTTTAGGAGTAAAAAATAGGCAGAGGATTGCCAGTTTGCCAACAAATTTGTGAGAAAATCATTGGAAGCAATGTTCCTCAAAGAAAGCCAGGAAGGCATTTGGATATTTAACCTTCAACAGTGCATAACATATTTAAAAGATTTAAGGAATCTGGAGGAAATTCAGTGCATAAAAGACAAGAGTGCAAGCCTAAGTTCCTCGTCATTCATCTACAAGCGATATCACCACATTTGCTTAGGATTACTTTGGCAAAACCTTTGTCAAGTACCATAATACATCCACAAAAAAAGAAAGAAAGCCAGTGTCCAGAGTTGCCATCAACTTCTCTGGGCTCGGAAGTAGGGATGCAATGATTAACCAGTTTCACTATTAACTACAAATTAATTTGTCAGGGCTTATTAATCGTAAAGGCTTCTCAACACCGTGTTTTTGCACAGAACAAAACTGCAGCAACTAAACAAAGTTATGCCAACTGTGCGCTAGTTTGTAGAACGAGATTAATAACCGTGCACTAACTAACTATGACTGAGGCTATTAACTAAGGCAAGCTTGTTCAAGTTTGTAATTTTCAATGGAGGGAAGCGTTCGCAACACATTCACGCTTTTCAGGCACACCTAGTTGAGATGAAAGGGACTTTTGTGACTGCTGGAACTGCATACAGCTAAAGTTTAAGGAAGAAGCAATGGAAATTACACAGGTTTGCTAACCCATTTAAACTCACCTACAAATAATGGTGCCGATGAGAGCGATCATGTGGCGAGTGTTGACCCACCAGCTGAGATCAATCTCGAGTGTTTTCGGAGAGTGCTGACAAACTCAACCCTGTTTCACACCGCAAGTGTGAGCAGTGCATGTTTTTTTTTTTTTTTTTTTTTTTTTTTTTTTGCCATCCATGTTAACAGATTAGAGCTTTTACACTGCACGCAGAAGCAGCTTGTCAACGCGAGACATGATCGTCACTGAAGCAGCAGTGCCATAATAGTTTTGGCACTGGGTCTTTTTGCCACGCTGCACACGCTCAATTAACAACGCATTGATAACGACCAAAAACACATTGAATGATATTAAAAAGTAGCAGTTTTACCCAATAAATGCATCCATAATCGCCACATATTTATATAGTCAATCAAATGAACTTTTAAAATGTCAACTAATATTTATTTAGGCCCGAACTACAAAACAAAATCTAAAATAATTGTAGTTTTAATCTAGTGGGGTTTTGAATTCAATTGATGCAAACAATTGTGATAACAGTGAAACCGAAATTATTATTTAGACTTTAACCATACAACTAAAATTTATAATCATTGCATCCCTACTCTGAAGCATCTGGGATGAACCATCACACTGTGGAAACGTTCTGTGGTCAGCTGAATCAGTATTTCAGGTATTTTTTTTTGGTAGAAATGGATGCCATGTGCTCCAGACCAAAGATGAAAAGGACCATTTAGACTGTGACCAGCAACAAGTCCTAAAGCCAGGGTCGGACATGGTATATGGATTTGTCAATTTCCTTGACACGTCTGTGATAGCATCCTTAATGTTGAAAAGTACATCGATTTTGGAACACAATATGCTGCTTTTTTCAGGCAGGCCCATGCATATTTCAACAAGACAATGCAAAACCACATTCTGAACATTAAACAGTCATGGCTGCAGAGGAAGAGGATACAGTGTTTGACTGATCTGTCTGCAATTCTGACCTGCCTTTAATGTGGTGTTAATGTGTGGTGCATTTTGAAGTGCAAAATGCAACAATAAAGACCGCGTACTGTTGCCCACCTTAAGACTTGTTTACAGGAAGAATGGGACAAAATTACACTTAAAACGCTTATTTACTTAGTGTATTTAGTAGTCTTTAAAGTATTCTGAAAAGGATAGGCAACATTACAGTGGTAAATGCTTTATTTTTTAAACTTTTTAAAATGTGTTGCAAAAACTAGAAAATGTGTTTATTAAAAAAACAATAAACAATCATAAGTAACTCATTAAATAATGTTTGTTGTATTGTCTGTAATGAAATACAAGTCAAACGAAATTTAGAAATCACTACGTTTTTTTTATTTGTGTTTTCCATCCTGCCACAACTTTTTCTGATTTAAGGTTTTAGATTTTTTATTCATTTATTTTTTTTAAATCTGTGAAAATGATTGGTTATATTGCTAAAGAAGGCCGTTATTTGTTGTCTGGAGAGGGGTCAGTTGCTTTAAAGATGCCTATAGATTTTGAAATGTCAAAAATCTTCTGTTGAGCCCTGGTTCTGGTTTTATATATATACAGTATATATATATATATATATATATATATATATATATATATATATATATTTTTTTTTTTTTTATTTTATTTTTTATTTCCTTTTATCTAAGCAAAGTCGCATATTGTGGTACTGGTACTACCAGAATTAAGTAGCAAATAAATAAATAAATTAAGTAATTAATTAAAATCACTAGTTAATTTTTACATAATTGTTGTTTATATCAGTCCTCTTGAAAGCTATTCAAACTCTGACTGTTAGAAAGTTTGCACAAACTAGTTGATTATAGTCATAGGTTATAGTAACTTTATTAACTTTGAGCGTTACATTTAGGCTTCAAAACTTCCAGGTTGGCCCTCAGAAATACTTCATTATCGCTGCAGCAATTTATTGGAAGGCATACAATATGTATATTTAATTACACTTAGTGAAAAAAGGAAATCATTAAAGTTAGCTAGTATATATATTTTTTTTCCAATTGTCTGATTCATGTATTTGATTTGCATATTACACTACCTCCAGCTCTTAACATAATCTTAATTAGAAGTGCGTTTCTTAAAGTCTTCTAAAATTTTCAAAACACCCTCCTGAGAGACTGTGGGCTGCGTGCCTCAAGCAAATACATGGATATTTATCTCTTCCTCATTCATCTGGCTTTGATAAAATGGATGAGCTTTTTAATCAGAAGGTAAACTGCGCTGTCTGTCACAATCATTCCAGAGGGCTTTTTAATTATTATTGCTTTTTATTTTTTAATTTATTTAAAAAACAATCTTTCTAAACAAAGAGACCATTATAGAGATTAGGAAGGGAAAAAAACATATTCATAAAAATTAAAGGCTATTAAAATAATAAATGGGACAATGGAAATAAAATAACAATAGACGCATAATTTGGAAGAACACTCTTTTAGTCATAGTCACTTCTGTACTTTTGAACAGATAGATGTTTCCTTGCAATCCCTCATTAACTTCGGAAAGTCTTTTTGAGTATGTATTCTTTGAAGAGTGTTTTTTTTTTCTCTATCTCTGCTCTCTTAAAGCTTCACTAAATGAGCAAGAAAAACAGTAACAATTAAAGAGCGCTTAAGCCTTTCACCCACTCCTCCAGCTAATTGGTGACACTGCAATTCGGTTTAGCCCAATTACACACTCTCTTTCACTCTTATGTTGATTAACGTTCATCCACCTCTCCCTTTTTCCTCCTCCTGTTTTTTTTTTTTTTTGTTAGGACAGAAGCCATATGAGGCCTGAAGTGTTGAATGAACAGACTCATATCGCAGATGATGTTATTGGCGTCCCTGAACGCTGGCACTGGATGGAGATTGCAGGCAATTGATTTGACTTGTGTTACTGGCTAAAGCCGATTCTCTCCCACTCGCGATTTGGGTATAATGGGGCTTTTGTCCTTTGTGCCTATTAGAGCGAGTGAATACAAGATTATGTGTTATTGTGACTCATAAACATAAACAGGAGCGGGCGGGATGACGGATAGATGCAGGAAGTGGCCGTGATGGTGTGTGTGTTTCTGTCCTCAGCTCCGGTTTGTATGGTTGTTTGTATTGATTGTTTAATCCTCGTAGGCTGTTTGCTTTCTCGGGCGACGTTGGTAGATTGGCTTTCTTCATTCATCCTTCAGAGGCTTCTTGCTACCTGTGATAATCAATACTACAAGCAGATCACACTCTACACAACATGACTGAACAGACACTATATATACAGCAATGAAATAAATAAATAAATAAAACAAGAGGCCACTTCAATTTTTAAGTTTCTCTGGATTTATATGTGTATGGGTTTGTGTATATTTTTAATATATTTTTTATTTGTGTTTATTTTTTATATAAAGATCTTATTTATTCTAATTTTTAGTATTTAGCAGAACAGTCCTGGTTTTTAATCATGACAAGTGGGAAAATTTGTAATTCAAACATTTTATTTGATATTGGAAGACAGGAAGACCTTAATAGAACAATAGAATTTCACTTTAATTAATTAATGTAATTAATGTAATTCATTTCAAACATGCAGTGTTTTAAAAAGGTTTTAAACTTGTGAAACTCATTCTTGATCACATTTGACGTTGATTGATGATCACAGAGAGCTGAACAGATTTTTTGCGGTGGTCCTTAAAATGGGAGGGATTTGGATTCTATTTTAACATAAAAAAAATGGAAAGAAAGACTTATTGTCTTTATATCACCCCAGTATGACTGTGGACACACTGTTGATTAAAGAATGTGAAGTTAACAAAAGTTATGTGATTATATATATATATATATATATATATATATATATATATATATATATATATATATATATATATATATATATATATATATATAACTAAAATTGCATGAATAAGCTCCACCTTGAAAATAAACATATTATGGAAATGTACTGTTTATGCTACACTTTGTTATTAAGTAAATGCAGACTTGGTGAGCGGAAGAGACTTCTTAAAAAAAAAAAAAAGAAAACATTATACATCTAAACCTATTGACAGGTACAGTACTAACTGGTAGTCTTCTTAGGATAGCCATTACATAAACCTGAAAACAACTGTACTGTTCCTCAACAGCCTGTACAATAGTTACCCTATGCAATCATGTATTTTTAGGTAAGTACACTATAAGTACATGTTAAATACATGTAATATAAAACTTTTCCTGTCTTTTCTCTGACAATGTAGGCACAAACCGCTGCCATTTCCACTTAAAGTGCTTTCTCAGCGACTCATTGAGCAAACTGTCTATCCATCACATCCTCAAACACATTCAATATGGTTTCTGTCCTCAAACAACACCTTCATCAAACCACTTTTAAAAGAATGTGCTTTCATAAGTTTCTCAGTGAAAGTGCTCAGGCATTATTGAGTCTCATTCTCCACCCATTAGAAGCATTATCCAGCTCGTTAAGAATTAATTGCCCTCATCATTAATAGATTTAATAAGGGACCCCTGACTTGTGCTGATTGGGTTTTGAAATATGGTAGATGAAATGGTTGAAAAGCCGGTTTCAGACTCTTGCATTACCTCAACTACTCTATGATTAGTCCAGCGCTAATTTTAGCATTTGAACAGCTCCAGATGTAATGAGCTAAACCCCTAAATTTATGATGCTTAAGCAAAGAGACTGTATTAGAGCCCACATTCCCAAACTGTGCACTTGCAATACCCTTCCTATGGTGCAAAATCAAATCCTGCCTTCATATAACACCCCATATACTTTTTGCAGAGTCTCACAAAGCTTCAGATTGTCTGTCTTGAGATTGAACATTCTTCCTCTAGGCAGTGTGTCTGTGCGGTTGATGGTATGTATTTGTAATAATGCAGACTGAATGGGGGCACTGTTTGAATGTGAATGATGGGCAGATGACATTATTCTCGTATGCCCCTGTTTCTCTGATGTCCTTGTCAGTATGTTGACCCTTGGTTAAGCTCTGCATCCTTTCTGTTACTCACTCATACAAAGCCATAGTGTCCATATGGAATGATTTAAAGTTTTTAGCTTTATGTTAGGTTTAATGTGCTTATGAAGTAGTTGTAAACTGTAATATTATTTTTAAGAAATAATACAGAAAAAGTAAAAATGTATTTAGCAAAAATTAAGGTAGATAGTATAGATTTTCCAATTATTGACATAAATTACTAAATTACAACAGTGAAGAATTGTTGCAATATTATATAAATGTATGGTTTGCAATATACTTACAATTTGTGTGCATTTTAATTTGATGAATTATATTTTGTTTTATATTTAATTTAATAATTTGTTGGTGACTCAGTGGCGCAGTAGGTAGTGCTTTCGTCTCACAGTAAGAAGGTTGCTGGTTCGAGCCTTGGCTGGGTCAGTTGGCGTTTCTGTGTGGAGTTTGCATGTTCTCCCTGCGATTGCGTGGGTTTCCTCTGGGTACTCCGGTTTCCACCACAGTCCAAAAACATGCGGTATAGGTCAGTTGGGTAGGCTAAATTGTCTGTAGTGAATGAGTGTGTATGGATGTGTCCCATTGATGGGTTGCAGCTGGAAGGGCATTTGCTGCATAAAACATGTGCTGGATAACTAGGCGGTTTATTAAGCTGTAGCTACCGCCAATTAATAAAGGGACTAAGCCGAAAACAAAATGAATGAATAATTAATTTGTTGTTTTGTTCTTGCATTAAATAAAATAAAATAATAATAATTCTAAATGGCAATTACATTTTTTGACTTTTTTTATTTTATAAATACACTACCGGTCAAAGGTTTGGGGTCAGTACGATTTTGAAATAAAATAGGAGCAGTGGGTAGAACGATTGCCTCACAGCAAAAAAAGTTTCTGGTTTGAGCCCCGGCTGTGTCAGTTAGCATTTGTGTGTGGAGCATGTTCTCACTGCGTTTGCATGGGTTTCCTCTGGGTGCTCCGGTTTCCTCCACAGTCCAAAGACAGGTGGTGATTAAATAAGCTAAATTGACTGTAGTGTAGGCGTGTGAATGTATGGGTGTTTTCCAGTGTTGGGTTACAGCTTGAAGGGCATCCGCTGTGTAAAACTTATGCTGCATAAGTTGGCAGTTTATTCCGCTGTGTCGACCATGGATTAATAAAGGTACTAAGCTAAAAAAAAAATGAATGAATGAATTTGTCCATGAGTTGTGACACTCATCTCTCCTACATTGTAGGCAACACTACCCACTTGTCTACTAGTGCTTTATCATGTACTGTACTGCAGCAGATGCTGGCCGAAAACTGGGCATGGAACAAATAAATAAATAAATCCACAACAACAACAACAAAATGGATTGTGTATGACTCCCAAATGCTATTCCCCTCTATACTTCAGCTCTGTGCATTTGTCATCATGTTGTGTGAATTCTGCCAATGGTAAAAAAAAAAAAAAAAAAAAAAACACAAAGAGGAATGCTGCTTTTTATTTGTGCATTTAAAATTACTAGCCCTTCTCAAGGCCAGCATTTTTTTTTAATATGATCAAACATCTCCCGTCTTTCCAAAAATAGACGTTGTGCAGTCTATGGCTTTAGAGAGAAAATCAGCCCTGTTCACTGCACCGGCTGGCATTGCGTATAGAGTATGATTGACACAACTGTCAGTTCCATAAGGCATTGATTCTTTCATGCTGGATGAACTTGTTTATTATTGATTGTGGGATTTGAAATACAAATATGAAACAGCTGTCCTCAGTCTAGCCTCTGAGGTTAGTGGAATGTTTTCCACGATTGCGATTACAGACTCATGAATTTGATTTGATTGACTGATCTATTGATTTTCTGTGCGTTTTGTCTCCAGCTGTTTCCTGTCCCTGCTGTTGGTTGCGGCTGTGGTTTGGAAAGTCAAACAGACGTGCTGGGCATCACGCAGGAGAGAGGTAACATCTGCACAACATTGATGGGTCCAAACCTAAGTGCCAATTACATGTGGGTTCTTGTTAAAGTTGAAACGTTTAACACCAGAACCATCAGGGATCATTATACACCGAAAATTGTCAGCAAATAAAATTTACACATGCACTACTGTTTATGCCCAAAACATGTATTACATTGCTGCATTACACTGTGTCCTAACAACACATCACAAGATTCCCGTGACATGCAATTTGTCTTTCTGCACCAGACACGACATGACAGAAACATTTCAAGGTCTCGTGAAGTGCTTTGAAATGTGCATTTTTATTCTAAATTTGATGTACTGTAATCTCAATTGAAACATGAAGACAGGGTGAGAAATACAGTATCATAGCTTCTCTTTTTAATAAATATATAAAAAAACAGCCAATAGCGTTTTGTTTTTGAGAGTTTAAGTGCATCACATCAAAAGCAAATGAAAAGCGTCTTGAAGGGAAGGGACATTGGTCAGAAGATTTGATGAACACAATAGACAAGATAAATACACACAAATAATACTAAACTTATTACAGTTTTATTTGTCTTAACCCTTGTATGTATGACCAAAATGACACAGTACTTTAAAATGTTGCTGTGTTATGTATATTGCAGCATTGACATCATGACCTGAAGTCGAACGAACGTACATAAAAAAGTTACACTGCACCCAATCACCTTGTGCTGAATTATGATGTTTTACATGGAACACGTATGAATTGAAAAGCCTTGTTTCAATTAAATTATTTGCAATGTAACTGTATGGTTATATATTTTTGATATGTTGAGTCCTAATATATGAGGATTGTAATTACGTCATTGTGAATGGCATCGTTTTGTTTTAGCGTAAAAGAACCTGTGATCTGTTTTTTATTTATTTTTTTAACCAGTTCATTAAAACGAATAGTCTGAAAAATCTGGCTTGCGGAAAAAAATCGAACCATTCCATCACTAGTTGATGGAGATCTTTTCTTAGTTTCAGTAGAATCAACTGTGTTTTTAATGTAAAATGCAATGTTGAAAAAGACCTCCAAAACACTTTATTCAGCCAAGTGTGATGTCACATGAAGCAGCTTCTGGGTGCAAATGCTATATTAAACTGAATGGGGAGGCTCATCAAATGGTAATAAAAAGTGTTTACGTATGTATGTAACAATGCATTATATTCAAAAATTACAATTGCAATATATATACAGTTGAGGTCAGTATTATTCTTTTTTAAATATTTCACAAATAATGTTTACATAGCAAGAACAATTTTCACAGTATATCTGATAATATTTTGTCTTCTGGAGAAAGTCTTATTTGTTTAATTTCGGCTAGAATAAAAGCAGTTTTTAATTCTTTAAATTAATTTTAAGGTCCAAATTATTGGTCCCTTTAAGCTATTTTTGTTTTCGATAGTCTACAGAACAAATCATTCTATTCTGTTTAGAAATGTGTTAAAAAAAATCTTCTCTCCATTAAACAGGTGAAAAAATGTCTGCTAATAATTCAGGGGGGCTAATAATTCTGACTTTAACTGTATATATATATGTATATACATATATATCATATCATGCCTAATATCAGATGGCCAGAATTTATATCAAATAATTTAAATATTTATATTAAAATGATTTTATATAAAAATCCCTTAAATGTGTGATATGACTAAAAAGTAGTCATAAATAAATATTTTCTCAATTCAAATGAGTAGCGGCTTGGACCCAGAAACAGTATTTCATACGTCACAACTTAACAACCAGATAGCATATGGGTTATGGTGTGGGACCTCCAATTTGTGCAACCAATTGTAAAGCCAGAAATGACACACATTAGCTTTCCTGTGTTTGAGCCCCCACATGCATTTACCGGTTTGTGTTAGCTTGGGTTGTTATTGCTTTTACCATCTGTGACCTCCCATGATGCTCCTGGGTGTAGTTGATCTTTGTAAAACGTCTTATGACTTTAACCTCATTATAGTTTATGAAACACTGTCATGCAGCGTTACTGTGCTCAGATCAGTTAAAGCTGCTCGTTTTATAACGCATTCCTCCTGGTGTCTGATGGGTGTGTAAATGTCAGCCGAACTGCGTCCTTTTAATGAGAGAGGCGCAACAATAAACGCCGCCATTTTCCTTCATTACCCATCTTCACAAACCAATTAACCCTGACAGGGGCTCATGTAGAAGGAATGGATTAGTGTGATGTATCTGTCTAAAAGCCCCAACAGATGCCACCTTCTCTCTCTGTCCTTTTATTCTTTCGTTTGTGTCATTTTAGTGGCTGTGTAAATGCAAATGGGAATTTGCAAACGAGTTGTCATTGAGCGTTTCATAATCAATACAATAATCAAGGACTTGGTAATTGAAAGCTTGTCGAGAGCCATAAGTGTGGAGTTTATTGGAGTTAAATGTGTGCACTTTTCAACCATGGCTGTCACAGTTGTGTTTCACTTTTCATCGAATATCTACTTGTAAAACGGGCATTTAGATAATGGAATCGTTTTAATCAAATAAAAGACTTCATGCTTTGTTCAGCGGCCAAAAACCATTTTGACTAGAGAAATGGAAACACAATGTGATGATTTGATAGGGATGCTACAGTAAATAATTCATCAGTACAAAGTGTGGTGTACTTTATTGTAGAGACTGGCATCAGAACCAGAGTACTCAGCCGTGACAGCCATGAAAACAATACAACATTGTTTTTCAAACTTCTCACACAAGTTGGAATTTAGTCAACATATCAAAAGGAACATTTTTTTATAATATTTTATTTATTTATTTATCGTGGTACCTTGCAAGCTGATCCTTCAGACAGTAGTTTGTGTCAAGTCCAGGTCAGCACTCAGTGTTTTGCAAGGCTTGTACACATTTTTCTTTTTAGATGCAGCACAACTGAACTGAACAGAATGGAGTTTTGAGACTCATCAATGTTTTGTGAGACACGGTGCTTTTAAAAGTGCTCCTTTTAACTTGACAACGTGGCATTCATAGTTCAAGGCATTCAATAAAAACTGCGAGAACAAAGGCAAGGACAAGAGATACAAGAGATCCGACACGCCATACAACACACAATTTATATCAAGCAGATTTGTAGAGAATGGATTAGAAAATTGCAAGACTGAATTGGAATTAAACTAGTGAAAAGTAACCAGAATTAAAATTTGAATGTTTCAAGAGTTCATGCTTAGATATTGCTTGATACTAAAAGCAGTTTTGGCATGCTGTCCCCGGAGAGAACTCTAAAATCAGAAATAATTGAGGTACTGGCTCCTGCCTGGTCATTTAGCATGAAAAGGTGGGTCTGAGATCAGGTAGGACTCGGGAGCCCCCGATGGTGAAGGAGAAAAAGGTTCATCTGGGATTCTTCAAAAACGAAGATAAAGGAAGGTTATAGATGTATAATTGTAGGCTTGGATTAATTTTAATTGGTTTATTGATGATAGTATAGGTGATTGTAGATGAGAGACCAGCCACCATCAATAATATAATGTGCTCTTCTCGAAATTAGTTTATAAAACTTCACAAAGTGATTACTCTAAAATTAACTAAAATAAAAATTCAATAAAGTGTTTTTTTGTAGCTTTTTATGACAAAATCTTGTGTTAGGTCTAAAAAAGTTCATAAAATGTGAATGTTTTGTGTTCACAGTTGTGTTTAAAAATGTCTGTACCTATATCAGTAACCTCTTGAACCCTTGTCCTTAGCAGTAGTGATATTTGTGAGTTTCAGATGATTTAATTGTGGATGTTGTAGTGTTGCTTGGTCATGTGTTGCTTGTTTTAAGCAATTAGCTAATGGACTGAAAGATGATTCATTCTATGGAAAAAAAAAAGTTTAAAAAAGGTCATTGATATTTTGTTTTTATCTAGGAGTTGGTGTTAAAATATATTTATTTCTGAACTGTAAAACAACATGGGTGAAATAGCGCAATTAAGGTAAACAAATGACTGGAAATGGAAGATGTATAAAAAAGTTCAGCAAATAGGATGCTCATCTAAAACATGAAACACACTGAACAACAAACAACTACTGTCAAAACGGATCGAAGATTCTAGCTAATTATCATCTCCAGACAGACCAAAAAAGAAGATCTAAATAAAATACCTGCAAGTTCAGTTACAGCCAGAAGACCTCCGATGGAATCTCAACAACACATTTGAGCAAAAAGCCCCCATAAATCACCATAAATGAAAACAAAACAAAAAACAAGAAAAAAAGCCATGCACACTTCAAATTGGGTAGTCTAAATATAAATGTAGACTCATGAGAAAAAAAAAAAATTTCTTGGTTTGTCTAATGGTATGTCTGATGACCCCTCGGGTACCAAATTTAGGGCGTACTCTCACCATGCTATCCGAACCATGCCCAGGCCCGTTTCCTGGATCGTTTGAGAAGTGTGAGTGCTCTGAATCAGGCTCAGGCACTGTTCACTTGGCCACCGGTTGGAAGAGGTTGGCCTGAGCGCAGTTCACGTGGGTTTTGGCACTGTATGCTTGTAGTGTGAGTGCAAAACGCGCCAAAGCCCGAAACTGAAAGCGAGACGTGACTTTTATGGTTTCATATGGATTTATTAATCATTCTTACTGTTCAGTGAACGCAAACTGCCGTAGTTTATTAAATACGCAAACCCCTCACTGCACCACAGCTGTGCACCTTCAGCAAACCTCCTCATTCCTGCAGCACGAAGGCTTTATGACTGTTTATAAGCGCCAAAAGTGGCGGATCTGTTCGACAAAATATCTGACTGCGTGTCATCACATCCTTAAGGACTGTTTGGCAAAATATTTGACTGCATGTCACTGAATGTCAAATGACTTTAACAATATAACTACAGAAATCTCTACTGTGTTGAGCGAGAACGCTTACTGAACAGTGCAGCATCGATGACGTAAGCGTGCCCAGGCCCGATTGTAATGTGAGTGCGGGCCATCGGGGGAGACGGGAGGGGGGAAAAGCGTGCTTTGGCCCGGATTGAGGCAACTGTAGTGTGAGTTTGGCCTTAAGCCTTAGTTTACAGTAAAGACTGTGAATAATGGTTTATTTAAAAATGTGCACATAGTACAAAAAAACCTTTTAGAATGGATTTTTTTCCCATTATAAAATCTATTTAAAAAAAATTGCGCTTTTCTATGTAGCTTCTATTTTTTTGGTAAAAAAAACCTGTACCTTCTGCACTGATATTGAAGGGACAGTTTACTGCAAACTAAAAATCCTGCCATTGTTTATTTACCCTTTACTTCCTCCAAAACTATGTGAATTTCAAATGTCTTCAAAATATTTTGAAGAAAGCTGGAAACCATTGAAATTCCATGGATGTCAACAGTTACATGTTTTCATCTCCCTTCAAAATATCTTCTTGAGTGTTTAACATAATGAACAAACTTATAAAGGTTTGGAACTCGTTTAGGGTAAATAAATAGTGAGTAAATTTTCATTTTGTAAGAACTATCTTTTTAAAACGACTGTAATAATTATAATAGAAGCTTTTTTGTCTGTGTGCACTGTTTCTCCCCTATATGATTCTGGAACTTATTGCATATTCTTCCTATCCCTTGTTAGTTAACATCACCATATCGGCACACACAGTTAGCTGAAATGTCTACATTATTTATGACATCTGTCCCATATCATCCAGGCCCTGCTGTAGCTCCACTGAAGCTCTTTCTACTCCTCGAGTTCACAGTTATTTTTCACATCCCTCCCGACACAACAGAGCTCAGGTGTCTGGCAGTGATGATGTCCCATCCAGCAAGATCTATCCCACACTGCACCAGGCACATTCGAAAACAGCCAAGCAGCCTCAGATAAAGATCTCATAGCACAGACTTTATCTTAGCCGAGCTTTTACGGTTATGTGGAGGCTGATAAGTTGTGATCTCGCCGAAGTTTTATGGAGAGCTGCATCACTCGGCTCTCCGCTGCCGCTTAATTGTGTTTCCTCATTGTCAAGCCTCATTGCTGACAGCGGCTATCTTGTGATTTGCCGCGTTGGATACTTTAAACCCGCCGCTGCGGCCCCTTCATCACTCCCTCTCTCTCTGAAGCCATCAAGTGGGAAATTAACAATGCAAATCAATGGAGCTGAATGGTGTATTTTTTATGATCCGCTCTCTCTGATGTATTTAGAGCATGAATGATTATTTCGGAGATAGATTACGGACGGACGGCGCCGTGAGCACTCAGGGAATCAGTCAATATCCTCAAATGGGCCTAATTCATTATTTCGGCCCTCCTTCTTTCTAAAGTGCAGAACGTTGAGGAGGGGGGTGGGATTTTCATTTCATTCCACCAAATGTAATATCATTTCTTTGCAGCTGGAAATGGCTCTCAGTCTGTCGGCATGCAGATTGGAGTTATATATGGAGTAGTCGCATAACGAAACACTGTGATTTGTGTCTGGCGAGTCCTAAAAACAGCCACTTTGTGGGAAAATGAAAGTTGCATTTCTAATCCATAAAATTCCCAGGAGTGAGAAATTCCATGCTGATTCCTTACCCGGAAAGGGAGACATAATGTAATCTCTCCAGTATAGTTAATTATGGATCATAACCGAGAGTGTGGAAAATAAATTTAGAACTGGGTTTATGATAATGACTCTCCCAACAATAATTTCTGGATATGAGATCAAACAATCAAAAGCACTTTGAAATTCTAATGATGATGCACAAGACGTCTTGTACAGATGTCTATGAATCTCCTAATAGGGTCTCCCCCCAGCAGACAGGGATTTAGCTGTATTTTGACAACTAACCTCATTAATTTTTGCTTCTATCTTGCCATAAATGTATAAATAAAAAATACTCTGCGTATTTCACTTTTCATGCTTTCCTTGCTCTATAATTCATGTGTTGGTTGATACAAGTTGTCATTGGCCTTGACAAACACCGAACACCACCTCATAATATGAGTATTAAATATATTTAGCTTGGTCATATTAAACATAAGTAATGTACCAATGAACTCACTGACTCTCTACAGTGTTTTAAAGTGTGTGCACTTTAATCACAATTCAGACAAAGATGGTACATTTTATTAGTAGTCACTTATTTATGTGTGTGTGTGTATGTATATATATATATATGTATATATATATATATGTGTGTGTGTGTGTGTGTGTGTGTGTGTGTGTGTGTGCGGCCTTATGCCTTAGCGTCCTACCAGTGCTAACATACAGCCATATTGCACTACTACGAGTGTACTACAAATATACAACAGTTCAACGGCACAATCGTGTATATAAATAAGAAAATCAGACACAGAGAGTCTAAAAACGCCTTTTTATTAGGAACTTTTTTCTTCCGTCATTCAGTCACATCTGCAGCTGACGTCAAAACAGCAGAAGCAGTTACTAATTCACCAACGTCACTTTAGAGCTAGTGTTTGAATGATTTTGAATGATAGCCTAATCTCTAAAGTGATTACAAAAGAGCTGATTTTGTTCACTTTTAGATTATAAGGCTGAACATGACAAGAAATGCCATCCATCTACAGAGATATCTTCTTACAGTGTTACAGTCTATTTCTCTGTTGCAATCGGGACATCACAATAATTAATCGCGAAAAAAAGCAACGCAATCAATATCAGACTGCTGTTGTGTTTGGGATAAGCAAAAATGCTAAACATGTGCGGACTTTGCTTATTTCATTCTGCTAACACAACACACATTCCTGATATGCGAACAAATTGGTATAACTACAGCACTACAACATACAAAAGTAAGAGATCATCTAACCTGCCAACATTTCTCTGAAGATCAGTCTTCGGGGGTGAATAACACTGTTGAGAACCAGGATAGGATGCAGCAGGTTTTGGGTGGCTGCTGCGATCCGGCTGTACCAAAGTTGGCAACCCGGGGGTGTTTGCAGACTGTACCAAAGAGGGGGGTGGGTGAAATTATGGGAGTTTTCCGTAAGAAATAAAAACGGGATGATTGCGGGAGATTGGTATAAAATATGGGATTTTCACTGGAAAAACAGGAATGTTGGCAGGTATTCTTACCAGTTTAATAAGGATTTGATCTGATATAGTTAGAAATCAGACTCTTATAAGCTTTTTATTTTTATTTTTTATTGGCGACAAATCTATGATGCATGATGCAACTCTCCCTTTCCACCACATCCAAAATATGCTCTATTGGATTGAGATCTGTTGACTGTAGAGACCATTTGAGTACAGTGAACTCATTGTCATGTTCAATAAACCAGTCTGAGATGATTTGCACTTTGTGACATGGCCAGTTATCCTGCTGGAAGTAGCAATCAGAAGATGGGTACACTGTAGTCATAAAGGGAATGACATGGAAAGCAACAATTCTCAGGTAGGCTGTGGGGTTGACATAATGGTCAGTTGGTACTAAAGGGCCAAAGAGTGTGCTAAGAAAATATCCCCTACACCAGGGATCATCAATCTCATTCCTGGAGGTCCGGTGCCTTACAGGGTTTAGCTTCAACTTGCCTCAATACACCTGCCTTGGTGTTTCAAGTATACCTAGTAAAACCTTAATTAGCTTGTTCAGGTATGTCTGATTAGGGTTAAAGCTAAAATCTGCAGGACACTGGCCCTCCAGGAACAAGTTTGTTGATCCCTGACCTACACCATTAAACCACCAGCAGCTTGAACCGTTGATATAAGGCAGGATGGATCCATGCTTTCATGTTGTTGATGCCAGATTTTGACCCTACTATCCAAATCTGTGCGAATTGTAGCCTCAGTTCCTGTTCTTAGCTGACAGGCGTGACACCCGTTGTGGTCTTCTGCTGCTGTAGCCCACCCGGCTTAAGGTTCGACGTGTTGTGTGTTCAGAGATGCTCTTCTGTATTATTTGAGTTACTGTTGCCTTTCTATCAGCTCGAACCAGTCTGGCCATTCTTCTCTTACCTCTGGTATCAACAAGGCATTTGCGCTCACAGAACTGTCAATGAATATGTTCTCTTTTTCTGACTTTCTCTGTAAACCGTAGAGATGGTTGTGCGTGAAAATCCCAGTAGATCAGCAGTTTCTGAAATACTCAGACTAGCCCCTCTGGTACCAACAACCTTTCCATGTTCAAAGTCACTTAAATCACTTTTCTTCCCCATTCTGATGCTCAGTTTGAACTGCAGCAGATTGTCTTGACCATGTCTACATGCCTAAATGCATTTAGTCACTGCCATGTAATTGGTTGATTAGAAATTTGCATCAACGAGCAGTTGGATATGTACCTAATAACATGACTAGTGAGTGGTGTACACGCGTGTGTGTGTGTGTGTGTGTGTGTGTGTGTGTGTGTATATGTATATATATATATATATATATATATATATATATATATATATATATATATATATATATATATATGCCTTTTTATTATTAATTTGATTATGTAATTTTAAAATATGAAGTAAAAAACATTTATCTTTGGCTTTGTAAAATTGTTAAACAAAACATACCTGCACAAATCAAAAACAGTCAACAGCCTGAATAAAAAATCTAGTCTCTGCCTGTAGATAGCACCTTCTATTTCTATTCCAGCAGCAGGTATAAAGTGCTTTCTTGGGTTTAGTTTTCTTGGTCTAGTAAAGCTGCGATCTGTTCTTCGTACCTCACTTTAATAATCTAAGATGATTGGGCAGATCCCGGATCTTCTAATCTTGATAACTGATCTATGGTTAATCTCGTTCCTCAAACAAGTTTGCAAATCAGATTAAAATATGTTGAACTGATTTGAGATCTCTGCGTGTGTTGTGAAGGACAGATTTATCGATCCTTGATATCATGATCAGCAATGCAACGATTGGTTGACGGCACAGCAGCATAATGACATCATCTGATTAATATTCAATGATCCATGTGAGCAAATAAAATTCATAGTAAACTATTTTCTATTTTTCCAAGTGCATATAATTACTACTTTAAGAAAATATCAGCATTTGGTTCATACTTTGTCTTACCTTTGCATGAAAAGACCAGATCAAATCCTGTTTATATGAAATAAGATTGCTCCTGAGCAGGTTTGAGCTACCAGAACTGTTGACAACAACCCAATGAGTTTTGAAGAACGAAATAATCCTGGATTGTGTCAAATCATCAATAACCAAACCAAAGGTTTGCCACAGCAGAATGAACCAGCAACTTATACAGCACAAACTAGCTTACGCAATTCACCTGTACTGCATGTCTTTGGACTGTGGGGGAAACGTTCGAGATTACAGAAGTAACCCTTAATTCCCCGAGGAGGGGAACAGAAGTGCTATACAGTGGATTTGATTTTGAAAATCCACGTATGGGAGGATTCGGTTCAGAAGTCGCTTGTCTGAAAGAGTATTGAACGGGCCAATGAATGCAATGAATTGGCAGCGTAAGCTTGCACAGGTGTGCTTCATTGCCAATTATCCCAGCATATAAGCACACCTGGAGCGAGCAAACGCCATCCTTTTAAGCTGAAGAGACTTTCAAAAAGCTAAGGGACAGTCATTATGGTGACGGAGTATAGCACTTCCGTTCCCCTCCTCGGGGAACGAAGGGTTACTTTTGTAACCTCGAATGTTCCGCTTCGGTTGGGGAACTTCAGTGCTATACAGTGGATTTGATTTTGAAAATCCACGTATGGGAGAACTATGGAAAGCGCCATAATGACTGCACCTTACCAACGCCCCCGATGAGGGGATAGTCAAGCAAGCGTTCTCCAACGTGTCCCTGGCCCTAATTTATCCTACTTCAACAGAAGTTTTACGGATTTAGATATATTTTTTGGGAAGTCGTGAGCGTCTAGATAATTCTAGGAAAATACGACAGCACGTTGGGAAGCGTGCAATCCCGATAGGGAGGACGCTGCGGAGGCCATCCGCTACCCAAGGGGGGAATGGCAGATGGCAGAATTTACATATGGACTGGCCCTAAGAAGGGGGAGTACGCATAGAAAAAAAAGTGGTTCTAAACTCTGAGTGCGGTCCGGAAAATACGCAAGATGCGAACTGGACAATAAAGAAAGGGCTGGGTCTGCCTCCTCCGGGGGCAGCACTTGCAGGCTCACTACCTGGTATTAAAACGGAGTGGTAGGAACCTTGGGTACATATCGCGGGCGGGCTCTCAGGACGTGAGAGAAAGCCAGCCCAATTACAGGCATGAGTCACTGATTGAAAAAATGCCTCCGGGTCCCCGACCCTCTAATCAATATCAATGCGACCAGCAGAGCTGTCTTCAGTGACAGAAAGATACTGAGTCGAGGATCGAAGGGATCTGACGCGGCTCGTGTAACAAGGGCGAGATCCTAAGAGGGCATGAGAGGGGGCGGGGTGGATTAATTCGCCTAGCACCCCTCCAAAGATCAGTAGGAACGAGGGGTCGCTCCAAAGGCTGAGGACGCGCGACACAGCGCAGTAACAGAGACTCGGTGTGCGTGCACGTGCCATGCCGTCTGGGGACTCGATCGTGAAGCCAGTGCTGATGTGGTCTCATATAGAGTAATCCGAGCGGTGTGAAGCGGCTGCGGATGCCATATGCCCCAGGAGCCTCTGAAATAGTTTCAGTGGGACCACTATTTTACTGTCGAGCTCTCTCAGACAGTACAGCATCAGCTGAGCGCGCTCTCCGGAGAGGCGCGCTGCCATGGTGACCGAGTCCTGCTCCAGAACGAGAGAAGAGATCCTCTGCACGGGGGCGAGTTTGCTCTTTTCTCGGTTGACCTAAAACCCCAACAGGTGGCGGAGCACTTTGTCTCTGTGCATAATCAATTGCTCCGAGAGTGGGCAAAAATCAGCCAGTCGTCAAGAAAATTGAGTATGCGGATGCCCGCGAGCCGAAGGGGCGCTAAGGAACCCTCCGCGGGCTTGGTGAGGACCCGCGGAGACAGAGAGAGCCCGAAGGGGGGGATTTGTATTGCCAAGCTCGACCTTCAAACACAAACTGTAGAAACTGACGGTGGCAAGGAAGGGTGGAGACATGGAAATACGCGTCCATCAGGTCTAATGCTGCAGACCAACCCAGAGGTCGAACACACCGGAGGATGAGCTTCTGCGTGAGCATTCTGAATGGCAGCTTGTGCAGACAGCGGTTCAAATGTTGGATAGCGGTTCAGATCTAGGATTGACCATGACCCACCGCTCTTTTGGGCACAATGAAGTGTGGGCTTTAAAACCCGCTCTCCATCTCAGCTGGAGGGAGCGGCTCGATTGCATCCTTCGCCAGGAAGACAGCAATCTCCTCTCGCAAGACAGAGGCGGACAGGAGGCTGACCCTGGTGAATACACACCCGTGACTTGGGGGGCCGTTTCGCGAACTGAATCGAATAGCCGTGTCTGATTGTGTGTATGAGCCACCGCGAAGAGCTGGCCCGCGCTAACCAGTCAGGCAGAGCTCTTGCTAATGGACTCATCGCTACAATCGCTGACGTACCTGCAGTGGGGCAGCACGGAGTGGGTGTGCTGATCCGAAAAGCGCTGGATGTGAGATTTGCTCTCACTCTGCACCCGAGCTCCGGAGGGGAGGTTCGAGGGGTGGGAGAAAGGAGATCGTCCTCCCAGCGCTCGTGAACCACTGGCGAAACGCACCGAATCTGCAAGCTAGAAAGCATAGCAACCCAGACTGGCAGATTTCGAGCTGTCACATCCGGGGAAGTGGAAAAGTGCCCTTTCATAATGTTTTCATGGCAGTAAAAAGTGCCGTTGGAAATGGGGCCCTGCCCTCCAGCGGGGAAAGAGCAAGTTCCCTCTTCTCCAGATGGCCTGTTCCAGGGACGCTTCGCGGTCCGTTGCCGGACTTAGCGCCGTTCTGGGCAGGGGGGGCTGCCTGCTTCCGAGGTGCTCGACGCGCTCGCTTCACCAAAGGCATGTGCGGGGGCGGTGCAGCTCTCGTAGGCGGGCGCCTTCGGCGAGGAGCAGTTATGGATGGCACGGCAGGCGGAGCGGGCTTACGGACCCGCCGATAAGACATCACCCATCAGACTGCTTTCTCACCGCCTCAAATTCCTGGGTGAATTCACAGACGGTGTCGCCGAACATGCCAGCTTGGGATATGGAGAAGTCAAAAAAGCGGACTTTGTCGACTTCGCACATATCAGCTGGGGGTGGCGCTCCTGGATCACTAGTGTGGACATTGTCCTCCCCAACGCACACGCAGCAGACTTAGTAGTCCGAAGAGCTTAGTCGGCGGTGGTACAAAGCTCATAAGCCTTGGTTGAACCCACCCTCGTGAAGCTCGGCCAGCGCCTGCGCTTGGTAGCGCTGGTAGGTGGCTATCGCATGCAAGGCGGAAGCAGCCTGGCCCGTAGCCTTGTAAGCTCTAGCTCAGAGGGAGGCAGATAACTTACAGGCTTTGGATGGAAGACAAGGCGGACCCCGCCAAGAAGAGGCGCCGCGCGGATTAACCGCCATCGCGCACTTAACCTGAGGAATCGCCACATACCCCCTGGCCGTTCCACCATCAAGAGTGGTGAGGGTGGAGGGACACGCAGCATGAGCAGAAAAAAAGTGCTCTTTAAGACCGCGTGAGCCTACTGTGCACCTCCGGGAAGAAGGGGACGCCCCTCTAGTCGGTCCATCAGCTGAGCTGGAGGATAAACCATCTCCAACCCACAGCCAAAGCAGCCTGGGAAAGCACAGCTAACATGTCCGTTTCAGGATCCGTTTTGACAGAGCTCACCTGCCCGGAGGGGGCGAGCGGGTCTGGATCATCATTGGTCAATGAAAGCCCACCCTCCGATGGCGCGGTGGACGTCTGGTCTCCGGTGTCATCGAGCGTAAGGGCTACCATCTGTTAGACGGATCGCTTCCCCCGCCCGAAGCTTGGATGGAGCGCTTAGAGGAGCGGGAGGTCCGCGGGCCCCGTTACTGCACAACAGTCATGGCATCGCAATGACGACATGAACTGCCCGCGAGCAGCGCATTAACATGCTGGACCCCCCAGGCATGCAACGCAGTGCCCTTGCCCATCATCCAAGGACAGGAAACCACCGCATCCAGAAACGCACAGTCGGAGCGCCGTCCTGAAAAGGACATGCTGCACAACTGTGCTGCTCTCTTTGTGAAGTTGCAACTTTATACGCACCGCTCTGGAGGACCGGACCCAAAGAACGCCAGGCAAGGGAGAAACCCAGCTCGACCGTCTGCCACTGCGTGTACACACTCTGGACCGGGAAAATGCTCTCGTTCACTCGGAATCGCTGGATCACAGCAGGAGGAACCCTCATCGACAGAAAGTCTCTGAAGCGAAAAGGATGGCGTTTGCTCGCTCCAGGTGTGCTCATATGCTGGGATAATTGGCAATGAAGCACACCTGTGCAAGCTTACGCTGCCAATTCATTGCATTCATTGGCCCGTTCAATACTCTTTCAGACAAGCGGCTTCTAAACCGAATCCTCCCATACGTGGATTTTCAAAATCAAATCCACTGTATAGCACTGAAGTTCCCCAACCAAAGGGGAACCAGAGCACCCGGAGAAACCCATGCAAATACAGGGAGAACATACAAACTCAACACAGAAACGGCAACTTACACAGCTGTGGTTGCTTTGAGGTGACAGTGCTAATTCAATTCAATTCAATTCAGCTTTATTTGTATAGCACTTTCACAATGTAGATTGTGTCAAAGTACGTAGCTTCACATAAATGGTCATAGTAACTGGAACAGTGTAGTTCAGTTTTTAGTGTTTAAGTTCAGTTCAGTTCAGTTTAGCTCAGTTCAGTGTGATTTAATCATTACTGAGAGTTCAAACACTGAAGAGCAAATTCATCGATGCGTATATCTACCCATCCTGAACCATGCGAGCCAGTGGCGACAGCGGAGAGGGAAAAAAAAACTTCACCTGATGGGAGTGAAGAAAAAAAAACCTGAGAGAACCAGACTTAGTTGGGCACGGCCATTTTATTTTCTCCGCTGGCCAAAAGTCTTGTGCAGAGCTTCAGTCACCGCGGTGGAGCCACTGAGCCACCGTGTCACCCATACATTTGATAAAACCAACAAATATGACAAAAATCAATCAATTCCAAAATCTTAATGGATTTTTTTATCTGTCAAAGTTAATGCCAAATTTGTTGTGTTTTGTTTGGGCATTTGGTGCAGCTTGTACGCCTGATGTTATCCTTAGCATCTCTCTGATAACCTTTTATTTACTGTATAAAGTTTAAAGTCCAGACCAGAGATCCACCAAAAATAAAACAAAAAAATTGTTAATGCCTGATTGATCATTTTAACACATTTTCTAGAAGAATCTTGAATGCTGCAAACACAGCTTCTCCATCTACCACACAGAATGAGGATAATTCCCAGGTGCCTTCTTTGTTTGCTGTTCAGTTGTAAACACACTGCATCCTCCATCAGCCAGATGTTTTATAATTTTATCATTTGACAGTGGTTAATACCACGCCGATCGGTCAAACCCCTCTCCGCTTGCACAGAGTACAATGAAGTGATGCTAATTCCTGAAATACCAGGTTGTTTTGAGACTGGTTGTGGGTGTGTTTATTTGACCTTTCTGCCACAGTATGGTAATTAGTATAATTCCCTGTTACAAGAATTAATTATTTTGAACAAGATAGCCCCATTCACTTCAGACAGTGATTAGCATATATTCAGGGGGCTGTTTATTTATATTATTTTCATTTTTTTTTTCTTTTTCTTTTTTTTCAGAATATGAATGATTTTTGAAACTGCTTATCATAGAGGCCACGCTTTATCTGACCCATTACAGGGTGTGAATATCATCTCATATCGCATAAATTCACCCGTCTCGTAACATTGTGACATTGCATTTTAATAAAAGGTCAGATAAACCAAAATGAGAATTCTGTTATTTTTTCACCAACATGTTATTCCAACTCATATCAGTTGTGTTCGTCCTTAAAACACTTATATATCTGGCAGAATTTCTGGGAATTCTTTTTTTAGGTGTAGTTTTCAGGTCTAAATTAAATCTATTTTATTATTAGTGATTTTATCTGTTCAGAAAGCTTGGAATAAAACTGCTGATACGTTTTTTAGTCTGTTTAGGAACAGTTTTAAGTTTTCCATGTCAGTTTAAGAAAAAAAAAAAAACTAAATATATACTAAACTATGCTTTATATGAATACAAAAGCCCATTTCTGCCATATAAGAAAAATAAATATGACATAAAGTGTTTAAATTGGGATTTAGTCAAAGTAATTATGACTTTTCAGAGTTAAACATATAAAAGAAAAGGATGAAAAGTAGAAATTATGGCATGCTTAAATCAAGGTTATGAGATAATCAAGTCAAGTAAAATGTATTTCTACAGCACATTTAAAAGCAACAGTGTTGTGCTATGCATTACAAAAAAACAAAAAAAAAACACAATACATAAAATTATTAAAAAGCATGCATCATATAAGAAAAGAACAAACGAAGGATAAAAAAAAATGTCAAATTAAAACTGATCTTAATCAAAAGCCAGCAAGAACAAATAAGATTTGAGAGCAGTTTTAAAACTGGCCAGCGAAAAAGTAAATCAAGTTTTGGAGCTTCAGTTAAAAAAGCTAGACTGCCTTTAATTTTACTGTGACAAAACAGGACTGGAAGAAACTGATTACTATATGTAAATGAGTATGATATAAAAAAGGATAAATCTTATATTATTAAATTCTTGGTTGTAATGGGGAAGTTTCATATACAGGAAAAGAAGTGGTCGGGTGGAAAGCCTTTTTTTGTCAACAAAGTTAAACAGTATTGCCATACGCTATATAAAAGTAAATCAAAAAAGCTTTCAGGGCTTCTAATTTTATGTTTAAAATGGACATGTGTTTTGTTTAATATTACTTGTATAATATGCACTAACGGGAATTATGTGCAAATTGTGTTCCTCTTGTTGTTACATATAATCATACATATGTCATATGTTATATGTCATATGTCATATGTTGCCTCACAGCAAGAAGATCGCTGGTTTGAGCCTCGGCTGGGTCAGTTGGCGTTTCTGTGGAGAATTTGCTTGTTCTCCCTAAGTTTGCGTGGGTTTCCTCCAGGTGCTCCGGTTTCCTCCACAGTCCAAAGACTTGTGCAAGGGAATTGGAAAAGCTTAATTGTCCGTAGTGTATGATTGTGGATAAGTGTGTATGGATGTTTCCCAGAGATGGGTTGCAGCTGGAAGGGCATCCGCTGCTTAAAAACAAGCTTGATAAATTTGTGGTCATTCCGCTGTGGCGACCCTGGATTAATAAAGGGACTAAGCCGAAAAGAAAATGAATGAATGAATAAATAAGTTTTTATTTTCTTTTACTACTGATTTCCTTAGAAATTCCTTTTTCATTTTTTTTTAAAGTATTGTGTTTATTGTATTCACTAAAATGAACAAACAATTAGTAATACATTAATTTTCTTTGCTAATGTCAACGTTATTTAAGTTAAAGTTCAGGTAAATTCATGTTAACTCACAGTGCATTAACTGATGTTAACAAATACAACTTTGTATTTTAATAATGCATTACTAAATGTCGAACTGTGATTAATAAATGCTCTTCAAGATTTTTCATACTTATTTTGCTAACGTTAACTAATCGACCATTATTCTTAAGTGTTACCATATTTCATAATATCTAAAGTGAACCCAAATAACTACCAAGCCAATCCAAATTCGGACTCTGTAATATCTCCATCATGCACACGTAAGAACTCCTAAACACACTCACTAAACAAAACTGTACATATTTTGTGAAAATTTGCGCTGAAGGTCATATACATTTTTAAAAGATTGTCATCTCTGGCAGCAGAAATGAGGATGTTGAAGTCTCAATACTGCCACATATAGAGGCAACTGCTCTTTAGAGCATTGGCCAGCAGAGCTATGCTATCAGCTCTGAGCAGGTGAGCGTCTTTATCATCTAAGGCTAGATTAGCCCGAAGGTCTTGTCTGCTTTTCAGAGGCGTCTTTAACACCAACATCAATCTTCAAAGCGGCAAGTCTCGCCCTCTGCTTTTTCGCTGCCAGGGACAAGAAAAGGACTCTTCTGAGAAAGAGGAGATCTTTTAAGCACAGGTGTGATGGTGTCTGTGTTGAATTTCTTGTGGTGTTTATTGACTTTTTTTTTCAAATGGCTTATTTTGTGTTTTGAGGTGTGTATTTTATAGCGAGGAATGAAGATGAGATCTGCTGTGTCATAGTGATTGATGGTTTAGGCTTGTTTATCTGGTGCTTTTGTGATCAGATAAGGTAATAATGTGCGTAAATACACGTTAAACATAAATGGACTGCATCTGGAAATTAAATTGGATTATTTGGATGTGTTTGTTCTTTTAGGTAATCTCTATCATCATTTAATGCTGTGATGTTCTGGTAGTGTTTTGTATTTTTGGTTACTATTTTAGTTGTTTTTTATTGTGGTAAACATTATTTATGAATCAGATATAATGTTTACATTTCGCCACCTTAAAATTATAAGGTTCTATCTGACATTTTTGTCAAAATTAGAGTTATTGACATATTATTATTAAATGACAGCTTCTTATTTGATGATTTAAAAAAGTTCTTTACATTTTAAGACTTTTTATAAAAAAAAACTAATCAGAAAAATGTTTTATCTACAAAGTCAAACTTTTGCTTGGCTCTATAGGGTTCTTTCTGTGAGCCAATCAACACTTTAATTGCACGCACGAGGGCCAATTAGGATCAGCTTTCTTTGTCATTTCGCTGGACTGCTTCGTTGACGGTGGGAAAGGCCAGAAAGAAACACAAAATCAGAGTCGACTAAATAATGTTGCACTGAATAAGTGTGTAAATGGGATGATTTAGGAACCTTTTTGACATTGAGACGAAGTGTTATATTAAATATTACATTGAAAAAAATTTACATTATTATTAAAAATATCATTTATTAAATGTTAAAATTTTTATTTGTGTAAATATAGTCAGTGACACATTATTCAGTGTTTATTAAACTTAAATATGCTCATTTTCTATTTTCTTTTAAAGTCTAAATTTGATATTAAGCCTTGAAGGGCAAATACTTAATTAACGGGGCACATAATTAAAAAAATATAATTTAATAATTCATATTAAAATATTAAGTACATAACATTCACAGCTGCACTGGATAAACTATTTAGCACAGTCTTGTATGCTTAATTTGAACAAGAAAGAAATAGTCATCCTACAACATTAAAGACATGTTATAGAAAGCAAAAAAAAAAACTTTCTCATGCTTCAACATATTGTTACAACCAGTTTTTTTATTTTTATTTTTTGTATTTCTTGAAAAGTAATTCTTCAATTAATGATCTGCCAGACAGAACTGTATAATTCCAAGCGGTAAATGACTTTTTAAAGTTAGAAGGTTCTATCTGCATTTTTTTTTACCCCAATTTGCAAATTTAAGACAATTTTCATCATTTAAATCAAGAGTACATTTAGGGTCTCTGTCATGTTCATGTATGAAAACAAAATTGTTTGCTGTATGGAATGCAAAAACTTTGAAGCTCAATACAGTATCCCAGTCATTTAGAACACAGACACAACCTTATAATTCCAAATGACAAGCTTTAACAGTTTTGGTTTTAGCTGACAAATGGTGATAAATCTGAGGCATGATCTAATATATAATTTGTGTGATGTTCTATTATTTTTCTCTTTTTTTACATTTTATAAATCATTATATGAAATAATTTTTTTTTTCACTTTGCAGAAACATTTTTTAGTGAAGTTAACTGTAACAACACTGGTTTAATATGATAAACAAATACTGTAGATCTATATAATAAAATATAATAAAATATAATATAATAAAACATAACATAACATATAATATAATATAATATAATATAATATAATATAATATAATATAATATAATATAATATAATATAATATAATATAATATAATTCATTCCTAAATCTTCTTTTCGGCTTAGTACCACTGCGCCACCAATATAATATTATGTTATATATTATTATGTACTATTTATGATCTTTTTTCTTTTTTCATTTATTTGTCATTAATTTTAATTTATTTTTATTTTTTGTTTTATTTATTATTATTCTAGTTAGTGCAAAATATATATTTTATATATTTTAGTTAATAGTAAACCGTAACCTTGCTTAATGTGGCAAGATCTAACTTATGTGCATTATACATACTATTTGTTTTTTTCAATTCACAGAAACTATTTTTGGTGCAGTTACCACTAGATTAATGTGATAAACCAATACTGTGGATCTAATGAAAATATTAATTCTTCTTTGGCTTATACCCTTAATTCAGCAGGGTTTGCCACAGTGGAATGAACTGCCAACTTATCCAGCCTATGTTTTACTCAGCGGATACCCTTCCAGCTGCAACCCAGTATTGGGAAACATCTATACACACTAATTCATTTATTGATTTAATCGCTTGTATAAGTTTGCAGTAGGTATGACAAAAAAAGGTTTTCTTTAAACTATATGTGTATTACTATATCTAGATATGTTTATGCACAAATAATAGCCTAATGTAAAATATACAATCAAAACATCAGTAGGCCATTAGTATTGGGTACACCTTGAGGAATTGGGGATGAGTTATATGCAAATGTCTTATTAATTTGGACGGCCTCATGCATTTGTTAGAAAGAACTTTGGCGCAGATAATACACTGTGGCTGCGTCAGGGACTCTTTGCTTTGAGAAAATGGAATAAAACCATAGTTCAGGTAACTATTGAGGTATTTTCTGCATTTTGTGTTTCCAGCATTGCTAGCACTGTGACCCAAAATGTTTAGAGCTTCCTTACTTGGATCCAGTGTGCTTACTATTAGCAGCTGAAGGTGAATCAGTGAGACTCTTTTCTCTCTTTTTTCAGTGAGTCTTTTTTCTTGAGGACAAATTACAAATTTGTCCATTTTTTGGTCAGCCAGGGGATAAATTGAACTAAGGCAACATAAAAAAAAATATGACACGACCCCCCCCACAAAGCTTGCAAAGGCCCCCTTTTGGGAGCCGTTGACCTACAGTATACCACATGTCTTTGGACTAAGGGGGAAGCAGGAGCACCTGGAGAAAACCCACCCACACCAAAACTCAACACAGAAATGCCAACTGACTCCCAGCCGGGACTCGAACCAGTGACCTACTTGCTGTGAGGCAACAGTGCTAACCACTGAGCCACCATGTTGCCTAATTTAAAATATAATATAATATAATATAATATAATATAATATAATATAATATAATATAATACATTTTGTTGATTTTTCTATTCTCTTATGCAGTGTCTTTTGGTTTTGTTGCACTTCACTTTAGGCACAACCTATTTAGCAAACATCATCTTATTTCTACTTTTCTCAGCCTCCTTAAACTGACAGAGGAGATTTGCAGATGACAGAGAAAAAACTTAGAGCTGTCTGCTCAATTACACGTTCGCTTAGTGAGCAGTATGAGCATAAGTCTGCTCTCAGTCAGCACAGAGCGCAGCACATTTTCGCAAACAAAAGAATCAGCGATGAAACATTTAAATTTTGCATTTGACCCAATTGAATTTTTACAGTTTCTGAAAGCATGGCAGTGCACTCTTGGTGGTTTAGAAACTATATATAATTGATTAACTGGTTGATACAAACATTCTGAGTCATTATCAAAGCCACAGCGGGGCAGACAGATACTGATTTCTAAACAAACTAAAACTAAATCCAAAGTTTAAACAAATTTTTCCAATCACAACAATTAGATGAAGATACACACTTTCATTTAAAATACTTTTTTTTCTGTTCTTTTTTCATATAATGATATATTATGGAATGTTTTGATTTTAAATACATAAAACAGTAAACAATTTAAATGTTATACAATTTATATATTTTTATAGATTATAACTAGGAATTTTTCATCAAAATCTGATTTAATATCTTGATTTTGATGCTTAAGCTATTTGTTCTTTACATTATTTATTTATTTTTTATTTATTTATATCTTTTGTGAAAGATATTCGTATTTATAGTTATTTGTTTAATAAAAAAAAAAAAAAAAAAAACTGTCATAGGTGTCATTTTTTTTTTAAACTGAGATTTATGCATTTAGATATTTTTATCCATATAAGTTAATCGGGGCGATGCGGTGGCGCAGTGGGTAGCACGTTTGCCTCACAGCAAGAAGGCCACTGGTCCGAGCCTCGGCTGGGACAGTTGGCGTTTCTGTGTGGAGTTTGCATGTTCTCCCAGTGTTCACGTGGGTTTCCTCCGGGTGCTCCGGTTTCCCGCACTAGTCCAAAGACATGCAGTACAGGTGAATTGGGTATGCTAAAACTGACCATAGTGAATAAGTGTCTGTGTGTGTGTGTGTGTGTGTGTGCTTGTGCGTGTGTGTGTGCGTGTTTGTGTGTGTGCTTGTGCGCGTGCGTGTGTGTGTGTGTGTGTGTGTGTGTGTGTGTGTGTGTGTGTGTGTGTGTGTGTGTGTGTGTTTGTGATGGGTTGCAGCTGGAAGGGCATCCGCTGTGTAAAACATATGCTGGATAAGTTGGTGGTTCATTCCACTGTGGCGATCCCTGGTTAATAAAGGGACAAAGCCGAAAAGTAAGTAAATGAATGAATGAATATACGTTAATAAATGCATTTTACATTGATTTATGGCTTGTTGAAATTGGACATTTTTTTTTTTTCGAGATACAATCTAGGGATGGGCGATATTGCAAAGAAAAATCACGATATCGTGTTTCATATCATTCGGTATCGATAATTATTGAGTACTTTTTTAACAATCCATTTAGGAATATTAGAATTTTTTTAACCATTTTAAATTTTAACATATTTAAACCAAATATCTAATTACTATAAAAAAATAAACGTAAGCGTTAAAGAGACTCTTAAACTTGATAAATAAAAAGGTACAAAGTGTGTGCAATGGTAAAGCATATACTAAACAATCAAAGCAAACTTAAAGAGTTAATAATAATAATGATAGAGTAAACCTCAAACTCTGTAAACAAAACAAATGATAATAATCAAATGTGACCTTTAAAGTAAAAGAACCAAACATCATTATTATAATACATGTTGCAACATTACATAATGTGAAGTTGAATGACTATATTACTCCCTATGCTTAAAAAATCTTTCATCTGTGGTGCTAATGGCTGGGATTCACAAGAAACCAAAAAGCCACTATGGTAACATCCTTACACTTTTTTATTATTATTATTTACAATCTCGTCACTGCTGCTTTATGGCACTCATTTCCGTATGTGTTATTATTCTGACCGGAAGTGACGAGCACGAGCGCATGGTTTCCTTAACCATTTACAATGTGCTTTGTGCTTGCGCACCCCTGGCATTTCTCGTAACTAGGCGACCATCAACCATTATCTTAAAGGATGACAAACGGACTGACTCAGTGCTGCATCTCTGATTCAAGTTTATGGAGAAAAGTTAAAAGCACTGCAGTTTGGGTGCTCTGTATTTGTCTGAGGTATTTAGTCTGCCATAATTACTGAAATGTGTACATTCCATACAAAGTGTGAAGCAGATTGGTTAGTTCTACATGAATCGGGGTGTGCTCACGACATTTGGATAAGTTCCAATGTTTTTCAAATAGGTGCACCTGGAAAATGCGTGCTAGTATGTGTGTGCCACTTGTACACCATACACGCATCGCTCCCATGTGTAATAAAACTATAGCCTTCATACCGAAACTTAATACCAAACTTTTTGTTTTAATGGATATTGATAATGGTGTTCAGTTATTAAATACTGATACCGGTTTTTATCGCCCAGCCGTAATACAATTATTAGAAAACTGCAATCTGAGGGTTTAAAAATGAAATACTGGCAAAATCACTTTTAAAGCTGTTGATTTTATGTTCTTAGCAATGCATATTACTAATAAAAATTTGTTTTTATATATTTAAATCAGGAAGTTTACAAAATATCTTCATGGAATATATCTTCATATTTTTGGCATAAAGGACAAATCTATAATTTTGACACCCACAATCAAATACAATATATATACCATGTGACTGTAGCCTAAAATATACTCACACAACATAAGACTAGAAGGTTTTGTGGTCCAGGGTCAAACAATTGCTAATGTAGCACTGTTCCGTTTCTATATATTTGGTGACACAAAACATTACTAATACATTGTGAATTGAGCATTGTTTTTAGCTCTGTTTAATTCTATTGCCAGTTGTTGTACTACACATCCTCTTTCTAGGAACCAATGTTTGATTACTTTTTCTAAGCATCAACCAGGTACAAGCCAAAACCATTCAACATATTCTCCACTGTTGTTATCAGAAAGCGATAGCAATCAGAACTGTTCCGATCCCGTTCGTGGAGGATAAATGGCGGCGAACAGATTGGCCTGATTCAGGAAATGAAAGCTGTGGTTTATATTATTAAAGTGTAGAGACGGAGAACAGGCTCCCCGAGAGAGTATTGTTTCCTCAGTTTCAGCTCTGCTCTTGAGCCAGATGAAGAAAACCCTTTTTCAATTGCACCTCGTCGTGTCGATGCATAAACAAAAGACGATTTGATCAGGGCCTTTGGTCTTGGATTAGGTTTGTTATGTGTATATGAAAGGTTTTGCTCTCCCCTGTGCCTCGACCTCGCAAGAGATTTGGAGAGCAATGCTGCGGTGTGTGGATATCGGAAAAGAGCTTATGCTTTATGCATAAGACAACCTGAGTTATTTCCTCGGCACATCCATTCTGTGATATAACAGGTGCCTGTTCTCAGCAAGAGATTGCCTTCTGAGGTTGTGTCAGGATTGTGTGTGTTAGTATCGCCTCAGGTGAACATGTGGGTTGAGAGTGTAAGAGGAGCAGTGATCTGCGGTTAGATAAAGCTTGTCACTGCAGCATCATTGCTTGAGTTCACGCTGGCCTCTGTCCAAACTCTGCTTCTGCCGCAGGATCATCACAGAAACATTTCTAAAGTATGACAACTACTGTTGTAGTGTTTGTAAATGCCTTGATCGCGTTCACGGTTTTAGGTTTAAATCCGTCGGGCAAAAACAATAATACCGAGATTGTCAAGGATCTACAAGGGGTTGCAAATCAATTCATATTTAGATGCTTTCAAGAGTGCCTGATAAGAGTAGCGAGGAAAAACTGAAGATGCCAGATGGGGATTTTCTGGAGTGAATCACACAAATTGTAAGCATCAGTCAGGTGTGTGTTTGTGTGTTTGTGTGTGTGTGTTTGTGTGTTAGGTGTAGGAGAAAAAAGTAATCGATACCTATTAATATTTTTTTCTGGAGATTTTGAATTAATTCTCAAAAGTTCAGAATCAATTCTGTATTCAAATTAGATTGCTTCAGTGCAAGCTAGAAACTAAGGAACATAATAAGCTTTAACAGGTGCATGTACATATGCTGTGAAAGTCTAGTGATGTCTGTGAGAGACTGATGTCCTTTAAGATGTCCTGTTAGCATCTAGTGATGTCCTGTGAGAATTTAGCCATGTCGGTGACAGACTACTGATGTCTTTTGAGAGTCCAGTGATGTGGGAGTGTAATGATGTCTATGAGAGACTAGTAATGACTCTGAGAGACTAATAATGTTTATGAGAGACTAGTGATGTCTATAAGAGACTTATAATGTCTGTGAGATACTGGTGATGTCCTTTGAGAGACTAGTGATGTCTGTTTTACTCTTGATAGTATAAATTCAAACAGGGCTAAGGCCCATTTACACTAATGCGTTTTGATTTTAAAATCCGTAAGTTTTGCTACTAGTTTTTGCTAGTTTTTGAGTGCCTAAAATTAAGCTTCTTGAAAACGCTGAATATGTTTTCATTTTAAAACGCTGCTGCTCTGTTTCATTGTAAATGGGGGAAAACAGAGGCATCTGTAAACGGAGGCGGGGCTGCAAACATTTGCCTATCTGATTGGGGTCTTTTCCTCGATATTAACCTACACATCTTTGCGGTCAGCCAAAACACATTACCTGAGAACGAGTAATAGACAACCAGATTAATTAAACATCACGTAAAACAAATACAGTGAGATTAGATCCAGTGAAAGATTCCAGATGAGCAGTCTTACGTGCATAGCTCTCATATGGGTAGGTGTGCTTAGGGCACGCTGCAGTGTATGCCAGAGTATGTGTGGTCATGTGAGTTGTTCAGAAACGCTAGGTGAAACACCAGTGTGGACTTGGATTGTTTTCATCCTAAAACGCATTTTAGAACTAAAACGCATTAATATGAATGGGGCCTAAGAAGAGACCTTGATATTTAGGAAATGTTGATCTAATTTTGATCTCCACATTTTGTGCTTAAATATTACAATCAGCCACAGGTGAAATGAATATAATTTATCATCTCCTAATAAGTAAACAAACAATTCTTTAAATCAGTCCGTTGGATGCAGGAGAAACGGCCAGGAATACAGATCTGAACTTTGACGGAGGCCAAATGTTTGTGGCTAGAAATAGCATTTCTGAAATAGCAAAGCTTACAGGATGCTCAGTGGTGGTGAAAACTGACTAACAATGGTCTGATGACGAACAAACCACAAACCAGCAACAGGGTGTCATGCGCTCAAGGCTCATCGATGAATGAGGGCAACAACAGACACCCCATCTGGTTTGAGTCAACAGAAGGTCTATTGTGGCACAAGTTATACCAAATTTTAATGAAGGCATTGGCATGAATGTGTCACAACACAGGGATCTTTCCTCTGTGCTGTGATTGTCGCTATTCAACTTATAAAGCCCACGTTGTGCCCCCCAAAGCACCTTAAAAGGGCACATGAACATCAAAACTAGACCTTGATGGAAGGAAAGATGGTCATCTGGGCTGATGAGTATGAGCTGATGACCTTTTAAATTGTATAGTCTTGTACATGTCATGTGCACTATATATCTTTGCAAGTAATTGCATCAGAATGCATTTTTTGGTTTATAGCAAGAAGGTGAAGAGTGTGTGAAGTTCTGGGAAATTTTGTTCTGGGAATCCCTATTTGACGCCCATTCATGCAAATGTAAACTTGCAACATTCTACCTAAGGGTGGATGGGGGGTTGATTTTTAGAGACATCACAATAAAGACATTGATGATTCTGAATTGATTCATGGATTTAAAAAATAAATTTCAGTCATTCATTTTCTTTTTGGCTCCGTCCCTTTATTAATCTGGGTTCACCACAGCCGAATGAACCGCCAGCACATTTTACACGACGTTGCTCTTCCGGCTGCAACCCATCTCTGATTTATTCACAATCATACACGGACAATTTAGCCTACCCAGTTCACCTGTACCCCATGTCTTTGGACTGTGAGGGAAACCGGAGCATCCAGAGGAAACTCACGCAAACGCAGAGAGAACAAGCAAACTCCACACAGAAACGCCAATTGACCCAGCCGAGGGTTATACCAGTGACCTTCTTGCTTTGAGGCGACAGCACTTAAAAATCAATTTTCTATTTGTAAATGTTTTTTTGGAAAGACCCTAGAGCCTCATGCAGTTCCATAGCCAGCTATGTGATCACTGAAGTTCATGCTTAGTTTTTCATGGTAAATAATAAAACTTTAAGTTCTTTGAATAAAAAATTATTTAAAATCACATTTCTGAATTAATTCACATCTCTGATTTACAACAGCTGTCAGAGTTTTGTTGAGCTTAGAGGTCGCGGCTGCAGCTTCCACTCTTCTTTGCTGCCAGATCTATTTATTATGAGTTATGTTAATGTTAAGCTTTAATAATGTAATTAAGGCAATTATTAAAGCGGGAAGTTGACATTTTGAAGTATCTCTGTTAGATTCTCTATTGTAATTGCAAGGAAATTTGGTTTATTTTTTTAAGAGATAGCTTTTATTTATTTTTTGCAGCAATATCTGGCAACTGCAATCAGAATGGTAGCATATCAACCCTTTAACCACAGATCTGTAGTACAAAAAGTAAAACACTGGCCACAATGAAAACTATGCTAATTATAATATGTACCTTTTTCAAACGATGGTAATGATGTGTTTAATACACAACAGCTTCTTAAATCCTTGAAAGTGTTTAATATTTAGATTTAAAAATAAATATTTACATTAATAAAGCTATACTTTGTTATTAGTCATATTTGCATTACATTAAATGTTAAACTATATTTAATGGTTATGTGAGGTGTTTTTAATGTTTTAACTTCTGCCTGCTCTTATTAGACTCATACATTTTTTTTTTCAGTTTTCTGAAAGTCGTGATAACATTATAACATTTTTATTTTGTTATTTGAGCAAAATGTAATGCAAAAAATAAAATAAAATAAATAAATTGTGTTACTCTCCTGGTTACTGCACTTTTGTAAAGTTTATGACAATTTCCACTGCTGAGAAACCCAGAAATGTGAAAAGGTTGTATTTTATTTGCCATTTTCCTTTATTAACCCTATTTGTTCTATCATCTCATCTCCAAGCCAACCTTTGCTCTAGATTATGTTTTAAGTTGTCCACCACTTTATTAAGTGCAAGTTATTTTATTTATTCATTATTAATCGCAACCTTGTATTGGAACAGTTTGTTACTCATAATATGCTGAAGTCCACACACATTTTTTTTTTCAATGAAAGCTATTATTACATGATTCTGTTTTTATTATGAATGTGTTTTTGAGTTTGTTTTCTAAAGGATTAAATTGCAGATTATGTATACAACAGGGGGTTGGTTGGATAATATTAGCAACTGTATTATTATTTTTATTTTTGTTATTACAGCTGAGTTTACCCCCCAACAGAACAATGTTCTGAACAAAACATGAATAGTCTGAAGCAACACTGATATCAAACAAAAATCATATCAAAGACAATTGTTTAAGATGCTGTGTGGCGCGCTCACACAATGAATTCAACAGCAAACATGCCGAGATTACAGAAGCGATGCTTATTGTCAAGCAAATGTTTTCACAAAAGCATCTGACAGCAGGAGCCACCCGACGGGGTAGAAATGTGTCCATGCTGGGGTAAAAGAGCACGATGATCCTCTGATAACCTCCGTCAGACTTTGATGTATCACAGCACTCAAACACAGGGGAACAAACTAAACAAAACGACGATTCACATGCTTGAACAAGCCGCGGTTAATCTGGTTAAGGCCTGCATTCATGTGCAATTAGTTTCAGCGCTCCATATCGCACAGAAACATTAATATCCACGCCTGTAGCACTGCTCAATTTGAAGTCATTTAACAGTCAAATCTTTGCCATTGTAATTTGGCCCTCAAGCTGTTCCTGAAGGCAGAGTGCATGTGTCTAAGTGTGTGTGTGTGTGTGTGTGTGTGTGATTGTGTGTGTGTGTGTTAGAGAGAGAGAGAGAGAGAGAAAGAGAGAGAGAGAGAGAGAGAGAGAGATAGTGTGTGTACTTGATTGTGCAAAGAATGCACGTCACTGTGAGTCACATCATTTGAGGCTCTGTCTACACACAAAGCTTGTGTATTTGCATGTGTTACAACTTGCATTGCCTAATTTGTGACTTGTCCTTTTAAAGTCAACATAAAATCTAAATTTGACTGCACTTTTTTAAGCTATAACAGTGGATTTATTGTGAGCGATTCATTGGTGCATGTTATTACAATAACAACAAAAACTGTATTTAGATAGAGAAATTTGGAATCTTAATCAACAATAACCTTTTCTCTCTCTCTCTCTCTCTCTCTCTCTCTCTCTCTCTCTCTCTCTGTCTGCCATGACGTTCCTTCCATGCTGAATATCTAGTTTACTCAAAACTGCATGGAATGTGCATTAATGTCTTCGGTTACATTTATATTTTGTAGTTCCGTTTAGATATTGCCCTGTCTCCATTTCTTTTGTTATTTATGTGTTTCTAAGGTCTGAGTACTAATAATTATTAAAATATCATTTCCCTTTGACAAAATGAGAGTTTAATAAAATGATTGGTTTGATGTTTGTGCCTCAGAACAGAATTAGACAGTGCTGCTTATTTGCACCACGCTTACTGCAATTTCTATAAAGCTATAAAATCTGTGCTTTTGCTTATTCTATCAAGTAATTGATTGCATTTTCACACAATTATCACAAACACCACATCATTACATTTCCACCTGGTATTGGGTTTCTCTATAAACAGTTTCACAAATATGATTATGATTTAAATGTGTGAAATATTGGATGATGATATTTAATTTTAATAAACGTCTTATTAAATGACAACTGACATGGCCTGGGCTTAAACCAGCCACCTTCTTGCTGTGAGGTAAGTGCTATACCCACTGAGCCACTATCCACTGAGCCACCATGTTATATATACTGTATTCCTTCAAACACAATACTTTGATGGTGAGATTATATTTTTTTGCATAATCACAAAAATGCTATCATATCAAAATATGTGGCATTCAGCAGTTTTAACTGCAATAAACATGGATATATAAGTACTACAGTGCCCATGTTGTTTATGGAACTGCAGAATGCGATTTTGTTATTGTTAATTTTGGCTTGCCGGTCAGTTAAAGACTGTAATCAGTTTTGTGCCAGAATCTGATATTGGGCACATGTATTAAATAAATAAATATTATCACTAACGTTTGCAGCCTTATAGTCAACAGGATGCCTGAATTATATTCTAGAATTTTACGTTTAAAAATGTATACTTTCATATTAAAATAAACAGCAGATGAAGAGGAGTGCTTTTAAAAATGTTTATGCTGATGTTGTTGTGGTCATGCTAATATCTTCATGTTATCTCACATCCACCTGAGCAGCATTATCAAGCCCCAGGCAATCCAATCATAATGCAGCGTGAAATCATTTCTGCCTCATAACAACTCAACGTGTCCTCCATGTAACCTTGACAGAACAATCAGAGCACTGAGGCACACACAAACACACACACATGCAGAAATATATTCATCAAGCACATCTGAAATTGAACTTGAGTTTAGAATCTTTTAAAAAACGATAAAGCTGAGCACAATAGAAAACCTCACCAAGAATCTACCATAATCAGTGTGTATATACAGTATATGTAGTATTGGTATTATTCTTCATAATACAGGATGCTTAAATAATAGTATATTAGTAATATTAGTTTAATTGTAATCATTAATCACACTATTTATTTTTTTAATTATTATTATCATCATCATCATCATCATCATTATTATTATTATTATTATTATTATTATTATTATTATTATTATTATTTAGCAAAGCATCAAATAACTAATTCAACAAACATGATCATTGTATTTTTTTTTTTTTCAGAAGCAGTATTGTAATGCTTCAGTTTAAGGACATTTAGATTTAGTTTTAAGACATTTCCTGATACAGTTATTTACTTAGTGGTTAGTCAGATCATCACTAAGAAAACTGCACCTCTGAACCAGCACTCCATAACTCTCCTCTGGTCTCTGTCTCCCTGAGTGTTCATCAGTGGTGTTGTCCAGATTCAGAACCCCTGCTTCTCTCACTCACACTATGTTTTCACTTACTCTCCTGCCAAGTGCTGCCAGCTGCTGTGGAAGACTAACCCATGCCAGAAGAGACAATCACGAGAGCTAATGACCGACTGAGCCCCTGTGATCGGACACACTTCCACTCTCCTCCACCTCTGTCTTCATCCACACACATACAAACAGATGTAGATACAGATAAGAAAGCAATGTATTTCTCCTTCCATTTTATCTATGCCAGTGACAAGGTTCAAGTCTATTTTTAGTGTTATGCTTTTATTCTTTCTTTCTTTATTTTTCTTTCACATTTTTCTTTACACTAATTTATTGCATTTTTTGTCTTTAGTTTTTCTTTCTTTCTTTGGTTAGTGTTTTAGCTAACTGTAAGTATCTATTTTTGTCACTTAACAATCCCACAAGACCATATCACAATTTTAAGTTCATTTAGATTAATTGTGGAGCTTATCGTCTCTTTGTGTGGATTGAAGTGTGTAATCCTACTCCAAATATAACTGTCTGTATGAAAGCTGTGCAGTGAGACTGCAGTAATTCCCATTTTAAAACAAAGTTATGAATTATTTAAATTTATTATTTAAATTTTTTTACAAAAATAGCTTAATATTAATAAGTTCACTAGTACTAAAATGGCAAAAACCATAAAACATTTTGGGCACTTTGCCATAGTTTAGACACGTTTCAGTAACTGAAGAACTATAGAGTTCAAATAGATTTTTTTTTTTTTTTTTAATTTTTGCTTGTGCTACACTAAGTCTTAAAACACAGAATAGACATCAATAAAGTGACTTAAATATGCTTGGTATGTCACCTCATCATTATGACAATAATATGAACTCCAATACAGTGATACATATGAAATTGCCAATGTGGTTTATGGAATTGCACACCTTTTTGACCTTTATGATGTTGAATGAGAAACGCAGTTAAGGTTGGAGCAGAGGATATGTGTATTTCCATTAATTGCTTTCCTTCTTCATATACAAACTCTCAAAATGATACATTTACACACTTAATCATGCACATGGACACATTTATTTAGAGAACATTATATAAAATACATGTATAGATTCAACAGATAAAATGCAAACTGTATAAACAATTAAATTCTAAATTTAAATGACTTTAATATAACTGATATTAAGTTCAACCGAGGCTCAATAGAAACATCTAGTACTCCCTACATATTCTGAAAAGCAGAAAGTATAACAAAAAAAATCTACATACATACAAATGAAAATCTACATATACTGTATCATGCCTTATACGTTTTTTTTAAACTATTTTATTTATTTATTTATTTATTTATTGACAACAAGTAACATAATTTCACTTTTACCTGGTTTCTAGGAAATTGAACATTCCTGACAAAGAATATTTTGCAGCAATGATGCATTGAAATTCAGCTTTGTATTCAGTTAAAACTTTTAATTGAATTAAAATGGGCGAGGCAGTGGCAGAGTAGGTAGTGCTGATGCCTCACAGCAAGAAGGTCGCTGGTTCGAACCTCGGCTCAGTTGGCGTTTCTGTGTGGAGTTTGCATGTTGTCCCTGCCTTCGCGTGGGTTTCCTCCGGGTGCTCCGGTTTCCCCCAAAGTCCAAAGACATCCGGTACATGCGGCTAAATTGTCTGTAGTGTATGAATGTGTGTATGAATGTGTGTGTGAATGTGTGTGTGTGGATGTTTCCCAGAGATAAGTTGCTGCTGGAAGGGCATCTGCTGCGTAAAAACTTGCTGGATAAGTTGGCAGTTTATTCCGCTGTGGCGACCCCGGATTAATAAAGGGACTAAGCCGACAAGAAAGTGAATGTAGATCTATATTGTACATGTGATATTTGATTTTTTTTTATTTTTAATAAATTTGGAATTTCAAAAAATCTTTTTTTCACATTGTCATTATATTGTGTGTAGAATTTTGAGAAAATACATGAATTTAAAACATTTAGGAATAATGCTGTAACAGTCGGTCAGTCAGTTAGTAAGTCAGCCGACAGTGGCCTATGGTGGATTTACAGAAGAACAGCAGTTGCAAATGGCACTCATAAGAGAAATTTTAGATCTGAAAATGCATAGTGGCCTCCAGTGGATTCACAAAAAGCAAAAATGCCAAAAAACAAAACAAAAAAAAAAACACCACCTGAGACATATTTCATGATCTCCAGAAATGTATATAAGGGTACGTATCAATAATGAGCCTGGGTTGCAACAAATAATAATTCATAACAATTATCATCAAATGAACGTCGTGATTCTTTAAATTCGTTCTTATTCTAATACACTCATTTTAACACATGAATAACTCAAATAACAGTAGGAACACCAATCAGATCTGTTCTTCCTCCGTATACATTCTGAAAATGTTTATACTGCTGTTTATTGTTTTTGATTTTTACAGTGTAGTTTATTTGGACTTAATGTTTTATGCAGACTTCAGTGGTGTTTGAGAACGACTTGATTTAAAAAGTCAAAGATGAATCCAGAGAGTGTTTGTGTGTGCTGATGATGAGATGAGAAAAAGTATGGAAAGAAAGAGAGGTCGGCAGTGCATGTGTACCGTATGTATTGATTAGAGGAAGCAGCAGTAAATATTATGTGGTAATGAATGCAGTTATTGGCCACAAACTCGCCTCATCCATCATGTTGTGACGCCAGCCGGATGTTCGATGACCCTTCTCATATTCACATATCTCTGCTTTACACTTTTCCAGCAGTCTGAGACAGACTAATTAGAGATGCACCTCTCTGACCCGCTGGGATTCAGGTCTTGTTGGACTTTTATGCGGCTGTATTTTACTATGGTAGGTTGTAAACGTGGAGGTTGTTCTCTTTTCTTGCATGTGACAGTTTAACTTCTATCTGCTCCTTCAGGTGGGATAAATTATCTCTGTAATGAATAAGTGATGCGTTTTTATGTTTGAAAAGGAAACATTTCAAATCCGTCCTGTCCCTAGCTTCCAACTATACCGGTTATGGACACGATGAATCAGGTCCAATGGCCCCATTTTGTCATAACGGCACACTGTTAAATTAACCAGTCCTTCAGGGATATGGAAAGCCAGAGATTGAGCACATTATCGTCACACACTTTTGAGAGTTCACAGAGTTGAGATGCAAAGCTGCTTTTCATTAGTCACACCATAGAGTTTCTTACAAGACAGATTGAGCAGTTAATCAGAGAAACATTCTGCAGCCAAAAGTGCAATTGTCCATGATTTAAAAGGTTTGATTGCTTCGAAAAGGAAGCTACTGCCAAGTACTTTGACAAGCCTCACAACCTTTTTTGGTGGTTTTCTGCATTATTGAAAATCCAGTCTGTAAATGTTGTTTTTACTGTTGTTTTTATTCATTTATGTACATAATACTTTGGCTGTGCAATTAATCAATATATGATTTTGAAAAAGCAAGAATGAAGAACAATTATTTCATCAAACCTAACCTCTTTTATTGTTGTTTTATGCTGTAGTGCACTGTTAAGGGGGTAGTGTTAATAGCGGCACCCAAATAAATATGCGCCACTTATGCGCCATGTGAAACAAGCATTGCATCTGCTTACAAACATCATTCTACCCATCTAAAAGGCAGTAAATGTTGAAACACAGCTCGAATCGACACAGCTTGACTGGTTGGTTTATGTCTACGTCTGTAATGGAAGCAACGTTCGTTTTCCTATTAGTGAGGGTGAATTACGCACAGCTCTAGCTTGCTAATAGAAATATATATATTTACCCCTTCTGTACAGTCATCCGCTTAATGAATTAATCCTGCTGTGTAAACCACTTACGTTTGCTGCCTTTCATTTCCCTCCATTTTTGCTTAGCATGTTTAATGGTCGTTTATTAAAAGTGTCCTGTGGTGGTGAATTGGTCAGTATTCTGTCCTTCACTTATCCCAGTTTACCCTTATGATCAGGTTTAGATCACTGAAGACAACAGGCAAAGTAATCTGATGCCACACAACGATCTTTAGTCCTCAGTGACAATGAAGCGCTTGTCTTAATGACCCTCAGTTACGCACAATGACTTTCTTACCTCGTAAACATGCTGTTAAACATGATGTTTTCCCGCTTCAGGGGGGAAAACTCTCCCACAGATGGGAATAGGTGAATTGAAGAATATTAACTTTAGTGTGTGTGTGTGTGTGTGTGTGTGTGTGTGTGTGTGTGTGTGTGTGTTTGTGTTTAACACAATGTGATTGAATAGCCTCTCATTTTGCTGTTATATGAATGCTGTTTGTTAAATTAGCTCCGTGACTATTGAGAAAACAATAAAACGCACTGCTTTCTGTTGTTTTTGTAATTATGGCAGGACTAATGAAGCAAATACATTAGCTTTTCTATTACTTTATTAGAAGCAAAGCTGTCTTTTTAGGGACTTTTATTTAGAAGCTTTACTTTTCTCCCATCTCAATTGTCTTGTAGGGTGCTAAATGAAAGAATTGTATTTCTTTTAGAGAGTAGCAGCAAACCACACTAAAACACACACGCACACACACACACGGACACACACAAACGGTCAGCTTAGAGAGTTTGACAAAACAATGGCGTGAAGTTATAATGGCAATAGCTGGTTCTATTTGTGTGACATAAATGTTGCCCTACACTAACGTCTCTATAGACTTTTGTATTACAAGCCACTGTTGTCAAATATTACTATTGACCTTTTCAATCCTATACACACAGAGTTATTTACAATGATTTTACGCAGCATGGTTTTGCACCCATCGTTTATTATCGAGCTGTGCTCAAACTTTGAGCTGAAGCATGAAAGTAAACCGTGTTTCGGGATCAAGAGGTATGTTAAGTTCACACCAGGTCACAAGTGAATGATTTTTTTTTTTTTGAGTGTATTTTTTAATCTCTGAGAGCCATGTTCCATAAACAATTCATTTCAGAAATGGACCTTGGCTGTCGACTCTATGGTAAACATCATAGATTTTTACCTAAAGTCAGGAGTTTTTGTACTCTAAATAATGCAGGGTTAATACAAGACAAAACTGGGTTAAGCTCAGCCATTAAGTTAAATGTTAACCATCATATAATTTAAATTTAAGAGTGTACAATACTAAACACATCAGAAGGTGAAATAGCACAACTTTCATTTATTAAATAATTTATTGTCAAATAAAGTCACCTTATTGTTTCTCCATGCAACACGCAGAAATAGTGTTTCTGATTGAGTCAGGTTTTAAGTTGGTTAAGTTAATGATTCAGTTACTCATAAACGTTTGTTTCATTCCTTGATTAATCATTTGAGTTTGAAATTGTTATAATTATGTTTATTATATCTCTCATAAAGACTGAAATTTACTTAATCTTTGTGTTTTATTTATTTGCACAATTAGATTTTAATTAATTTACTTTTAGTCAAAGATTTAGGTAGTCTTACATACAATTGTTTGTCAGCAATAACACTCAACACACTTAAAAATAAGGGATCCAAAAGTAACCTTTCTTTTGCAGTGAGGAGTGTATTTCTGCAGAAAAGATCATTCATGCATTCATTTTCCATCAGCTTAGTCTCAATTTCAGTGGTCGGCACAGTGGAATGAATCGCCAACTATTCCAGCATATGTTCTATCCCTTACAGAAATTTCACATGAGTTTCACATGTGAAATTCACATGTGATTACATGTGCATGTGAAATTGCACATGTGAAATTTTACATGTGAAACACACAAACCACATGTGAAATGCACATGGGATCACATGTGATCACATGGGAAAATGTGTGTATATGGAACGCTTTTGTGTGAATTCACATGTGATCACATGGGAAAACGTGTGTATTTGGAACGACTTTGTGTGAATATTCATGTGAACCACATGTGATCACATGGGAAAACGTGTGTATTTGGAACGATTTCATGTGAATTTTCATGTGAATCACATGGGAAAACGCGTGTATTTGGAACGCTTTCGTGTGAATTTTCATGTGAACCACATGTGATCACATGGGAAAACGTGTGTATTTGGAACGCTTTTGTGTGAATTCACATGTGATCACATGGGAAAACGTGTGTATTTGGAACGATTTCGTGTGAATTTTCATGTGAACCACATGTGATCACATGGGAAAACGCGTGTATTTGGAACGCTTTCGTGTGAATTTTCATGTGAACCACATGTGATCACATGGGAAAACGTGTGTATTTGAAACGCTTTCGTGTGAATTCACATGTGATCACATGGGAAAACGTGTGTATTTGGAACGCTTTTGTGTGAATTCACATGTGATCACATGGGAAAACGTGTGTATTTGGAACGATTTCGTGTGAATTTTCATGTGAACCACATGTGATCACATGGGAAAACGTGTGTATTTGGAACGCTTTCTTGTGAATTCACATGTGATCACATGGGAAAACGTGTGTATTTGGAACGCTTTCGTGTGAATTCACATGTGATCACATGGGAAAACGTGTGTATTTGGAACGCTTTCGTGTGAATTCACATGTGATCACATGGGAAAACGTGTGTATTTGGAACGCTTTCGTGTGAATTCACATGTGATCACATGGGAAAACGTGTGTATTTGGAACGCTTTCGTGTGAATTCACATGTGATCACATGGGAAAACGTGTGTATTTGGAACGCTTTCGTGTGAATTCACATGTGATCACATGGGAAAACGTGTGTATTTGGAACGCTTTCGTGTGAATTTACATGTGATCACATGGGAAAACGTGTGTATTTGGAACGCTTTCTTGTGAATTCACATGTGATCACATGGGAAAACGTGTGTATTTGGAACGATTTCGTGTGACTTTTCATGTGAACCACATGTGATCACATGGGAAAACGTGTGTATTTGGAACGATTTCGTGTGAATTTTCATGTGAACCACATGTGATCACATGGGAAAACGTGTGTATTTGGAACGATTTCGTGTGAATTCACATGTGATCACATGGGAAAACGTGTGTATTTGGAACACTTTTGTGTGAATTCACATGTGATCACATGGGAAAACGTGTGTATTTGGAATGATTTCGTGTGAATTCACATGTGATCACATGGGAAAACGTGTGTATTTGGAACACTTTTGTGTGAATTCACATGTGATCACATGGGAAAACGTGTGTATTTGGAATGATTTCGTGTGAATTTTCATGTGAACCACATGTGATCACATGGGAAAACGTGTGTATTTGGAACGCTTTTGTGTGAATTCACATGTGATCACATGGGAAAACGTGTGTATTTGGAACACTTTTGTGTGAATTCACATGTGATCACATGGGAAAACGTGTGTATTTGGAATGATTTCGTGTGAATTTTCATGTGAACCACATGTGATCACATGGGAAAACGTGTGTATTTGGAACGCTTTTGTGTGAATTCACATGTGATCACATGGGAAAACGTGTGTATTTGGAACGCTTTTGTGTGAATTCACATGTGATCACATGGGAAAACGTGTGTATTTGGAACGATTTCGTGTGAATTTTCATGTGAACCACATGTGATCACATGGGAAAACCTGTGAATTTTAACGTTTTTGTGTGAATTCACATGTGAACTACATGTGCATTCACAAGTGATCACATGGAAAAATGTTTGTATTTAGAATTTTGATGGTGAGCATTGAAACATGCGTTCCCATGTAAAAATCTCTTGTGGCTTTTCTCTTGTGTACTTCACACAATAAAATTTGTGCATTAGTGTGAACAAAAATTATTCTTAAACTTAAATATAAATACAAACAATTTATTGTCAATTATATAAAATCACAACAATTATTTACTGAAATACCTTGAGGGGAAAACTGTCACTAATATAATGTGAATACAAAAGGGGCCACATGGTAGCTCCGTGGTCATCACTGTTGCCTCAAAGCAAGAAGGTCACTGGTTCGAGTCTCAGGTGTGCCAGGTGTGGAGTTTGCATGTTCACCCCATGTTTGCGTGGGTTTCCTTCCGGTGCTCTGGTCAATTCTGCATATGAGAGCATCTGGTGAAAAAAGCATGTACCACAGTAATTGCTAGTTCATTCTGCTGTGATGACCCGTGATGAAAAGGGAAAGAAAAGCCAAGGGAAAGTGAGTTTTGCTTTTGACGAGTTTGTCCTTTTGGTTCATGTTAATGACTTGATCTTGTAATCTGTAAGAAAAAAATACAAAACTTATTTTTAATAAAAGAAACTACCAAATGCTCAAATGCATACACGTGAATGCAAAATGAATTCATAGTATTTAGATCACATTTTTTCACATTAGCAGAAATAGGTAGTAATGAAGTACAAACTTTGTTACTTTACTTAAGTAGATATGTCTAGTGTCAGTATTATACTCCACTGTTAACGTTTTCTGAAATATTTTTCTTTTACTTCTTACATTTGAATACAAATCTACTCCTTACATTTTTAAATCAGGCTCGTTACTTTCGCTTTAATGTGCTTTGTGGAGCAGACGTAGCTTTAGTATAATGCAAAAAATATGTAGTCAAATACATTTAGTTTTTTTATTTTATCAAAAGAAAAAAACTGAAATATGTTTTGAAAAAAAAGGTTTTAAATTTAAGACATTTATTAGTTATAAATATATAGGCCTACAGAATTATATTCAAGAGTATACAAACAAGTATGACAGCTGCTGTTCTTAACAGCTATAGTGTTTTGTGTTCAGCTGATGATACACAGGGCTCGAAATTAACCTTTTTTTCTTGGTAGCACCGGTGCTCCTAACTTCAAAAATTTGGATGCACCAGACAAAATTTAGTCGCACCCACTGACAAATATGAGCACCGTTACTAAACGTTTTATGTTAACAGATTCCAATATATATTACCACTCTAATCACAACTAACAAATAAACAAAAATCTGCATGCGCTCACTGGCCCTGCATGCACTGCTTGACGTGAATGAGATGAACTGAATTAACTATAATAACTGTGCTGTTCTTATGGGTGGTGTCTGATACTGCACAGATGCTATTGACATATAACTTATTATTTGCATACGTCACCCTAATATATAACGGTCTTTTCATGAACTGCAATATTAGTTTCATCTCAGTGAATGCATGCTCTTTAGCGATGGTGACTGCGGTATCAGTCGCACGATTAACAGCATTGTGATGATTAAATAAAGGATTAAATAACGGTTGAACATTCATTCATTTTTTTCCGGCTTAGTCCCTTTTTTAATTCGGAGTCGCCAACTTATCCAGCATCTGTTTTACGCAGCAGATGCCCTTCCAGCTGCAACCCATCTCTGGAAAACATTCATACACACCCAATCACACGTATACACTACGGACAATTTAGCCTGCCCAATTCACCTATACTGCATATCTTTGGACTGTGGGGGAAAACGGAGCACCCGAAGGAAACCCACACGAATACAGGGAGAACAAATAAACTTCACGTTAGAACATCTCGTGCTTAAAATGTGTAGATTAAGTGGCAAACACTGTTACCTAAAAACTCCATCCCACCAGTTTTACAGTGAATGCTATAATCATTTTCATAGCGGACTTTGAGCACTAGATGTCTTTTATCCACTCTTCGAAAAGTGTAAATGCTGGATTGACATTCTCCACATAATGACTAATCAGATGTGCCATGATTTGTAACTGTAGATGGTTTCTAAAACTAAATCTATCACTGTTGTTTTCATTCTCTCTTATCCAGACCTTTGCATTTTTGCAGCTGTAGCTCCCTGTCATCGGAAATGAGTGATTGACAGCTGATATTAACCAATCCATTCGCATTCTGTTCTAGCGCAATTGGCCAATAAAAAAAGCTTGAAGACGGGCTTTGCTTAGTGCAGCAAGTTGACGTGTTAACTGTTATAAACTATTCTTTAGTGCTGCGTTTGGTGTTTTTAGGTGTAAAGATGCTTGCGTGAATGCCTCCTAATTCCGCGCATGTGGTGAACATTTTTCTGTGAAAACAACAATTTTATGCACTCGCATAAATGCTGCCAAATACATTTTGAGGTCGCAAAGATAAAACTTTGGGCGCATATGCGACCAAAACAGTCGCAATTTCAAGCCCTGTAGGATGATGTTGCTTGGCTACTTTGCAGCTAAAAATTGGCAACAACTTTTTTTACAAAAAAAAAAAATTGAAATGTAAGTAATTTTGTATAAATGTATGCATTTTGTGAGGTGTAGTTACCACCATGAAACTAAAACAGATATTAGTAATGAATACTTTTTACTTAAGTACATATTTCAGGCTGTACTTATTTACTTTTACTTGAGTAGAAAAGTCTAGTCCGTAGTTCAACTTTTACCAGAGTATCTGTACTTCTACTTGAGTAAAGGATGCATGTACATTTGCCATCTCTACGCATTAGAGATAGCAAACGCTATAAAAGTTACCTGTTAAGACATTAACTTTGTGCACTGGAAGTGCTCCTTACTAGCCTCTGTATTGGGTGTATTTTCTCTTTTCAGACACTGATTGACTGCCCGTTTTCACTCCCTCTCCCAAAGTGATGTAAACGATTACCTATCAGGAAACATCAGATGTTAAAAACAGAAAAAACTGTATACAGGGTGATTCAAAAGGAATCCCACAAATTTGAAAATCGAAAACTCTGCAAAGAAGAAAAGGGGAGCTAAGCTCTTTCTGTCGTCGATTTAAGGAAGCTCTGAAGTTTCATTTGGTTACTCATTAGGTCGCTAGGAGAGCTGTTGTCATCATGTTTCTTTGATTAAATACAGATTTTCAAAGTTGTGTTATTCTTTTTGAATCACCCTGCAGTCACAGACTGTTAACTGCTATAAAACAAAGTACCTATAAGGAATCTGTAGACTAAGAAGGTACAACTAGTGGCTAGTAAAAGATTTTGCTTTAATAATATATATATAAAAAAAGAAAAAAAATATATATATATATATATATATTTTTTTTTTCTTTATATATATATTATTAAAGCAAAATCTTTTACTAGCCACTAGTTGTACCTTCTTAGTCTACAGATTCCTTATAGGTACTTTGTTTTATAGCAGTTAACAGTCTGTGACTGCAGGGTGATTCAAAAAACAAAGTACCTATAAGGAATCTGTAGACTAAGAAGGTACAACTAGTGGCTAGTAAAAGATTTTGCTTTAATAATATATATATAAAAAAAGAAAAAAAAAAAAAAATATATATATATATATATATATATATATATATATATATATTTTCTTTAATAAGAAATACCTTCTAGGCAATCAAAATACAAACTTAGACTATGGTACAAAAAAAGGCAAAACTGTATAATTGAGACAACTGTCGACTTCCTTGAATTGTAGCATTGTCCTTTGAAGATGGTTAAGTCTCCAATGTGTCAGGCTTCTTCTTTAAAATAACCATCATCTTTATATTTCCCAAGCTGTACTTTTTAAACCCCTGCACATCATTGATTTCTGTACAAAAAGCAAAGAGAAACAATCAACCACTGTGACAGATTTTTGTAACACCAACATTAGTCTATAATATCTAATCTTAAAACTTCATTAATACAAGTAGAGAGAGAGAAAAGAGAGAGAGAGAGAGAGAGAGAAAGAAAGAGAGTCAGACAAAACTAAAAATGATATCATATCTATGTTCATTAACATCTTACACATATTAATCCTGTATGCTATAATCTTCATAAAAAGTAAGATTAAGTTAACATGCAATAATGAAGATTGAATTAAAGTTTTGTATCACAGGGATAAATGAAGTTTTACAATAAATTAGAAATTAACTTTACATTGTGAAACGTATTATAAATCAATTTTAAAAATTGGTTTTAGTGTATTTTAAATAAAGTACATGCAGCCACACGTCTTTCAATATTGTTTAAATAATCTTACCATCTAAAACTTTTAACGTTAAATGCTAGTGTATCTCAATAAAAAGATAAGTTAAACAAAATATAAACCAATGTTTCAGGAAAGGATGGACAAGCCTTTAAAATAATGACAGATCTACAGAACTGTTATTAAGTACTTTTGAAATGAAATACATAAAATAAACAAGTAGCTTCTGCTTACCTTAATATCTATTATTGTATCTATTCCATTATTTACATTTAGGACATTTCAATTTAAAACCAAGCACAATAGTCATTTAGATCAGGTTTATAAAACCCTATTCAATTAAATTTTAGTTAATGTGTTAAAAGAGCATTCTGGATTAATACAAATTAATACATCACTAATACAGTTGCATCAATTACAACATTTGCAGTGTTTTAAGCAAGTGAATGAGCTCGGATATCTTTTGGCGCGCGTTTGACTGGTATCACTGGCTTGGTCAAATATTCTGAACATATTCTCTTTTTTGTTGTTGTACTTGCAGAACCAACTGTTAAGGTTACGTTAAGTTTCTCTACACATCCTAAATTATAAAGTTGTGAGGACAGTATATGAATATGCACTTACCGCTGAATTATACCGCTGAAGATGATAAGGTCAAAATGGTCCAGCTTCTCCAAAAAACGTAGCCCTCTCTTTTGTCCTTTGACCGTGACTTTTTATTTTAACTGTGGTACGTTAGTGTTCATATGTGAATGGCATTTACAGTTAATATATCAACAAACACGTATTTTATCTTCATTTCGCGACCGAAATAAGGAGACAAAACGGACAAAAGATTGCTAAACGACCGTTAAGAAACTGCGTTTGTTTGTGAATCCTTGTTGTCAGGACAACGCGCGCGTTGCCGCGAATGCTCTTCTGTGATGAACGCGCGCGCAAGTTCACCCCAGTTGCGTAAGAGTGCCTCGTGGTCGCATAATTCAAAAGCAAAATCGCAAAATGTGTGAGTACGCATTTAAAGCGAGCGCCTTCTGTCTTCTTCGTGCTCGAGAAAAATAGTATAAGTTACTGTAGCTTGTAACTGCTTCATTTAAAAGGGTTAAAAAAAAGACTCGACTCTAGGAATCGAATCCTGTCTTGGAGTCGACTCCGGCACTACGTCCATTGAGGGTCGAGGAATCGACTCTTTTGAAGTCAACTCTCAATTCCCTACAGACTGAATCAGAAATCCATTTATTTTTTGCCATTGTACTCTTGTACACAATATTAAATCTCATTACATTTTTACTTTTTATAATTCATGTTTTTTGAACCCAAGAAACAACATAAAACTTTATATTTAAAAATTACTAAAACAGAATTATCATTGCAAATAAACTCTTCAAATTCTATTTAAGTTACTTGTTTCCAAAACATCCCTGAATAAAAGTACAAAAAAATGTAGCAAGTACAGCACAGCATTGCCACAGCATTGGGAAATTGGATATTAGATTATATATCAGCACAATGCACAAGTGTAGTAAAGTTGTACATGAATATACTGCAAATTGTACTGTTGTTGATGTAATTTTATTAGAATTTTATAGTTCATTATTTTGCAGTTGCACATAATTTTACCTCATTTATCCTCCTTTATAATGCTGTTATACTGCAGTTTTGCACTTATTCACGGTAAAGTGTTGGTCATCATGAAATATGGTTTTCAGATGATGATGTTTTTCACATGTGGGTTCATGTGATCACATGCTGTCTACATGTGGACAGCATAATTTTACATGTTGTCCACATTTGGTCACATTGACTTCAGATGTGGTCAAAGGTGATCACCCTATGAACTTCACACGTTGTCCACATGTGGCCACATGAATTTCACATGTTGTCCACGTGGTCACATAAACTTCACATGTGATCACATGAACACATGTGGTCGTGAGCTTCACATGTGGTCACATAAACTTCACATGTGGTCACATGAACACATGTAATCGTGAGCTTCACATGTGGTCACATTAACTTCACATGTGGTAACATGAACTTCAAATATGGCCACACGAACTTCACATGTGGCCACATGAATTTCACATGTTGTCCACGTGGTCACATAAACTTCACATGTGGCCATGTGTGATCACATAAACTTTACATGTGGCCATGTGTGATCACATAAACTTCACATGTGGCCACATGAACTTCACATGTTGTCCACATGTGGTCACATAAACTTCACATGTGGTCATGTGTGATCACATGTTGTCACATGTGATCACATGTGGTCACATGTGATCACATGTGAAATTCATGTGACTTTTCTGTAAGGGATGCAGCGGATAGCCTTCCAGCCCAACCCAGTAATGGGAAACATCCATAAACTCATTCACACACACTCATACACTACAGAGAGATCAGTTTATTCATTTCACTTGAGCACATTTTTTTGGACTGTGGGGGAAACCCACATGAACATGGGGAGAACATGCAAACTCCTCACAGAAATGCCAACTGGCCCAGCTGGGACTCAAACCAGCGGCCTTTTTGCTGTGAGGCGACAATGCTAACCACTGAGCCACTGTGCCGTCCAAAAAGGATGATTTAAAATAAATCTGTTGTAAGTGGCTAATTAGTTATAAATTATAATTGTTATGAATTTATGAAATCCAACTGGACATGCATGACCACAGAGTCTCCTCTGTTCACAGAAAAAAAAAAAAAAAAATGTTTATGCAGAGGGTGATATTTATCTCTGCCTGTGTTTTCTTTAAATACATCTTTAAAAAATACAAACTTTAAATACATCTCTGTCAGCCCTGTGTGTCAAGTGTAATATTTTTTTAGCCTTTATTTCATCTACAAGCAACTCAGGAGTAAAACTACGTTAATAAGTAAAGCTTTTATTAAAAAGAAAAAAAAAAAGTTTGCTGCATGTTTAAATTTATTTATTTTTTCTTTTTTTTTTTTAATGAGCTGAAACAACACAATTCTTGAGATTCTTTTGGGACAACTTCCTTGTTTTATGTTCAATCCACTATACAGTTAACTTAATTGATTTGTGTTGGGACATATATAATGAACCCTGCGTTTTGTAAGGTGTATAAACAAGAAGAAAACAATCAGTAGGTTTCTGAATATCTATTTGTATTTACTAATGATGATAATATATATATATATATATATATATATATATATATATATATATATATATATATATATATATATATATATATATATATAATTGAAACAAATGTAATACATTTAGAGTGAAAGGCAAAATAGGAGAAAATAGGAGAAAATAGGAGAAAAACCCTCATTATGGCAACACTAGTACATAGAGCGGCTGTCCAATTTTTAAAGGCATACGAAGAAGCAGATCCCCAACCCACTCATTCTTTCTCTCTCTAATTATGCTTTTAAGTGCTAAATGAGCCCAGAGAGACCTTCCACCCCAGCAGGCTTACAAGTATCCACCTTCTTTGCTTTATAAATCAATCAGCGTGTCATACAGCGTGATGAGATGGCCTTTCGCTACCATCCTGAAGATGAGCTTGAATAGATCTCCCTCTTACAGGCTCCCTATAGTTCACTTACCACAATGACCTTGTGAAAATGAAACAAGCCATCAGCCGATTTTAATTTGAGGAAGGGCCTGATGAACCCCGTCGGAGGAGATGCTCAGGGTCAATAGTCTAACTAACACGCAAAGGATAAGGTTTTCTTCTCTGATGGTTGTTTTTAGAATTTGTTATGATAATAATAGCTCATCGTGCCTGTGACATTTGGTTTAGGGAGATGGTGGATGGTGACAGGGGCCTGTTTGGCAGCTAGTTCAGGCTGGTTTTTGACCTCAAGAAGATCAACAGGTAATTTAATGTGGCAGGAGTCAGGCTTGCTCTTTAAATGCAAATAAAAAGAAAGTAAAGCTGTAAAATAAAAATGGCCTGTTGGTCCAGAGAGATTAATGCTGGCGTATAGATCACACACCCCCTTACAGAAATTTCACATGAGTTTCACATGTGAAATTCACATGTGATCACATGTGCATGTGAAATTGCACATGTGAAATTTTACATGTGAAACACACAAACCACATGTGAAATGCACATGGGATCACATGTGATCACATGGGAAAATGTGTGTATTTGGAACGCTTTTGTGTGAATTCACATGTGATCACATGGGAAAACGTGTGTATTTGGAACGACTTTGTGTGAATATTCATGTGAACCACATGTGATCACATGGGAAAATGTGTGTATTTGGAACGATTTCATGTGAATTTTCATGTGAATCACATGGGAAAACGCGTGTATTTGGAACGCTTTCGTGTGAATTTTCATGTGAACCACATGTGATCACATGGGAAAACGTGTGTATTTGGAACGCTTTTGTGTGAATTCACATGTGATCACATGGGAAAACGTGTGTATTTGGAACGATTTCGTGTGAATTTTCATGTGAACCACATGTGATCACATGGGAAAACGTGTGTATTTGGAACGCTTTCGTGTGAATTTTCATGTGAACCACATGTGATCACATGGGAAAACGTGTGTATTTGGAACGCTTTTGTGTGAATTCACATGTGATCACATGGGAAAACGTGTGTATTTGGAACGATTTCGTGTGAATTTTCATGTGAACCACATGTGATCATATGGGAAAACGTGTGTATTTGGAACGCTTTCGTGTGAATTCACATGTGATCACATGGGAAAACGTGTGTATTTGGAACGCTTTTGTGTGAATTCACATGTGATCACATGGGAAAACGTGTGTATTTGGAACGATTTCGTGTGAATTTTCATGTGAACCACATGTGATCACATGGGAAAACGTGTGTATTTGGAACACTTTCGTGTGAATTCACATGTGATCACATGGGAAAACGTGTGTATTTGGAACGCTTTTGTGTGAATTCACATGTGATCACATGGGAAAACGTGTGTATTTGGAACAATTTCGTGTGAATTTTCATGTGAACCACATGTGATCACATGGGGAAACGTGTGTATTTGGAACGCTTTCGTGTGAATTCACATGTGATCACATGGGAAAACGTGTGTATTTGGAACGCTTTTGTGTGAATTCACATGTGATCACATGGGAAAATGTGTGTATTTGGAACGATTTCGTGTGAATTTTCATGTGAACCACATGTGATCACATGGGAAAACGTGTGTATTTGGAACGCTTTCGTGTGAATTCACATGTGATCACATGGGAAAACGTGTGTATTTGGAACGCTTTCGTGTGAATTCACATGTGATCACATGGGAAAACGTGTGTATTTGGAACGCTTTGTGTGAATTCACATGTGATCACATGGGAAAACGTGTGTATTTGGAACGCTTTCGTGTGAATTTACATGTGATCACATGGGAAAACGTGTGTATTTGGAACGCTTTCTTGTGAATTTACATGTGATCACATGGGAAAACGTGTGTATTTGGAACGATATCGTGTGAATTTTCATGTGAACCACATGTGATCACATGGGAAAACGTGTGTATTTGGAACGCTTTTGTGTGAATTCTCATGTGATCACATGGGAAAACGTGTGTATTTGGAACGATTTCGTGTGAATTTTCATGTGAACCACATGTGATCACATGGGAAAATGTGTGTATTTGGAACGATTTCGTGTGAATTTTCATGTGAACCACATGTGATCACATGGGAAAACGTGTGTATTTGGAACGATTTCGTGTGAATTTTCATGTGAACCACATGTGATCACATGGGAAAACCTGTGAATTTTAACGTTTTTGTGTGAATTCACATGTGAACTACATGTGCATTCACAAGTGATCACATGGGAAAATGTTTGTATTTAGAATTTTGATGGTGAGCATTGAAACATGCGTTCCCATGTAAAAATCTCTTGTGGCTTTTCTCTTGTGTACTTCACACAATAAAATTTGTGCATTAGTGTGAACAAAAATTATTCTTAAACTTAAATATAAATACAAACAATTTATTGTCAATTATATAAAATCACAACAATTATTTACTGAAATACCTTGAGGGGAAAACTGTCACTAATATAATGTGAATACAAAAGGGGCCACATGGTAGCTCCGTGGTCATCACTGTTGCCTCAAAGCAAGAAGGTCACTGGTTCGAGTCTCAGGTGTGCCAGGTGTGGAGTTTGCATGTTCACCCCATGTTTGCGTGGGTTTCCTTCGGGTGCTCTGGTCAATTCTGCATATGAGAGCATCTGGTGAAAAAAGCATGTACCACAGTAATTGCTAGTTCATTCTGCTGTGATGACCCGTGATGAAAAGGGAAAGAAAAGCCAAGGGAAAGTGAGTTTTGCTTTTGACGAGTTTGTCCTTTTGGTTCATGTTAATGACTTGATCTTGTAATCTGTAAGAAAAAAATACAAAACTTATTTTTAATAAAAGAAACTACCAAATGCTCAAATGCATACACGTGAATGCAAAATGAATTCATAGTATTTAGATCACATTTTTTCACATTAGCAGAAATAGGTAGTAATGAAGTACAAACTTTGTTACTTTACTTAAGTAGATTTGTCTAGTGTCAGTATTATACTCCACTGTTAACGTTTTCTGAAATATTTTTCTTTTACTTCTTACATTTGAATACAAATCTACTCCTTACATTTTTAAATCAGGCTCGTTACTTTCGCTTTAATGTGCTTTGTGGAGCAGACGTAGCTTTAGTATAATGCAAAAAATATGTAGTCAAATACATTTAGTTTTTTTATTTTATCAAAAGAAAAAAACTGAAATATGTTTTGAAAAAAAATTAGGTGTTAAATTTAAGACATTTATTAGTTATAAATATATAGGCCTACAGAATTATATTCAAGAGTATACAAACAAGTATGACAGCTGCTGTTCTTAACAGCTATAGTGTTTTGTGTTCAGCTGATGATACACAGGGCTCGAAATTAACCTTTTTTTCTTGGTAGCACCGGTGCTCCTAACTTCAAAAATTTGGGTGCACCAGACAAAATTTAGTCGCACCCACCGACAAATATGAGCACCGTTACTAAACGTTTTATGTTAACAGATTCCAATATATATTACCACTCTAATCACAACTAACAAATAAACAAAAATCTGCATGCGCTCACTGGCCCTGCATGCACTGCTTGACGTGAATGGGATGAACTGAATTAACTATAATAACTGTGCTGTTCTTATGGGTGGTGTCTGATACTGCACAGATGCTATTGACATATAACTTATTATTTGCATACGTCACCCTAATATATAACGGTCTTTTCATGAACTGCAATATTAGTTTCATCTCAGTGAATGCATGCTCTTTAGCGATGGTGACTGCGGTATCAGTCGCACGATTAACAGCATTGTGATGATTAAATAAAGGATTAAATAACGGTTGAACATTCATTCATTTTTTTCCGGCTTAGTCCATTTTTTAATTCGGAGTCGCCAACTTATCCAGCATCTGTTTTACGCAGCAGATGCCCTTCCAGCTGCAACCCATCTCTGGAAAACATTCATACACACCCAATCACACGTATACACTACGGACAATTTAGCCTGCACAATTCACCTATACTGCATATCTTTGGACTGTGGGGGAAAACGGAGCACCCGAAGGAAACCCACACGAATACAGGGAGAACAAATAAACTTTACGTTAGAACATCTCGTGCTTAAAATGTGTAGATTAAGTGGCAAACACTGTTACCTAAAAACTCCATCCCACCAGTTTTACAGTGAATGCTATAATCATTTTCATAGCGGACTTTGAGCACTAGATGTCTTTTATCCACTCTTCGAAAAGTGTAAATGCTGGATTGACATTCTCCACATAATGACTAATCAGATGTGCCATGATTTGTAACTGTAGATGGTTTCTAAAACTAAATCTATCAGTGTTGTTTTCATTCTCTCTTATCCAGAACTTTGCATTTTTGCAGCTGTAGCTCCCTGTCATCGGAAATGAGTGATTGACAGCTGATATTAACCAATCCATTCGCATTCTGTTCTAGCGCAATTGGCCAATAAAAAAAAGCTTGAAGACGGGCTTTGCTTAGTGCAGCAAGTTGACGTGTTAACTGTTATAAACTATTCTTTAGTGTTGCGTTTGGTGTTTTTAGGTGTAAAGATGCTTGCGTGAATGCCTCCTAATTCCGCGCATGTGGTGAACATTTTTCTGTGAAAACAACAATTTTATGCACTCGCATACATGCTGCCAAATACATTGAGGTCGCAAAGATAAAACTTTGGGCGCATATGCGACCAAAACAGTCGCAATTTCAAGCCCTGTAGGATGATGTTGCTTGGCTACTTTGCAGCTAAAAATTGGCAACAACTTTTTTTACAAAAAAAAAAATTTGAAATGTAAGTAATTTTGTATAAATGTATGCATTTTGTGAGGTGTAGTTACCACCATGAAACTAAAACAGATATTAGTAATGAATACTTTTTACTTAAGTACATATTTCAGGCTGTACTTATTTACTTTTACTTGAGTAGAAAAGTCTAGTCCGTAGTTCAACTTTTACCAGAGTATCTGTACTTCCACTTGAGTAAAGGATGCATGTACATTTGCCATCTCTACGCATTAGAGATAGCAAACGCTATAAAAGTTACCTGTTAAGACATTAACTTTGTGCACTGGAAGTGCTCCTTACTAGCCTCTGTATTGGGTGTATTTTCTCTTTTCAGACACTGATTGACTGCCCGTTTTCACTCCCTCTCCCAAAGTGATGTAAACGATTACCTCAGGAAACATCAGATGTTAAAAACAGAAAAAACTGTATACAGGGTGATTCAAAAGGAATCCCACAAATTTGAAAATCGAAAACTCTGCAAAGAAGAAAAGGGGAGCTAAGCTCTTTCTGTCGTCGATTTAAGGAAGCTCTGAAGTTTCATTTGGTTACTCATTAGGTCGCTAGGAGAGCTGTTGTCATCATGTTTCTTTGATTAAATACAGATTTTCAAAGTTGTGTTATTCTTTTTGAATCACCCTGCAGTCACAGACTGTTAACTGCTATAAAACAAAGTACCTATAAGGAATCTGTAGACTAAGAAGGTACAACTAGTGGCTAGTAAAAGATTTTGCTTTAATAATATATAAATATATATATATATATATATATATATATATATATATATATATATATATATATATATATATATATATATTTTTTTTTTTTTTTTTTTTTTTCTTTAATAAGAAATACCTTCTAGGCAATCAAAATACAAACTTAGACTATGGTACAAAAAAAAGGCAAAACTGTATAATTGAGACAACTGTCGACTTCCTTGAATTGTAGCATTGTCCTTTGAAGATGGTTAAGTCTCCAATGTGTCAGGCTTCTTCTTTAAAATAACCATCATCTTTATATTTCCCAAGCTGTACTTTTTAAACCCCTGCACATCACTGATTTCTGTACAAAAAGCAAAGAGAAACAATCAACCACTGTGACAGATTTTTGTAACACCAATATTAGTCTATAATATCTAATCTTAAAACTTCATTAATACAAGTAGAGAGAGAGAAAGAGAGAGAGAGAGAGAGAGAGAGAGAGAGAGAAAGAAAGAGAGTCAGACAAAACTAAAAATGATATCATATCTATGTTCATTAACATCTTACACATATTAATCCTGTATGCTATAATCTTCATAAAAAGTAAGATTAAGTTAACATGCAATAATGAAGATTGAATTAAAGTTTTGTATCACAGGGATAAATGAAGTTTTACAATAAATTAGAAATTAACTTTACATTGTGAAACGTATTATAAATCAATTTTAAAAATTGGTTTTAGTGTATTTTAAAGAAAGTACATGCAGCCACACGTCTTTCAATATTGTTTAAATAATCTTACCATCTAAAACTTTTAAATGCTAGTGTATCTCAATAAAAAGATAAGTTAAACAAAATATAAACCAATGTTTCTGGAAAGGATGGACAAGCCTTTAAAATAATGACAGATCTACAGAACTGTTATTAAGTACTTTTGAAATGAAATACATAAAATAAACAAGTAGCTTCTGCTTACCTTAATATCTATTATTGTATCTATTCCATTATTTACATTTAGGACATTTCAATTTAAAACCAAGCACAATAGTCATTTAGATCAGGTTTATAAAACCCTATTCAATTAAATTTTAGTTAATGTTTTAAAAGAGAATTCTGGATTAATACAAATTAATACATCACTAATACAGTTGCATCAATTACAACATTTGCAGTGTTTTAAGCAAGTGAATGAGCTCGGATATCTTTTGGCGCGCGTTTGACTGGTATCACTGGCTTGGTCAAATATTCTGAACATATTCTCTTTTTTGTTGTTGTACTTGCAGAACCAACTGTTAAGGTTACGTTAAGTTTCTCTACACATCCTAAATTATAAAGTTGTGAGGACAGTATATGAATATGCACTTACCGCTGAATTATACCGCTGAAGATGATAAGGTCAAAATGGTCCAGCTTCTCCAAAAAACGTAGCCCTCTCTTTTGTCCTTTGACCGTGACTTTTTATTTTAACTGTGGTACGTTAGTGTTCATATGTGAATGGCATTTACAGTTAATATATCAACAAACACGTATTTTATCTTCATTTCGCGACCGAAATAAGGAGACAAAACGGACAAAAGATTGCTAAACGACCGTTAAGAAACTGCGTTTGTTTGTGAATCCTTGTTGTCAGGACAACGCGCGCGTTGCCGCGAATGCTCTTCTGTGATGAACGCGCGCGCAAGTTCACCCCAGTTGCGTAAGAGTGCCTCGTGGTCGCATAATTCAAAAGCAAAATCGCAAAATGTGTGAGTACGCATTTAAAGCGAGCGCCTTCTGTCTTCTTCGTGCTCGAGAAAGAGTATTATAAGTTACTGTAGCTTGTAACTGCTTCATTTAAAAGGGTTAAAAAAAAGACTCGACTCTAGGAATCGAATCCTGTCTTGGAGTCGACTCCGGCACTACGTCCATTGAGGGTCGAGGAATCGACTCTTTTGAAGTCAACTCTCAATTCCCTACAGACTGATTCAGAAATCCATTTATTTTTTGCCATTGTACTCATGTACACAATATTAAATCTCATTACATTTTTACTTTTTATAAATCATGTTTTTTGAACCCAAGAAACAACATAAAACTTTATATTTAAAAATTACTAAAACAGAATTATCATTGCAAATAAACTCTTCAAATTCTATTTAAGTTACTTGTTTCCAAAACATCCCTGAATAAAAGTACAAAAAAATGTAGCAAGTACAGCACAGCATTGCCACAGCATTGGGAAATTGGATATTAGATTATATATCAGCACAATGCACAAGTGTAGTAAAGTTGTACATGAATATACTGCAAATTGTACTGTTGTTGATGTAATTTTATTAGAATTTTATAGTTCATTATTTTGCAGTTGCACATAATTTTACCTCATTTATCCTCCTTTATAATGCTGTTATACTGCAGTTTTGCACTTATTCACGGTATAGTGTTGGTCATCATGAAATATGGTTTTCAGATGATGATGTTTTTCACATGTGGGTTCATGTGATCACATGCTGTCCACATGTGGACAGCATAATTTTACATGTTGTCCACATTTGGTCACATTGACTTCAGATGTGGTCAAAGGTGATCACATGTGGCCCTATGAACTTCACATGTTGTCCACATGTGGCCACATGAATTTCACATGTTGTCCACGTGGTCACATAAACTTCACATGTGGTCACATGAACACATGTGGTCGTGAGCTTCACATGTGGTCACATAAACTTCACATGTGGTCACATGAACACATGTAATAGTGAGCTTCACATGTGGTCACATTAACTTCACATGTGGTAACATGAACTTCAAATATGGCCACACGAACTTCACATGTGGCCACATGAATTTCACATGTTGTCCACGTGGTCACATAAACTTCACATGTGGTCACATGAACACATGTGGTCGTGAGCTTCACATGTGGTCACATAAACTTCACATGTGGTCACATGAACACATGTAATCGTGAGCTTCACATGTGGTCACATTAACTTCACATGTGATAACATGAACTTCAAATATGGCCACACGAACTTCACATGTGGTCACATGAACTTCACATGTTGTCCACCTGTGGTCACATAAACTTCACATGTGGCCATGTGTGATCACATAAACTTTACATGTGGCCATGTGTGATCACATAAACTTCACATGTGGCCACATGAACTTCACATGTTGTCCACATGTGGTCACATAAACTTCACATGTGGTCATGTGTGATCACATGTTGTCACATGTGATCACATGTGGTCACATGTGATCACATGTGAAATTCATGTGACTTTTCTGTAAGGGCCTTTATTTATCTTCTACATGTATTATTATTATTATTATTATTATTATTATTATTAGTATTATTAATTTGTTATTAGCTTATTATGTTATTACAATATTAATAACAATAGTTACAGCAATAAAAATTGGTTAATGTTATTATTATGTTCAATTATTATTCATATTATTATTATTATTGTTATTATTATTATTATTATTATGCTATTATTGTGTTATTATTATTATTATTATTATCATCATCATCATCATCATCATTATTATTATTAATAAAAAAATAATAATAATTTGTTATTATGTTATTATATTCTTCTTCTTCTTCTTTAATTCTAATTTATTAGTTATAATAATAATACTAATACTCTTCCTCCTACTACTACTACTACTACTACTACTACTAATAATAATAATAATAATAATAATAATAATAATACCAATTGTTATTGCTATTATCACTTTTAATTATTATTATTATTATTATTATTATTATTATTAAAAATAATATTAACAATAATAATTTATTAGGTTATAATAATAATATTAATAATTTTAATAATAATATTAATAATAATAATAATGTATATATGTTAATTGTAAAATATAGTTTCAATATTAAATAGCAATTTTATTTATTCATTCATTCATTTTCTTTTTGACTTTGTCCCTTTATTAATCTAGGGTTGCCACAGCGGAATAAACCACCTACTTATCCAGAATATGTTTTACGCAGCTGATGCCCTTCCAGCCGCAACCCATCACTGGGAAACATCCACACACACGCTCAAACCAGCCACCTTCTTGCTGTGAGGCGAGCCACCCACTGCGCCACCACATCGCCCATAGCGCTTTTTGTTTGCGTTTATCGTCAGCGTTTTACGAGACATTTTTCCGTAATCAATCCCAAGTGATTTTCACTGGCGTCAAGCAGAAGAGTATGCAAAATCCCTCCTTGATATTAGATGGCGGTAAACATCTTAAAGCTTCTGACACTCTCTTATAACACAGAAAAAGAGGAGGAGAGGAAGTTCACATGCTTGTTGTTAAAGTTACTGGTGACTCGAACAAGCATGGATTGTTCAAGCAGCAGCTCCAGCTCTAGCTATGAAGAAATGATTATTGTTTACAAGAGCAATAAGCAGCTAAACATTCAGATTGTCTCTGGGCATCTTCTTCAATGTGCGATTGCATTGACAGTTTTGCTCTTGAGCGCCTCCAAGTGCTGTTTACTATAACTTCAGCAGCTCCGCGCACGTGAACAATAGTGCCGTTCCGATCGGTGGTGAAGGTTTTGACAAGGTGCGTGAAAACATGAGCAAAAAATGTCTTGGTCTGCACAGGCCTTAAAGCTAAATTTTCTTCATCAGTACTCATATCTTCAGTTTCTTGTTCATAGTGATATTTAGCTTCAGAAACATTTCACATTCTTAGCATTTTTGAATTTAGTTCTGCTGCTTATTATCAATTGTGATATGTTTCAGTGATATTTAAGTAGTAGAAAGTTCAAAACTGCAGCTTTTATTTGAAATGATGTTCTCGTGCAATTTTATAAGTAAACATGTCTATTTCATCAAAGCCTATATGGCAAAGAAAAAAATTATATTGTTTAAAAAAAAATTCTGTTGCAAAGAGTTTCATAATTGAGTTCATGTTCACCTGAAAAAAATGTCTGTAGCTCAGATACTGTATATAGATAACTCAAAAGACATGACCTGGTTTTGCTAGGGATTTTCTTTATCAGCCTCTAAATAATTACAGACAATTAATTTCCATCCACTCAATGTTAAAACAATTTGCCATTGCAAAATTCATTACTAAGTGTGTGTGAAGATAATGTTATCTGCACTAAAGCACTGAGAGACTATGCTAACATGTGGCGTATCGATTAGCAGACCCGGACCAGCTCAAACCGCCATGCTTGCTTTGGGTGTAATGAAATCCAACACAGCTTTGTACAAATAATTTACACGCATTATCCAGATTTGAAGTTTGATGCATGTTCTCACAATGTTGCTAATGAAAAAGGGATGTAGAAAGCATCTGTGAGGGAAAGAGAGTCTGTCCGTCTCTTCTGAAGAGCTGGAAGAACAAACAGCTGTGATCTCAAGCAGCAAGAACTCATCATCCCATAACACACACTCAAACACAACCATCTGCCACATACACACATGCATGCAGATGCACCCATACACACACACACACACACACACACAGACACACACACAGGCACTGGACAGGCAGTTTCTAAAATATCACAGAAGAAAATAAGCTTTTAATTAGAATGAGGAATTGGCTAAGATATACCATTGTGAAAAAAATGTGGAAAAATGGCGTGTGGCTGTCTTATTTAGGCATATTTGCAATATATGCTTTTATTTTTATACTTAAATGGTTGCATAATGAACTAACAAATTAATTTTAATGAACAAAAACATTTGAATGTTTAGGGTTGACAATTAAAAAATGATAATTTTCAGTTTTATTGCAAGGCATTTATTTATTTTAATGGCACAATGGTCATTACTGTAGTCTTCAGTCACAAGATCCTTTAAAAATCATTCATCATGCTGATTTTATTCTCCAGAAACATGTTTTATTTGATTATTAATATCAATCATGAAAATACTTTCAAAGTGTAAAAAATATTTATTTATGTTTATTTGCTGTTGTTTTTATAATATAATGTTCAATAATAATGATAAAATATTAATAATATTTTAATACATCTTAATGAACAAAATGTTTGAATTTATGAAAAATAAGTATAAAAAATACAAAATACTGTTATTACTGTTAGAAGGTTTGTGTCTTATGTGTAATAATGTAAAATAAATGTAATGTAAAATGAAATAAATAAAAAATAATGTATTTCTGTAATGAGTCTGAGAACAGAGATGAGGATCCAAATGCAGTATATTAAAAATGGTCAGGCAGACAAAGGTGAAAACAGCGACAGATAGGGATGGCTGATGTGAAACTGACACAATGTCGAGATCCCAAATTGCAAGTGTTTCAAAACACTGCACCGAAGCATAATTCGAAACACCCAGGTCACATGACTGAAGTGTTTCGAAACACCAGGTCACGTGACTAAAGCGATTCAAAACATTGATCATTTCAGAACCATTTCAAGACCTACCGAATCTTTGTTTAACTGACAGGGTTGAAAAAAAAAAACTCTCATTTTGCCTAGTGGGTCGTGTATGTGCACAGAGTAACTGCGCAGTTAATCCCGTTCGAGTTCGAATCCCGACTTGTAGAAATATTCTGAAATATTGGCTTAATGTTTTTTTTTTAATATTGTTACTTTTTTATGACCAAAACAAGACATATTTATTCACAAAGTGTTGATTGGAATGTCAGATCAATGTTTAAAACAAAACACTTTACAAGAATAGAGCATTTAAGAACTTACATACATAGTTTATCACCCTGGATTCGAACCCATTATTTTGGCTTGATAGTTTGGAACTCTTACCGCTTCACTAAATCACTTGAAACTTCAACTATACAATGTGGGGTTTAATACTCCAATTTGTGTAACTCTTTCTTTGCTGAAGCTGTTTCATAGCTATAGATAAAAATTACCACTAGGTGGCACTGTATAGAAGTTTCAAAGCTTCGACACTTTTGCTTAAACTGTTTCAATGTTCCACCACTAGGGACAGACACGAGCATGCAGATAATTCAAAACATGGTCAGTAAAGCAGGCAAATGGCTGGGACAGGTGGCAAAACATTGTAAACAGTAAAACAAAGCAAAGGTCAAAAACATAGCAAGGCAAGACAAGGAAAAACTTTGCAATGTTTGCTTACAGTTGACAAGACTTAGCAACAGAGTGTGTGTGTTTGTGTGTGTTTGTGTGTGTGTGTGTGTGTGTGTTTGTGTTTGTGTGTGTGTGTGTGTGTGTGTGTGTGTGTGTGTGTGTGTGTGTGTGTGTGTTTGTGTTCTGTCTTTATAGTCTATTTAATTAGTCCTAAACAGCTTTAGCTTTTTGTTTTCCATCAAGATCAAGGGGAATTTGGGCCAGCTGTGTGAGTGAAGTGCATGATGGGATCTGTATTTTTTAAGGTGGCAGATCTGTTGTTCCCCTTCGGTTGGGGAACTTCAGTGCCATGAATGGGAGGATTCGGATCAGAAGCCGCTTATCTGGAGAGTATTGAACGGGCCAATGAATGAAATTAATTGGCAGCGTAAGCTTGCGCAGGTGTGCGACATCTGCAATCATCTCAGCATATAAGCACACCTGAAGCCAGCAGACGCCATCCTTTTCGCTTCAGATCCTTTCTGAGTGAGTCGATGAGGGTTCCTCTTGCTGATCAGCACTTCAGAGCGAACGAGTGTGTCTCCCGGTCCAGAGTGGGTCTTCGCGGTGGCAGACGGTCGAGCTGGGTTACTCCCTTGCCTGCGGTTCTTTGGGTCCGGTCCTCCAGAGCGGTGCGTATAGTTGCAACTTTCCTAAAAGAGCAACACAGTCGTGCAGCACGTCCTTTTCAGGATGGCGCTCCGACTGTGCGTTTCTGGATGCGGGGGTTTCCTGTCTCCGGATGATGGACACGATCACTGCATTGCATGTTTGGGGGTCCAGCATGTTAATGCGGTGCTCGCGGGCGGTTCATGTCGTCATTGCGATGCCATGACCGTTGCACAGCTAAGATCGCGGCTAACTTTCGCAAGAGAGCGAGCCACCCCAGTTGCCTCCTGTTCTAAAAAAGCAGCGGGCGCTCGGGCAGATCTGAGGGTTTCAGCGGGAGCTAATCCGCCGCCCACGGGCTCGCGGACCTCTCGCTCCTCACGGCGCTCCATCCAAGCTTCGGGTGGTGAGAGTGATCCGTCTAACCAGATGGTAGCTCTCACACTCGCTGACACCGGAGATCAGATGTCCTCCGCGGCATCGGAGGGTGGGCTTTCACTGTCCGACGAAGATCCGGACCCGCTCGCCCCCTCCGGGCAGGTGAGCGCTGTCAAATCGGATCCTGAAGCGGACATGTTAGCCGTGCTTTCCCGGGCTGCTTCGGCCGTGGGGTTGGAGATGGTTTATCCCCCAGCTCCGCGGCCGGACCGACTAGATGGGTGCTACGTAGAGGACCAGAAGGCGAAGCCTTCGAAGCCTCTCGTCCCCTTCTTCCCGGAAGTGCACAGTAGGCTCACGCAGTCCTGGAGGGCACCTTTCTCTGCCCGTGCTGCGAGTGCCTCCGCCCTCACCGCCCTTGACGGCGGAGCTGCCAGGGGGTATGAGGCGATCCCGTCAGTGGAGCGCGCTATCGCGGTCAATCTTTGTCCGCGCGGCGCCTCTACGTGGCGGGGTTTGCCCCGCCTCCCGTCCAAAGCCTGTAGGTTGTCTGCCTCCCTCGGAGCCAGAGCTTATAAGGCTGCGGGCCAGGCTGCTTCTGCTTTGCACGCGATGGCCACCTACCAGCGCTACCAAGCGCAGGCGCTGGCCGAGCTGCACGAGGGCGGGTCCGACCCAAGCTTATTACATGAGCTGCGCACCGCGACCGACTATGCTCTTCGGACTACTAAGTCCGCCGCGTGTGCGCTGGGGAGGACGATGTCCACACTTGTGGTTCAGGAACGCCACCTCTGGCTAAACCTGGCCGATATGCGCGACGTTGACAAAGTTCGCTTTCTTGACTCGCCCATATCCCAGGCTGGCCTGTTCGGCGACACCGTCGGTGAATTCACCCAGGAATTCAAGGCGGTGAAAGAGCAGTCGGATGCGATGGGCAATGTCATCTATCGGCGTGGCCGTAAGCCCGCTCCGCCCGCCGAGCCATCCATCTCCGCTGTTCCTCGCCGAGGGCGCCCGCCAACGAGTGCTGCCCCGCCCCCGCCTGCGCCTCCGGCCAAGCGGGCGCGGCGTTCACCTCGAAAGCAGGCAGCCCCTCCTGCCCAGGGCGCCGTTAAGTCCGGTAAACGGACCGCGAAGCGTCCCTGAGACAGGCCATCCGGAGAAGAGGAAACTTGCTCTTTCCCCGCTGGAGGGCGGGGCCCCGATAACAACGGTACTTTTCAGTGCCACCAAAACATCAGTAAAAGAGCACTTTTTCCCTTCCCCGGATGTGACTGCACGAGTTCTGCCAGTCCGGGACGCGCTGCCTTCCGGCTCGCAGACTCTACGTGCTTCGCCAGTGGCTCACGAGCGCTGGGGGGACGGTCTCCCTTCCCTCAGCCCTCCAGCCCCCTCTCCGGAGTCAGGGTGCGGAGCCAGAGCGAATCGCTCTCCTCCAGCTTTTCCGCGGGACCCTCGTGCTTCCCGGATCAGCACACCCACTCCGCGCTGCCCCACCGCTGGTACGTCAGCGATTGTAGCGATGACTCCATTAGCGAGGGCTCTGCCTGCCTGGTTAGCGCGGGCCAGCCCCTCGCGGTGGCTCATACGCACAATCAGACTCGGTTACGCGATTCAGTTCGCGAAACGGCCCCCCAAGTTTACGGGCGTGTATTTCTCCAGGGTCAACCCCCTGTCCGCCCCTGTCTTGCGAGAGGAGATTGCTGCCCTCCTGGCGAAGGGTGCAATCGAGCCGGTTCCTCCAGCCGAGATGGAGAGTGGGTTTTACAGCCCATACTTCATCGTACCCAAAAAGAGCGGTGGGTCACGGCCAATCCTAGATCTGCGCGTTTTGAACCGCTGTCTGCACAAGCTGCCGTTCAGAATGCTCACGCAGAGGCGCATTCTCCAATGCGTTCGTCCTCGGGATTGGTTTGCAGCCATAGACCTGAAGGACGCGTATTTCCATGTCTCCATTCTTCCACGCCACCGCCAATTTCTGCGGTTTGCGTTCGAGGGTCGAGCGTGGCAGTACAAGGTCCTCCCCTTCGGGCTCTCTCTGTCTCCGCGGGTCTTCACCAAACTCGCGGAGGGTGCCCTAGCGCCCCTTCGGCTCGCGGGCATTCGCATACTCGGTTATCTCGACGACTGGCTGATTTTAGCCCACTCGCGGGAGCAATTGATTATGCACAGGGACGAGGTGCTTCGGCATCTCCGCCTACTGGGGCTTCAGGTCAACCGAGAAAAGAGCAAACTCGCCCCCGTGCAGAGGATTTCTTTTCTCGGGATGGAGCTGGACTCGATCACCATGGTAGCGCACCTCTCCGAGGAACGCGCTCGCCTGTTGCTGAACTGTCTGAGGGAGCTCGACAGCAAACTAGTGGTCCCACTGAAGTTCTTTCAGAGGCTCCTGGGGCATATGGCATCCGCAGCCGCCGTCACGCCGCTCGGGTTGCTCCATATGAGACCACTTCAGCACTGGCTTCACGATCGGGTCCCCAGACGCGCATGGCACGCGGGCACACACCGGGTCTCGGTTACTGCGCTGTGTCGCCGCGCCCTCAGCCCTTGGAACGACCCCTCGTTCCTACAGGCCGGTGTGCCTCTAGGACAGGCGTCCAGCCATGTTGTTGTTTCAACAGACGCTTCCAACACGGGTTGGGGGGCCGTGTGTCGCGGGCATGCGGCTGCGGGCCTCTGGAAGGGTGCCCAGCTGCATTGGCATATCAATCGCCTAGAGCTGTTGGCAGTGTTCCTCGCTCTCCACCGCTTTTTACCGGTGCTGGAGCGGCAACACGTGCTGGTCAGGACGGACAGTACGGCGGCGGCGGCGTATATCAACCGCATGGGGGGTATGCGCTCTCGCCGCATGTCTCAGCTCGCCCGCCGTCTGCTCCTCTGGAGTCACCCGCGGCTGAAATCGCTGCGCGCCATTCACGTCCCAGGCACGCTCAATCGTGCAGCCGATGCGCTCTCACGACAGCTGTTACGCCCTGGAGAATGGAGACTCCACCCCGAGTCTGTTCAGCTGATATGGGCGCGATTCGGGGAGGCCCAGATCGATCTGTTTGCTTCCCCCGAGAACGCTCACTGCCAGTTGTTTTTTTCCCTGACCGAGGGCTCTCTCGGCACGGATGCACTGGCCCACAGCTGGCCTCGGGGCATGCGCAAGTATGCGTTTCCCCCAGTGAGCCTGCTCGCGCAGTTTCTGTGCAAGGTCAGGGAGGACGAGGAACAGGTTCTGCTAGTTGCGCCCCTTTGGCCCAACCGGACCTGGATATCAGAGCTCTCACTCCTCGCGACGGCCCTCCCCTGGCGGATCCCTTTGAGAGAGGACCTACTCTCTCAGGGACAGGGCACCATCTGGCACCCTCGCCCCGATCTTTGGAACCTCCACGTGTGGTCCCTAGACGCGAGGAAGACTTAGGTAACCTACCGACTGCGGTGGTTAATACCATCACTCAGGCTAGAGCCCCCTCCACGAGGCGCGCCTACGCCCTGAAGTGGAGTCTATTCACTGAATGGTGCGTCTCTCGCAGAGAAGACCCCCGAAATTGCCAGATTAGTGTTGTGCTCTCTTTCCTTCAAGAGAAGTTGGACAGCAGGCTGTCGCCCTCCACTCTCAAGGTTCACGTGGCCGCCATCTCCGCTTATCATAGCGCGGTAGCTGGCGGCACCGTGGGAAAGCATAACCTGGTCATCCAGTTCCTTAGGGGTGCTAGGCGAATTAATCCATCTCGCCCCCCTCTCATGCCCTCTTGGGATCTCGCCCTCGTTCTCACGAGTCTGCGATCCGATCCCTTTGAGCCACTCGAATCAGTATCTCTAAGATTTCTGTCCCTGAAGACAGCTCTGCTGGTTGCGTTGGCCTCCATCAAGAGGGTCGGGGACCTGGAGGCATTTTCGGTCAGTGACTCGTGCCTGGAATTCGGGCCGGATTACTCTCACGTTATCCTGAGACCCCGCCCCGGTTATGTGCCCAAGGTTCCTACCACCCCCTTTAGAGATCAGGTAGTGAACCTGCAAGCGCTGCCCCCGGAGGAGGCAGACCCAGCCCTTTCTTTACTTTGTCCAGTTCGCGCTCTGCGCATTTATGTGGACCGTACTCAGAATTTTAGATCATCTGAGCAGCTCTTTGTCTGTTATGGCGGTCGGCAGCAGGGAAGTGCCGTATCGAAACAAAGATTATCCCACTGGATTGTGGATGCCATTTCACTCGCTTATTCGAGTCGAGGTCAGCCGTGTCCCCCGGGAGTACGTGCACACTCCACTCGGAGCGTTGCATCCTCTTGGGCGCGTGCACGCGGCGCCTCTCTAACAGACATCTGTAGAGCTGCGGGCTGGGCGACACCCAACACATTTGCAAGGTTTTACAATCTGCGAGTGGAGCCGGTTTCCTCAAGGGTATTAGGTAACCCTTTGGTGATTGAGGAGACAACTCGGTAGGGTGTTGAAACACGCTTGCTGCGCCATTCTCCCTAACACGGAGGTACGTGCGCCTTTTTTATCTGTCAGTAAAGTTCCCCGTCAGGTGAGCCCTGCAGATTCCTCCGTGGCCCCCAGCACTGACTCAGCGGAGGAGTCACTTGCTGGCCCACTACGTTGTAGGTCTGCCCGCTGGTCAGCCCGCGTTTTGGGTATAGGTGCCTGCTATGCGTGATCCCCACTAGGCGATCCCATATGCTTATTCCGCCACGGTTAAGTCCCCCCCCCTGGGCGGACCCGTGTCTTCCCTCTCCGCTAACCACTCTTTGCTATGCGTACTCCCCCTTTTTAGGGCTAGTCCATAGGTAAATTCTGCCATCTATCCCCCCCTTGGGTAACGGATGGCCTCCGCAGCGTCCTCCCTATCGGGATTGCACGCTTCCCAACGTACTGTCGTATTTCCTAGAATTATCTAGATGCTCACGACTTCCCAAAAAATATATCTAAATCCGTAAAACTTCTGTTGAAGTAGGATAAATTAGGGCCAGGGACACGTTGGAGGACCGCGCCCCCCATGATGTGGGTGCGTCACGCTTGCTTGACTATCTCCTCATCGGGGGTGTTGGTAAGGTGCAGTCATTATGGCGCTTTCCATATTCTCCCATTCATGGCACTGAAGTTCCCCAACCGAAGGGGAACGTTCGAGGTTACAGAAGTAACCCTTCGTTCCCCGAGGAGGGGAACGGAAGTGCCATATTCCGTCGCCATAATGACTGTCCCTTAGCTGTTTGAAAGTCTCTTCAGCTTAAAAGGATGGCGTCTGCTGGCTTCAGGTGTGCTTATATGCTGAGATGATTGCAGATGTCGCACACCTGCGCAAGCTTACGCTGCCAATTAATTTCATTCATTGGCCCGTTCAATACTCTCCAGATAAGCGGCTTCTGATCCGAATCCTCCCATTCATGGCACTTCCGTTCCCCTCCTCGGGGAACGAAGGGTTACTTCTGTAACCTCGAACGTTCTCCAGCGATCTGCAAATGCTAGATTGCTGGTTATTGTGACAATTTCATTCAAGTAATATATTCCTGTGATTGCAAAGCTGCTCAATAAACTTTTATTATTGTTTTTATTATTAAGACTATTATGAGGGAACAGAAATAAAAGCACAAGTATGCTCAAAAGAATGAAAGCGTGTCATATCAAGCACAAAAATATATACTGTTGTTTTCTGCAGTAAATCAAACAGAATCTAGGCCACACACACTCAATCAGAAGTTTCCATCCAGTGAAAAGGAAGAGTGTTTTTAATTAGAATGAGAAACGGACTCCGATATACTACAGTGGATGAGAGGTTGATATAAAGTTAGATCATAACATCTAGTAAAACAGACTTATGGGAAATACTGGCACTTCTAGTCAAAGGCATGTCACAGACTTGTTCAATGAAGAAGCAAACTGTATCCACACCATAGGCTTTATTTGGTGAGTTATTAAAAGCAAGGGCAGTAGTGCAGTGGGACTTGTTTTCTGTTGGATCCACACACTTGCTCTGAGGGGGAACTTTATTGATCTGTTCGTAATAGTTTGCTCTTCAAGGTCAATAGGGCTGCCTAACAGTAGCTTTGAATTACAGTGAGTCTGAATCTCTGATTGTCACGAGAGAGAATGAGCACTGTTCGGTAGTACTGTTTTTGTTCTGGTTTTAGTTTAATTAGATGATTCAATGAAGCTTCTGTTCTGTAAACGAGCTCTTGAATGCAAATAGTTCATGATAGTTATGATAATGCAACACATTTCATTTGCATGCACCACAGCATTCTTAGAGAATTCATGCAAAGTGATTTCATTTTGTCACATTGTTTTAGTGGGTGACATAAAGGTCAGTCATTGTGTCTTTGTGCAGTTACTTGAAAAGATTTTTTGTTCCATTTAGGTCACGATTCAAAACCAGGGACTCCATCTTTACACAGAGTTTTTTAGTTAATAAAACAATTGACAATATTCATTATCCAAATTTTACTTAAAAAAATTACGAGTTGATCCCCACACATTTTGATTTTGATTCACAACCACTGTTGCATTTAGGTCCATTTCAGTTACTGTGTAATGGTCATTTTGCACATATTAAAGACGTTCTGTCTCTCTTTACGCTATGAAATATACAAGGAAGAACTTCAGACTATTCAGTTTACACTAATGACTTCAGAAAAACTGATTAAAAAATGATGTTGCTCATTAATTATATTATATTATATTATATTATATTATATTATATTATATTATATTATATTATATTATATTATATTATATTATATCATATTATATTATATTATATTATATTATATTATATTATATTATATTATATTATCTGCACCGGAATTGTAGTTTAAGTGATATTTGTGGTTTAAATTAAATACTGGGCGCAGTGGGTAATGCTGTTGCCTCACAGCAAGATGGTCACTGGTTCGAGCCCTGGCTGAGTCAGTTGGCATTACTGGTTAGAGCTTGCATGTTCTCCCTGTGTTCGTGTGGCTTTCCTCCAGGTGCTCCGGTTTCCCCCACAGTCCAAAGACATGCACTATAGTTGAATTGAATAAGCTAAATTGGCTGTTGTGTATGGGCGTTTCCCAGTGATGGGTTGCAGCTGGAAGGGCATTCGCTATGTAAAACATATGCTGGATTAGTTGGAAGTTCATTCCGCTGTGGCGACCCCAGATTAATAAAGGGACTAAGCCGAAATGAAAACGAATGAATGAATGATGATCCACTTCAAATGTTGACCACTGTATATTTTTATTAAATGAAATGTAAAATAAAGTTTTCAACATAAAAATGTATGTGCACACATTTATATAAACTCTTTACATCAATTATTTAACTTATTATTTGTTTATTATTACCCTCATATATTATTTGTTTTGTAATGTATCTATGTATGCAGCTATTTGTTCACATGTTCTTGTTTATAAAATAAATTCTTGCATGTAATAACTTTACAAATGAAACTTTTTCTGATACCAAATTAACAAAAAAAAAAAAAAAAAAACACCGGCTAACTAATAATTAACTAGATTATTAGATATGTTTTACAGTGTAATTGTTAAATTGTCAAAACATACATTTAAACTATTACTATAATTAACTTGCATTGTATATAATCAATAGCACTGACATGTGTGTCTAACACAGATCTGTCACCATTACATTCTGTATGGGGTAAAATTAAACTCACTTTAAGTTGACTTTTACTACAAATCATATAAAAAATGCCACCCTTTCTTCTTCTTCTTCTTCTTTTTTTTTTTTTAGAAAAGCTGCAACAAATCCAGTTATCCGGAGCCACAAACAATCCGAAAAATTCAACTGGAACTGATTAGAGACATAAAGAGCAGGGAAAGTAAATTACTAATAAAAGGCATAAAACATGCCATTTTCTCTTGTCTCTCCTCAAGCCTAACCCCAGATTTTAGTAATCCCATCTGGGAAAGTCTTGGTCATCTTGATCATTAATTAACCCATACTCAACCCAGGCCTTTGTGTCTTCTCGAGAAGACAGATGCCTGGAGCATCGACTAATGAACCCTCTCCACCTTCCGGCCATGCATTTCACCCAACAGCCCTTCCTCTGTTCCTCTATTAGGTTAGGGCTAACTGACGCAATCTTCCTCAGCCAGGTGGACCATAGCGGGGAGTCGATAAGTTTGAGTGCGGGTGCTTACAGTCCCCTCCACATGGACAAAACTAACAGGAGTGGGTCTTCAAAGCCGATTGAGCGGGACAGATGTCCTCGAAACGGCGCATCCCTGATCGCTGGAGCAAATCACATCTCTCAGCCAGACTGTAGTCTAGTCTTGCATACTAATGGTGGAGATGAGACGTCTCTGTGTGTGTAATCATTTTTGGGAGACCCGTGTTGGGTGTCTCGCCGGCTGGTTCAAGGAGAAGATTAGAGTGAGGGCAGAGCGGAGAGGTTGTCTGGACACTGCTCTCTTGTCTTGCATGTCTGGGCTGTGGTTTATTCCCTCCCACTCTGTCTGTCTGAGAGAGCCAGGCAGTGACTGAGACCAGCAGTCCAGAGTGAGACGTAACAGGAGTGGACAGTGACAGAGATGAACTTTTAGCAAACTAAATAACAATTCAAAGCATCATAGACAAGTCATAGCAAATAAAATTAACATGTCTTGGTTTGTCTACACCTCTCACTGTAATAATTCTGTCTAGCTGGGCATTTTAAGCAGAACTAATTTGGGATATGCTTATGCAGTCATTTTTTTGTAATGGATCTGTTTGTCTGTGTTTGTTCCGGATAGACTGTCAGTTTGAGCATAAATGGAGTTTTTTTTTTTAAACAATATGCATTGTTAGGACAGCATTATTCTTAAAGGGATAGTTCTCCCAAAACTCAAAGTCAAAACTTCAGTCATTAGCCCCTTTTACAGATACAAACTTGTATGTGTGAACATGCCCATTTTGAAAACACTGGTGATTTCGTTCCCACAATTTTCTGGAAAGAGAAGTTGTAGAATTACCGGTAATTTGCTGCAATGCTGCGCTATGTGAATGCAGAAGAAAAATTGCCGGAAAGAGCATGTTCATGTCTAGAATGTGCTGTCGTGAGATGTTCCAGACACATTTAGCTGCTAGATGTTAGTCAGATAACGTTTCTATCTTCCCTCTTCATGCCAACTGTGGAAAAAAATATCGCTAAAATGCTTATGATAAACCGCTGTTTGTTTACCTTCAAGCTGTGCTTCAGTTGCTTGATGCGTGTGTATGGGAAGTGAAGGAGTGCTCAGATGACCGCTAGCACTCACGCATACTATGTACATCTCGACATGCAAAAGTGTTCTTCCATATGTTTTTATCGAAGTTGTTCACAATACTTATTCATCTAAAGAATTTGTAATGTAATCAAATGTGTAAACATTTAGCCATGGTTAGCACTTCTGCCTTTGGATGTCCCTAAGACGAAGCAGTTGCATGAATGCTAAAAGCTTTAAAAAAAGTGTTTACAAATACAATACAAAAATGTTTACAAATACAAGCGCAGATGTCTAACCGTACGTTCACACCGAAAGCGGTGAGAGCGTCCAAGGTTGCTCTGGCCGCCCTGGCGACAATGCTGTCTGCCTTCAGCTCCGGCGGCGAGAGCCTCAAAACTCGCTACATTGATCTCGTACTTAAAGGAGCCGTTGCAGCATTATCAGTTACATTCCTGCATAAGACATGTTTTTAGCGTGAAAATGTTGCGCACTTCTTATCAAATTTATATAACAATGGAAGATCAAGTTGCATGTGGTGTGGCTTTGCTCTATTTATCCAATATGTGTCCATATGTCTGAAATATCCTGATGCAGCAGTACTGTTTTGTACTGTCACATCGCGTGAGATTCCCGCTTTTTAAAGATAAATTTATATAACATTAATGAACATGAGTAACCCGCCAGTAACTTATTTAATGTATGTTCCTGTAAGAAAACATTGTAAATAATTGGAAATCTGGCGACCGCAATAATCAAACCCTTGGGAAAAACTGTGGTCGGAACCAAAGTTCACAGGTCTGTGTTCCCTGAACTGCTATCAAGCGGTGGACGTCTTTATTCTGATTGCTTGCCGCCGAACCGCGTCATAGCTCATTACCATAAAGTTGACTTCATTTCAACTCTCCTCGACGCTCATGCCGGCGAAGACGCGCCGCGCTGCTCCTCGCCGCTTATTGTCGCAGGCTCTCATTGAAAATGAATGACTTCCGGCTACTTTGACGCTCTCGCCGCTTTCGGTGTGAACGTACGGTTAAGCTCATTTCTGGTAAATGATGTCAGAATTTACCGGTATTTTGGAATGGATGTGTGAATGGTCCTTTTAATTTCCGGAACGTCCTAGCCCGTGTGAGCAGCAGATTTTTTAATTTACCGGTGAAGCCAAATTTGGTAATCTGGTAATTCTCTGGATATTTATTGCTATCACTTTGTAAAGGGGGCTATTGTTTAATACTCATTCACTTGACAGATCAGAATGTTAAAACAAACAAAAGTATCTTGAAAAATGCTGAAAACCTGTAACCATCCACTTCCGTAGTGTTTGTTTTTCCCAATATGGAAGTCAAAGGTTACAGGTTTACGAACCAAATTTAAATTTTTGAGTAAACTATTCCTTTAATAAGTCAATGAATATTTTATTAGAGCTAATCTGAAAACACTCATTTGTTTAGAAATTCAACAGGTGAGTGATTTTATTGATGAGATAATGTATATTCATCAAAAGATTTGTTACTATAATTTAATTAGTGATAAAACAAGGTGCTGGCAAGTACAGCAACACTGTATGCTACAGCTATATCACCCTGCAGCTGAAGACCGGTTACTCACAGTAGCTAAGCAGGGCTGAGCCTGGTCAGTACTTGGATGGGAAACGACATGGGAAAACTAGGTTGCTGTTAAAAGTGGTGTTAGTGAGGCCAGCAGGGGGTCTGTGGTCTGTGTGAGTCCTAATGCCCCACTAAAGTGAAGAGAACACCATACTGTCTGGATAAGATGTTAAACAAAGGGTCCTGGCTCTCTGTGGTCATTAAAAATCCCATGGGTAGGGGTATCCAAGTGGATTTTTCACACTTGTGGTGGTGTGGAGAGACCCCCCTCATAATTGTGAAGTGCTTTGTTTGTATGGCCATATACGTTAAATATAATATACAATATAGATATATAGATATATATAAATTGGGTAAACAAAATTGACCGTACTGTATGAGAGTGTGTATGGTTGCTTCACAGTACTGGGTTGTGGCTGGAAGGGAATTCGCTACATAAAACATATGCTGGAATAGTTGGCAGCTCATTCCGCTGTGGCGACCCCTGATATAAAGGACTATGAATAAATGAATAAATGAAAACAAGTTACTGTACTGACATTTTGTCACCTTAGAATTATAAGCTTTTATCTGACATTTTTGTTAAAATTGAGTTATTGAAATATTCTTATTAAATGACAAGTTATTTACATTAAAGTAAGTTTTTTTTAAAGATGTTTACATTTTTAGACTTTTAATAAAAATAAAAAAAAAAATGATACACAAATACTGTTTGCTATGGAATGCAAAAAACTTTGAAGCTCAATATCTCAGTAGCATTCAAAATGCAGATCAAACCTTATAATTCCAAGGTGTTGATTTTGAGTTTATCATTAAACAATGCACTTAATAAGTATGTTAAAAATGTTTCTGATTTTATGACTTTTTAGATAGAGATCAATTATTTAATCGTTTTATTTATATCCCAGTAGTTATTTAATTAATTAAACAAATTTGTGTGTTTCCATTTAAATGTGAAGTAAATCTATTTAAAGTTTACACACAAACATATCAACAAATAAGTATTATCAATTCAGTCTATTTGCATCGCCATAATTCGGTGCGTAATAAATGATTGATTGTAAGTCAGTGAGTAATCCACTCAAAAACACAATGAATCATTCAGCAACAAAATCTGTATTTATGTGAAGGAATCATCCCAATAACAGCTAGTTTAAAACACAGTGATTCAGAAGCAAAAAAATGACTGACCAAAAACAAAACTGTTACAGTATATAACTGTTAAAAATAATTTACTCAAATAGTTTTATTCAAATGTACTAATCTGATTCATTCAGCAGAAAAATACGTGTCTACAATTAATTCACTGAGTCATTTTTTAAAAGTTGTTCAAGAACACCAATTACAGTAGTTTCAGGAGCAAGATTCATTCAGTTGATTCAATCAAAAAAAATATTAATTAAGGAACTTTTGAGTTTATGAGTGAGTCAATAAATTATTCACCCAATTATTCATACAGATGATTATATTTAGTATAAATCTATAAATATAAATAATTTTAGTTTAGTTTAGTTTTTTTTTAGTTTACATTTTTTAAAATTATTTTATTAAATTCATATTTTCCACAACCCTATGAAAGCAGATCATTAGTGGGGGAAAATGTTTACTACTGTTCTCCAGATCGTGTTTTGATTCTGCTGATTAGCAGTTTGGCTGATCTTATTATCCCTGCAGTATCCAGTGCAGCGCTGCATGCTCTGCTAGTGGCCATTGCAGAATGTCAGAGAGACAGAGAGCTAGAGGAGGAATCAGACATAGCAAGCGCTGGGCACTAATTACCTCTAGCCTGCCGCCACTCAAGTGCCAACATCTGCTGCAATCAGGCCAGTTCTGCTCTCAGCCGAGGAGCTGTTGAAGAGAAAGCCTCTCAAGAGTCAACAAGCAGTCAAACGGCACCAGCTCTACACTTATCTCTCTCTCTCTCTCCCTTTACTTTAAAGACTGCACTGCAAGGACAGCTAGTTTAAAGGCAAGAGGAGTTGTAAAAAGTGTCTATGTGAGCTGCATGCATTTATAAGGATGCGTGTGTGTGTGTGTGTGTGTGTGTGTATGTGTGTGTGTGTGTGTGTGTGTGTGCGCGTGTGTGTGTGTGCGTGTGTGTGAGAAAAGGGAAAATTGTGTGCATATGAGCCTTTCAGTGAGTTGTAATCGCCTGAAGCCTTGTAGATACAGCTCATGTTACATTTGCATATGCATTTAACAGCCTATTTATACTTGTTAGTGGCTTGTGTTAATGGCGAGTAAATTCTGTATAGCAGCCATATGCTCTATTTACTTGCCTAATAAATGTTTCTGGATTTTTTTTTTCAAATTGAGATGGCATTTGTAAGCACTATTTTTTATGAGTACCTTATATTTCTTAAAGGAACTGTTTCACAAAAATATATAATTGTTTATTCATGTTAAGACACACACAGTCTTATTCCTAAAGATTTGAGTATGTTTGTTAAAGGTGCCCTATAATGAAAATCTGGGTATACCAAGGCATAGTGGAATAATAAGAGATTAGCATATAAAAATGTCATATTGTGAGCCTCAGAAACCACTGTTTCCTTGTTCTCATGTAAATTCAACAAATGTAAAACTCAGGTGGAAAATGATTTCAAATGATTTCCAATCAGAAAAAAAAAAAAGACTTATGGGCCATGCCCCCTGCATTTGCATGTTTGCCTACTTTAGGTCATTCATCCAGACTTGACGAGCAGCTGCATCATCAAGAGTTCACAGACTCGTACAGTATGTAGCTCTGAGATCATTAATATAAACATTTCAGGCTGCGTTTAGCTAAATATTTTCTAGTGAGAAAACAATGATAGTTTCCCTACCTTAGTTATTTTTAGCTTAAATTTGAGCAAACTCATTTAATCTTTTATAGTCTTTAATTTAACTTACAATGTATGACACTTTTATTTTGAAAAAAATTCACTAAGCGTTACTGGGAAAAAAAGCACAAAACTTGTTCAAGAACGTTTCAGAAGGCAAAATGCAAGATTTACAGATTATAGATTCTTTCACCTCAATTCGGAAAAGTCATAAGCTATGTTTAGTTACATCTTTTGTTAATTTATTTATTTTTTTTATTTGATGTGTGTGTTTCAACAATCACATGTACATCTCTATGACTCTCTTTTGTCAATTATTTAACAGATCTGTTGAGCAAAATAGGTTAACTTTACCTTGTGCTTTGTGTGTTGTGTGTCTTTAAGAGCTGCACGTCAAAGCTGAGCTCATTAATATTCACAATAAAATCCATATATGGTCAATCATGGACCTTCTGTTACAGTCTAGTGTTTTGTGTTAAGTCACATGACTTTCCGAGGTGGGAGTAAGTCACACATGTGCAAGTCACAAGCAAGTCTCAAGTCATAAGCTTCAAGTCTCAAGCAAGTCAAGTCAATTTTTTACAGACCCAAGTCAAGTCAAGTCAAGTCACTGCTTATTTCAAGTCTCATCAAGTCGTAGCTTGGTCTAGCAAGTCACTTTCAAGACTATCTATTATATATATATATATATATATATATATATATATATATATATATATATATATATATATATATATATATACACACACACACACACACACACACACACACACACACACACACACACACACACACAGAGACAGTATATACAGTATATACACTGTCATTTGAAATGACACTTTCAACACTAGTGAATCAGATGGCTTTCTGCTCAGGGGAATGAGTGTGCTTAAATCAAAGCCATTAAAATATTATACTATTAATTAAACGAGACCGTAAATCACAAAACCAATCTTATAGTGCACAGGTACATTTTTTTGGGAAAAAATATTGAATCAAAATGATAATTTTTTCTTTTATTGCAAAAAACATTATAATATTAAAAAAGTAAAGATTATCTTCCTCAACGACATTTTGTACATGTCAATAACTCCAATAAAAATGTTTTGATTTGTAATATGAATTGCTAAGAATGAACTCTAAAGGCAATTTTGAACCTTTAGATTTTTAGATAACACTTATAGCCTATTTCACATACGTTACAAATTTTTGAGATCCATGGTCTGAAATGGTTTCTTGTTTTGCCCAACTTAATTTTTCATTTTTTCCCCGATAAATTGTTTTTAAAAAGATGCATGCGAGTAAAAAAAAAAACTGGAATATAGCATTTAACAGATTGTTTTAATGCAATCTTTTTTTTTTTTTTTTTTATTAAACGTAACCCCTAATATGTCAAAAACTTAAACGTTAAATATTAGCATACAAATACAATACTATCAGTGCTTCTCACAGGTTTGAAATATACTTGGATTGCTGGATTGAAACACACCATTTACCCACATCACATAAATAGTTAGGCTACCTATATGCGACAAATAAAACATTACATTTTTTACAATACTTTCATTTATTATGACAATGTTATACACTGTTTACTTTCAATGGGTTAAAGTAAAAATAAAAATAAAAACTTTAAAAAGACATCCACTTTCTCTTACCTATTCAGGAGCCATATATGCACCTCTGACAGGCCAAATCTGCTTCTCTCTCTTTCAAGTTCAAAGGAAACTTGAATGCAAAAGCATTTTAGATATGTCTATAAAATAGCCTATGTATTAGCCTAATGACATCATCAAATTAATAAGATATACAGCAAATGAAAAATAAATGACATAAAAAGGAATAAAAACAGAATAGCTCTAAAAATATTCATAAATAATCATATTTACAAGATTTAAACATGTAGAATATTTAAAGAAGGCTAATGCTTTGATTACTAGTGGTGTAGGTATATTTTGCAGCCAGTTTAAATGAGTAAGGAGCAAGGATTTTCCACTACATAGATCGCGGATGTTTGGTTAAATTAGGCGGATACAAAACAGTGTAGAAGAATGATAACAAATGTAATAGACAGCCCGCCCGAATGTGACAAGCATTGAGTCAGACTAAATATTATAAACTTTGATTAGCCGTCTTGTTTGTAATTTTTAAACCCGTAAAATAGGCGTTTATCTTTGGTGGGATGCCTTTTAATTTTCATCACCGTATCTGATGGAAGAATAGCAAATCAATTGTTCAAATTAATTGTTCAAATGAATCATTTAAAGTGGTTCTTCTGAACCAAATGATTCAGGTCAGATCCAGTTAATACTGCGCATGCGTGACTTAGAACTTTCGGTTTTGTTTTTGTGTTTAAATGCATACTATATAACAAACAGTTGTGTATTTGACAAAAAACATTTTTTTTCGAGTCATTTAACTTAAGTCCAAGTCAAGTCTCAAGTCATGACAGCCAAGTCCAAGTCAAGTCGAGGCTTTTTTGGATATTTCGCAACTAAGTCTCAAGTCCTAAATTTTGTGACTTAAGTCTGACTCGAGTCAAGTCATATGACTCGAGTCCCCCATCTCTGCTTTCCCATGTGCTGTGCTCCATGTGCTTTATGTTTGCGTCATGTGATTCCTTTGTTCTGTTTTCCCACTGTTAGTTAATGTAATGTTCTTTGTATTCAGTTCATTATGTTTTGTGTATTTACTGTATACTGCTGTGTTTTTTTCAGTCCTTTGTCCGGTATTGAATTGTCCACATCCCCTTGTCATTCCAGCATGTTGATGTTCCAGTGCCTGTAGTAATAGTTGTTAATAAATATGTGTTATTTTGATAATTCCAGAGTTTCATGCATTTATAGCGTGAGCAATTGTGACATCTTCTGATTAAAGGGGTATTTTATGTAATAAATGAGTAATTTAACTTGCCAAAGCCATAAATCCATTATGTAGATATCAGAGAACAATTTCACTTTTTAAACCAATGCAGTATATGGCACCTTTAAGTGCTTGACGTGGGATGAAATGCTGCAATTAACATTTTGTCAGATTTTTTAGCAAATTGCGTGTTTTTGTGTTTGTTTTTTTATTCAGAATTGCAAGAGAATCATGATCACTTTAAACAAAAACGTTGTGATTCCTAAATGTATCCAAAACTATGCAGCTCTACCTTTGTTTCTTTATAAATGGAACAACACAGAAGGAATATTCGAGAAAATTGGGAAACCAAACATATTGATTTCCAATGTATTTAAAAAGTGCTTCCTTTATTTATGGCATAAATAAACCAACTCAGCACTTTGGGAAATCACTTTAGTAAATCGAACTTTGCTTTGGAGTTAACAATCTTTCACAGTAGTCTTGGCCTACATTGTTTTATAATACCTCCGCTTTTTACTTCAGTTAGTATCTTGACTTCCAAGTATCCACATTTACTTCTAAGGATTCAGGGACTTTCTGGAAGTTTTGAGTTGATTTGAGACAATTCTGAGATAGAAGATGATTTGCTGTTATTTCTCTCAGGCTAAGCTCTGGCGTAGAGATGTCCCGGTTTCCAGGCGCCTGTGGAGATGTCCCCTGCTGTCATCCCTACATGCCTCACTTCCAAACATTAACTTTATAATCTTTGAAATGTTGCATTCTGATGCTACATAACTTTTGTAGTTTTGTGGTTGTTTGTCCAGTTTTGGGTTTCTGTAATAAGAATCTGTGCCTGAAGGTTGTGCCCATGACTTTTGTTCTTTGTTGTTGCTCTTTTTTTATTCTTAAACTTAGATTTGGAGGCCATTGATGCAGACTGGCCTAAAATAAGATGGTTAAAACAGGCCTGCTCTACCAGCCCAGGGTATAATGAAATAAAAGCTTAGCCTTTGGATAAAACTGACCTACAAAACATTTATAGGCAGTGGTTGTTTTGTTGTACCCGATGTGTTGATGGCATGGTGCATGGAATATTTAATAATTTAGAAATACATAACAATACCTGATAAACTTGGAGGGCATTTCAGGCTCCCAAAGGGCAATATTGTTTATTTTTATGTACTGTCATTTTACATCTGTATCGGGAATTTACAGTGGACACAAACTGAGCTGCTGCCAGATATAATCGTAGATATCTTAAACATGAATCATATCTAATATTAAGAGTTTCAAACTAAAACTTACATAACTTTCTCTTCAGTTCCCTCTGTTGTTCAATCTGTTTGATGCGTTAACTTTTTATAATACTGGTGTTTTGCAGTACAAACAAAATTGGTACATACCCCGATTGTGAAGTTGTTTAGCAATTAAGCACATTGGGAAGTTTTTAAGGGACTATTTTTAAATTAATATTAATACAATCTAGAAATTAAATTCAAACATGATCATTGATGATCATTGAAAGGGATATATGATCTGTTTCTCTGATGTCTTTCTGCAGATGAAACACTGAGCAATTACTGTACTTAAGATGTGAGATATTCATCCAAGTTTATTTGATGCTATAACTAATAGTAATGCTCAGATTAGCCAAAGTAAAGACATAAAATTAGTTTAAAATTAAATAATGCATATAATTAGCCTTGTATTTGTGGTAAACATGCATTAAAAAAAATAAATAAATAAATCATAAACGTGTATATTGCATAAGGATTATTTTAAAAGGGTTTGTTTAACTTTGCTAACTTTTTGTTAAACAAGTGCCAGTGCATACATGCATATCATATAGACATAGGAATAAACTGAACCCAATAATTGTAACAAAACAATATTTACTACCTTATTTTGTATCCACAAACACAAGCACTTTACATATCTTCTCCCCATTAAAACAGCACTATAAACTGCAAATTGTTCCATCAGGTTACTGCAATATTGACAATATAGTTTTTTTTTTTTTTAAGACAGACAAGACTTTAATTAAAGTTTAATTAAAAAATGCAGTCAGTAAAAAAAAAAATAATAATATATATATATATATATATATATATCTTTCTGCATTAAAAACACAGTGACTTTCAAAACCAAAGTTCTGAGCGGTCCTTTTTGTCTTTTTTTAATGCACTTAAACAACAATATAATATTTAACATTACATTTACATGACACATTGATATATTGCAGTTGTTCTTATTAAATTGATGCACCATTTTTATCATTTTAAATTCTCAGAATTCTAGTCAATCTAGTTAATTTGTGATTACCAAGAATGCCCGTCACAGAATCTGGAAGTTAATTGTAAAAGTAAATAGAGTGCATGACTTTCATGTGTACATGTGAACTTGTTTAACACAGTGCACTTTCCTGCTTCAACAGTATAATGACATTCTGTTATTTCCAGCAAATTAAATTTGATCTGTAATTTCCTCTAAATTAAATGCGGACATGGTTTGTGGAAAAGCTGATGGTAGGTCATAAACTCGATTGGGCGTCTTTCTCAGCTTCAGCATCCCTCCACAAGTCTGAAGGTTTTATCCCGGCTGATGATGCCATAATGTCGGTCCATATTACCATCTCATCTGAAGGGCATAAGCCTGCACTATCCACAATCCCATCCTGTCCAGCTCTCTGTTTGTATGCTTTATTATCCAGAAGCAAAGCTCCATAGGGATTGTGGTGGATTCTGCCTCACGGCCCTTGCTGGAGATTGGTATCGATCAGGGATTGATTGGGTGAACTCCTCGTTAAGGGGATGTCGAGATGAAGCTGTAAATCTGCTGAATCATATTTCAGAGGCTGACTCGCATTGATGCAGCCCACCGGAGGGTTCTTTAATTGGTGGAGGCCTTCAACTTCTTTCCTGCCTTGTATTGTTTGGATAGGAAGGATTAGCGGTCCAGAGAAATTTGAGGGCAACGACAAACTTTGATTAAGATATCTGAAACCGCACTGTAGATATTACAGTTAAGCAAGCTTTTTTCCCTTCGTAACAAATTGCTTCTCACCATACTGAAGTTGAACTAAATATGACCCTTGAGGCAAAGTGCAAAGACTATTTGCTTTCACCTTTCAAGATAATATATCCAACTTTTGCAATTTATAAATGAAAGTCAAAGGATACTCCATTATAAGCAGGCTGGATTTTGAGTTTTTGTGTGACTCTTTTCTTTGAGAGAAATGTAGTTATGCATGGTTGATGAAGGGTATTAGGCGCACTTTTGCTGTCACAAGAAGCGGATATGTCTGCTTGTGTCTGTTCTCTGTTAGCCGTGACTTTCTTAACCTTCAATTCAGGAGGAAATGCTTTACAAACTCTAACAGATTAAAGACGTGCTGTCAGTGGACTGTGTCTGCTCTAAAGGTGAGGTCACGCTGGTCTTTGTTCCTTATCCACTTTCGGTCATATACAAGCAAGCATAGATGATGACAATCAAATACACTCTAGTTTGGTCTATTTTAACCTTATGTATATGGAAAAGAAGGACGACTAGCTGAGGTTGTAAACATCACTGCACGACCTTGTTACTGGAAAACCTGGCAATATAGTGAAGGTGCAATTTACAGCACTGAACAAGTCATGGCAATATAAAAGGTCATGCAAAAGTTATGGGGAAAATAGAATCTTAAAAAGGTCATGGAAATTATTATATAGTGAAAATAATTTTTTTTTCAGTTATAAATGCTTATTTTTCTTGTGTTTAAGATTATTATTGTTGAGTGCCTTCTATTTAATACGCTTCTTGAGAATCATTTTCCAGTTGTCAAGTTTTGAATATAATATTACAGAAATCGTTTGGCTAGAAAGTGTGACAGCTCTTGAAAACCCCCAAAGCTCAGAGCTGCATGGTTGTCTGATGTTAGGGAGCATTTGGATACTTTTTATTTGGTCAGGAAAGGAAATCACCTAAATATACTCCTAGCAGTTTGGTAGACCATTAAAAAAGCCTAAGGCCAGAAAGCCAGCTCATGCTAAGTATGTAGTGAATGCTTTTCAGTACTACATGACTGTCTCCGCTTTAGTTGAGCAGTCATGTTACACATCATAGATTGTGTAGAATATAAAGAAAGCCTGACACCTCTGCCTGGTCTGAAACCGATGTTTGCCACCCAAACATTTGTGAAGTGATAAAATAAATCATGAAAGAACACACATGAATCAGGAGTTCTCACATGAGACTAGATCTAACCCTGTCAGAAGTGGCTGTTTGCACTGAAAAGGGGGGAAGGCTGCAAAGAGTAAAAATCTTTCGTACTTTCCCATTAGCTTGGTTTCTACCAAAGTGAAGCAAATCTTTTAAAATCTTAAAAAAATTCAAATACATGACAATCAAGTGATGGAAACTCTGAATAAATATTTGGTCAGTTTTTTTCCAGTAATGGAAGATGAAAACACAATTGCTGAATGAAATTACATTGCATGAACTTTACACCCACTATTGTTTTTCATTTGTAACTAGGTTTGTAATACTACTATGAGCTGCTCTAAAAAAGAAATGAAAAGGCACTTTATTCACATTTGTGAATAAACAAACTCTGGACCACCCCTTTAACTTAAAAAAATTAATTTGCAGGTTTAAATCGAGTTAAAGGGGTGGTCCAGAGTTTGTTTATTCACAAATGAAAAACAATAGTGGGTGTAAAGTTCATGCAATGTAATTTCATTCAGCAATTGTGTTTTCATCTCCCATTACTGGAAAAAAACTGACCAAATATTTATTCAGAGTTTCCATCACTCGATTGTCATGCAATACTTCAAAATGTAATTCAAAACAATGTGATGGAAATTCAGCTATTGACTGTAGTAATCACTGATGTAATCACTTACAACACAATTCAAGCAGTACAGTAATAATGCAATACAATAGATACTACATAGTTGTTAGCTTTTTGAGCAAATGCATGCAATATTTTTTTTTAATTGATGCATGATAGATACATCCAGAAAGCTTATATTAGCAGCATTTATAGTGATAATATAAGCTACATAATAAAGACTTATTTTACTGTTGTTGCATTTGTTCTGAAGTGTTGGTTTTTTTTCTCAGCATTCTTAGTGATATGTAATTTTTTTTTTTTCAATGCCACGCTTGATGTCACTGTTGGCCAACTTGCATCCCTTTAGGGATCCTAGTAAAAATAGCTTTTGGGGAAGCAGACCTGATATCTTGTTTCTATGATTGAGTTCCTGTGAGCTGTCCTACCAGCTGCAAAAGCCTTATTGTCATTCAAATTAATGAACACCAGTTGACCTCCAATTCCAGGCATTTTTTGGCAAGTGCAAATATAAGCTAAATTGTATCTTGCATTAGGATAGATAGATAGATTGATTGATTGATTGATTGATTGATTGATGGATGGATGGATGGATGGATGGATGGATGGATGGATGGATGGATGGATGGATGGATGGATGGGTTGGTTGGTTGGTTGGTTCATTTGTTTGTTCATTCAACATGCAATCTAAACTTTGACATTATATTCTGTTGCCATAATTTGCATCTACTTTGTCCCACAAATAGTGACTATAGAATATAGAATGTCTAAGTGAGTGCACCCATAGCTGTTCTGACCTCTCTGTTGTATAATTGACCATCATGACCACATTGTGAGCAATCTAATCCACATGAAAACACTTGCTTGATGACTCGCTCATCATTTACACCAGAGTAAATCATCAGCCTCCCTCTTCTGCTAAATCCACACAGTCTTTAAATCCTCATCATGAATAAATTGCATTATGACAATGAAAAGGAATATATGAGATGAGAAATGCATGAAGCTGTATTTGCTTTCCAAGAGCACAGCGTCTGCTAATGTATATAGGATTAGCACCTAGCTTTAATGTCACACTAGTGTGTGTGTGTGGTCCCTTGAAATTGGAGATGATAGACTGAGCTCTACAGCTGTACTTAACAGTGTGATTGCGCTCTTTTGCTCTCTTTTTCACACCTACACACACACAGGGGAGCGTATGAATCTCTAAAGACTAAAATGGTAGCAGTCTGTGCACAACACACTGCTGTAGAGAGAAGAGCCAGTGGCTCGGAGGTAAGATTTAGCACTTTGTGAAATGAGAGGCTGGTCTTTTGAGGAGTAATTGCACTTGGAGCTGTTTTGCCTCTGTGCTGCAGTTTAGAGGGAGGAGGTGATAAAGGAGGGAGGGCAAGTAATGGAAAGAGGGATAACACACACAGGCACACATACGCACAGACTGACACACACACCATGGTGCAAATCAGAGCTAATTTGAGAATTTCTTTCAAATGCCAATGCTTTGAAATTTAATTTGCAGGTTTAAATTGAGTTAAAGGGGTGGTCCAGAGTTTGTTTAAGGCTTAGTTGTCTCTATAAGATGCAAAGCAATGTGTGCTCATGCTTCAATTGTAAAACAAAAAAAGAATTATCTTATTTTTTCATATATCCTACTTTGATTATATACTGCTACTCAGCTATAATTCTTAGTTGCTCTGAAGTACCCACCCCAAAAGGCTCTGATTGGTCAGCTATCATAATGTGCTGTGATTTACAGATCGGCTCCACGTTACCAGGAAAAGCGCTACACCTCTACAAGTACGTGCTTTACCATTGTATAAATACTATCATTCAGAGTAGTTGTTAGCTGTATCAGTTTAAGCCTGGGTGAGACAGAAAATGAAGAGTACATAGATGCACCTCATGCTTGCTCTCTAAATCAAAATCTGACAAGTGTCTTTCACATCTATTTGGAATAAGCCTGTGTAAGTAATAAAAATGTTTACAACAGTTTGTTATTTGAGATTTAGAATGCAGGGAAAGCGGCTGCATAGAGAGACACTGCAGCACTGGTGAAGATTTTGGGTGTTTACAGTGATTTGATGGATGAATATGAATTTGTAGCTAAATTGTTACCGGTCCCAAACAGCATTTCCCGTTGTTTACATCTTTGTTTATGTCCTTGCTACTGCATACCTTTAACATTAGACACTGTGCATGTAATAGATCAATTTAAACAAATAAAACTACTTACAGATCTTGGCTCACAATCCACAGCTTCTGCTATTATGGATAGAGCTGCTCCTTCTCTGAGGAGCCTTTAACCGAATCTAGCACTGAACTGGAAGAGATTCTGGAAGCTGTCCCTTTGTCAAATGCTAGCTATATCTTTTTTCACAATTCTCTGGAACATAATTAAAATTGTATAATTGTAAGCACTTGTCTCTTTGTGTTGTGTCCTTTGGAAGCCCAAAATACAGAACAAGCTCTGTGGAAAAAGCAGCGTTTGGATGGCATTTTATCTTTCTCTATTATAACATTACCCCTGGCCATGCCCCTTCAGGTGTATGCACATGGTGAATTGCTAATCTAACTCTGTAAAAGTTAATGTCTCCCTTTGCACTGAACTTTGAGCGTCTTCCATTCAGAGATGTTGTTTGTTCACACAGCTACATTACACATCAACTAAAGTTTAAAATATGATGTAGTGGACCACCCCTTTAACAAATGGAAGTGCAATTTAGTTTTCGAATTTGAGATTAAGATAGAATTTCATAAAGATCATGCAGTGAATTTAACAGATTTCTGCTTTTCTTTACATATATTTTTAGGACAACATGTATCTCAAAGCTTTTATTTACTGGTATTTCATTTATTTGTTGGCTTGTTGATTTATTGTAATTTTTGATATGTTGTTTTTTTTTTTGTAGTTATTTACAATGTAATGTAGTTGGTTAAATTATTATTCATTCATTCTTTCTCTTTTCGGCTTAGTCCCTTTATTACTCTGGGGTCGCCACAGCAGAATGAACCAGTAACTTATCCAGCATATGTTTTTCGCAGTCGATGCCCTTCCAGCTGCAACCCATCACTGGGAAACATCCATACACACTCATTCACAAACACTACAGACAACATAGTGTACCCAATTCACTTACAGTACGTCTTTGGACTTGTGGGGGAAACCAGCACCCAGAGGAAACCCACGCCAACACGGGGAGAATATGCAAACTCCACACAGAAATGACAACTGACCCAGCTGAGGTTTCAATCAGTGACCTTCTTGCTATGAAGCCAATGTGCCTCCCACTGTGCCAATATGCAGCTCTTGTTAACATATTTATTTAAGCAAATTATATTATATTTGCATTTTTTAATGGCAAGCTGTTCATCAATTTCTTCAATTTTAGACACACACACACACACACACACACACACACACACACACATAGCTTTGAAGAGGAGTGCATGAGAGGTAACAGAGAGCACACTTGATGAGGGTTAATGTGAACTGAGGATGTGATGATGGCCACTAAATTGCCACACTCCTCTTCTCTTCACAGCATGAGATGTCAACATACAGTGAAATACTTGTGTATCTACACATTTCTCAGCAGCCTGTCCATCCTTGTCACTGACTATTACAAAAATAAGTGAAGGAGAGAGAACACCTTTGCTCTTATTTCTTCATTACTTCTTCACCATATCGTTCTCTTTCATCCATCACTCTCTATCCCTGTCCTCCCAATCAGTTTCCCTTTTTTTTCTTGCATGCCTCATTTTCTCTGTGGACTTTAGACTCGGTCGTGATCCTGGAGTGAAAGCATTTATAAAACGCTTGTATGACTGCAGAGATGGATCAGACCGTCACTTACATTCAGCTCCGCTCAGCAGAATTACATAACCTTCCCAACTGGACCTGTTAAAATGGAAGTTTCCCGTCTGTGACGATTGATCTACTGTATTTACAGTGTACCATGCCCATACAAAAAGATGTTAGGAGCTCATAGGTCCTGATAAACTCTCAGTAAAGTTATTTTTCATTCTTTAATAACCCCTGGGGTTTATGAAATCTTTGAGATGCCTTGACATTTGTGCTTTTTATAAACATAGTAATGGCTAAAGTCTGGTGTATCGAGCACAAGCTCACTCAATTTATATCGGTTTAGTCCTTTTTTGTTTGTTCTTTTTTAGGCTCGTCAAAGCAGGTTGAACCCATTGAGTACAAACTGTGCAACAGTAGTACAACATGTAAGCAGGATGTGTATAGCATTTTATATGTTTGCAGAGGTGACGCGGTGGCGCAGTAAGTAGTGCTGTCACCTCACAGAAACATACTGTATACTGTATAAGTTTGCGGTTCATTCCAGTATGGCAACCCTAGATTAATTAAAAAAACTGAGCCGAAAAGAAATTGAATGAATGCATATTTTTGCAGAAATTTGTTTGTTTGTTTTTGCTTCATTGTACTACTGGACAGGAAGCAAAGTTGTAGAGGATTGGGAAGGTCAGGATTTAAGCTCAGCCCTGAAGCACAATGCTGCTGTATATCAGCATATTGTTTATGAGGTGACCTATAATAATGTATATGTATGTAAAGTCACTGAAATTTGCTGAAATAACATACTTAAAATGTGTTTTAAGAGGACATACTAAATGTCTTCACAAGGCATTGGAATATTGTATATGGTGGATTTTATTTTTCAATTGCATTTCAATAGGATTTTATTTTTCAATAGCAAACTTGTTATACACTGTGAGAAATCAAATTCCTTCCCCTAATGTTTATATCAATGTGAAGTGCAACTGTGAGGCAAAGAGTCCAGAATATAATCAAAATATAAATATATAGTGTTTCTGCCTGCCATTATGTGAAAGCAGAGGTCACCAATCTCGGTTCTTGAGGGCCAGTGTCCCTACAGGGTTTAGCTCCAACTTGCCTCAACACATCTGCCTGGATGTTTTAAGTATACCTAGTAAGACCTTGATTAGGTTCTTCAGGTGTGTTTGACTAGAGTTGGAGTTAAAACCTGCTGGACACCGGCCCTCCAGGAACAAGTTTAGTGACCCCTGTGTTAGAGGCACCCAAAGTCATCAAGTCATTTTATTTTATTTCCTATATAGCGACCAGATCAAAACCAAAAACAAAATCATATAATGTCCCTTTCCTATAGAACAGGTTTATACTTATGTTATTCATTCATCCATTCATTTTCTTTCTGGCTTTGTACCTATATTAATCAGGGGTCGCCACATCGGAATGAGCCGCCAACTTATCCAGCATATGTTTTACACAGTGGATGCCCTTCCAGCCACAACCCAACACTAAGAAACACCCATACAGTCTTACATTCACATACACTAAGGCCAAATGTAGCTTATTCAATTCACCTGTAGCGCAGGACTTTGGACTTGTGGGGGAAACCGAAGCACCCAGAGGAAACCCACTCAAACACAGGGAGAGCATGCAAACTCCACAAAGAAGGGACATTTGACCCAGCCCGGGCTCGAACTAGCGACCTTCTTGCTCTGAGGCGATTGTGCTACCCACTACACCACTGTGACGTCTTCTGGTTTTTATTTTATGTAAATGATGGCATGTCATTTCTGTCTTTATATGGTTGCACATTTACAATTCTCTGCTCCATGTACATCACGCATGGTGGAATTACACTCAGATGCACACACCTAAACAAGTGCATTCCCACCAGCAGAAAGCCAGATAATAAGTCACTTAACTCCCATCAAAAATGTGACAATCTGAAAAAAAAAAAATATATATGCCCAGCCTGAAAAAATATAAATCCTGCTTTTCGGCATGATGCTGCACTTCATGGGCATCCTATGAGTGGCATCATTTCCATCAATGTATTCAAATATATACTTAGTATTTACTTTCAAACATTTGGTTTCATTTTAATCTAGATTAAAAATGTCAAAAAAATGGCACTCTGATTTTTTGTTTTTGTTTTTTGCATCAGTAAAACAAAACAAAAACAGCTCAGTTTTACTTGTATAGATATTTGGTAAATGAATGCAAATGAAGTATATTTCCATAATAGTAAATAATGCTAGTGGAAATGACTAAAATACAAATAATTTATTGCTATAAATATAATGAATTGCAAATCACCCAATATTGTTTTTACAGAGATAGTATTAAATGCTTTGTTTTTAATGAAGGCTGGTTTTGTGCTGGTCAAAGTACAGTGCAGTGCAGTGGGCCTACAAAATTGATTGCTTGAATAAATAAACATCATATTTCACTTTAACAAATTTTTCACATTTGATCATTTTTCAAAAATGATACAGTAGACTATAAGGTTAGTTTTAAAGCTTAAGTTTTTCACAGTGTTTCATTCATTCATTTTTCTTCGGCTTAGTCTCTCTATTTCAGAGTTTGCCACAGCGGAATGAATCACCACACACTCATTCACACACACTCAAACACTCATGCCAATTTAGCTCATTCAATTTACCTATAGTGCATGTCTTTGGACTGTGGTGGAAACCGGAGCACCTGGAGGAAACCCACACCAACATGCAAACTCCACTCAGAAATGCGGGGGTCAAACTAGCAACCTTCTTGCTGTGAGGGGACGGTGATAACTAGTGAGCCACCGTGCCACCCTCAGTGTTTCCTTTATATAAGTTACAGATACCAATGCTTATTGAGTTGAAAAACTAAATAAGGAATTAGGCGAAACAGAGAAAAGATACCGTAAAATCAGTCAGCTAAAATTGCTATAATCAGATATGTTTCCTGCAAAATGTCTTGTTTTTTCAGAAATATTTATTTGATCTTTTTTGTACTCACAAAACAAAGTCCAAACAACTTTAATTTTATCTTGAGATTGTTCGAGACGATGCTACACCAGTTTGTTCTTCGGTTTCATTTGAAGTATGTTGATCTATAAATGTGACTTAACTTCTTTGCACTCACAGTCCTTTTACGCCCAATTTGGGCATCTGGAGGGTCTTAGCTTTGCATGTTTCCCTCTTTGATAGATCAGTAAGCTCATGATTAAGATGAAGGAGTCAATCAAAGTGAATTTTTTCCTCAAGTTCATCATAGATCTCTACACTGATGTTGGTCTCTCCTTCAATTTTGATGACAATGTCACACAGTCCTAATTAGCACTCAGATGCCCAGTCTGAGATGGCATGTACAGATTATAAACAGTCTTTTGTCTGGTCCTAATGTTGCCTAATGTTCTGAAATGTGGATTTTGGTTTGAACCAACAAAAATGCTTTGCAGTATTATTTGTTTATCACATTGTAAAAATGTTGCTCCATTTGAAGGATTCCCTAAAGTCTATATCTTTGACCTTGTTTCTGAGTAATGTTTGAATCTATTTGATGGCTATGACTTTTAACTAAATTTCTTAGGAATATTAAGTCATAGTAACTATACTTTTAAGTACCCAATAACGTTTTATATATGATTGTGCATATAAAATAGATTTCTAGATGTTCAAAGCTAACATTCCTATGTGTTTTATCATTCCATATTTTCACTTTAATGTTTTATATATCGACTTCATACAGTTATATATAAGCTAGGTTAAATTCAATAACATTAAATATTATAGAATATTTTTTTCTTCCCAGCCTTAATTCAATAAAGGCAAATTTGATTTATATATTATTATAAGCTGTAAAAATTATTTGCTGTTTCAGGCACAAAATTATATAATTTTTTTTCAGCAATTACATTAATGCATATTAAGTACAATTAAATTGTACAATGTTGAATGTTAGAAATGTTACTTTAGTTGAATTCTTTTAAGCTGTAAAAATACTTTACAACATTACTTATTCTATTTTCAAATAAATACGTCATTGGTGGCTAAAAGATAACGTTTCTGTGATTAAACTATAGTGTGCAAAAATAAAGATCTTCAGCAGTTGAAAATAGGATAAAAATTATATATACTTTGAAACTATTGTGTAATGAGTTTGTCACATGGAACACAGTAAATGGTCTGTATGAGCTTTTAGTCCATTTTCTGCTAGTTTGCAAAAAACGCTTGAGGAAACAGCCCACAATTATGCTTGTTTAGAGCAATGCAACTTGGTTTGTAGTGTGGCCTTTTTTTGAGACACCTTGCTTTTCTGGTGACAAAAGAGCTTCATTTTCTGTCTGTGCTTAGAAAGTAAACAGGTTTTTCTGTTAAAACCATGCTGGAATGAGCCGGAAATTACACTCTCTTATCTGCCAGAGTTATTGTGCATCATTTTGGAGAAAGCCATTGTGAATGTTTACAATGACCTACTAAAGACCTATGCCTGTGTGCTTTTGTCACCAATGCAGAGGGTCCCTGTGCTACCCATTCTGTCAATTTGTGTTCAGACAGGGCCTATTCAAAGATGTGAAAAAAAAGTACTTTTGTTCTGTTTTGCATCATTACAGGCAGTGGATAACGGATGCCTTTAAGTGCACACAATCAATTATCATCATATAATTGTATTGCAGTCTACACAGAGATGTTAAAATACCAGCTGCTTCAAGAAGTTTTAAAAGGCATTGTTGAACTAAAGATTAGCATTGTGACCACTGGATTTTTAAAGACTTTAACAAGATTAAAAGGAGCAGTTGGATCACAGATAAATTAATTTTATTATATAAATGAAATATTATTTTATGGTAACTAAATTGATGTGAATTTTTCAGTCTGTTATTGTTATTGTGTCTAACCATTTGGGCGCGAATTTATATCAATGTTTTTTATTTTTATCAAACAAAGCCACAATAAAATTAGATATTGTTTGAAATTGTAGCTGAATGAAGCAGTGATTTGAATGATTTAGTGGAATAAAAGATTTAATGACTCACTCCTAGACATCCATTTGTCACAAAGAGTCTAAACAATCCCCAACAGATTGAATGTATCTCACCAAACAAAGACAAGTGGCCTTTTTCTGTATGCACATTAATTTAAAACAGTGGTAATGTTAATGTTAATATTTAATAACTCAGTCTGACTTTTTTTTTTTTTTTTGCTACAACCATCAAAAAATCAAAGCAGCGTACAGTAGGTGCATGTCCAGCAATTATCAAACCAAATGTTTAGAGTAAATTTTAAATAAAAATGTATATTTCCTCATTGTGTAAGCTGCGTCTTGTGGCTGATGGAAACTAAAGCCCCTTTCACACATACAGACCTTTCCAGAAAATTACCAGCAATTTTCCAGAAAGGTATTTATGTGTGAACAGGCTATTTTTTGAAAATACTGGAAAGTCCAGAAAGAGGATTTTAACATTACTGGTAATTTGCATTTGTCTACTCCAGCCAGTCAGAACATTTAGACGCATTCACGCCCGCACTGTTTATGAAAATAAAAGCCTTTGAATTATTTTCCAGACACATTTAGCTGCTAGAGGTTAGTCAGAGAATGTTTCTATCTTCCTTCTGAATGCCAAATGTGGAAAAATATTATCAATAAAATTCTTATGATAAACCGCTGTTGGTTTGCCTTCAAGCTCTGCTTCAGTTGCTTGACGCGTGTGTATGTAAAGCAGCCGATGAGCACCAGCACACACGCACACATACACATGCACACACACACACACACACACACACACACACACACACACACACACACAAACACACACACAAACACACACACACACATACTATGTACATTTCGACATGTGAAACTGTTCCTCCATATGTTTTCATCAAAGTTGTTCAAAATACTTATCCATCCACAGAATTTGTAATATAGTCAAGTCTGTAAGCATTTAGCTGTGGTTCGCCCTTCTGCCTTAGGATGTCTCTGGGACAAAGCAGTTGCATAAATGCTAAAGCTTTAAATAAATGTGAAGCCATTAACAAATGCCCGGCCTGTTCTATGTTTACAAATACAAGCGGAGGCGTTTAGAGGTCATTTCTGGTTAATTATGTCAGAATTTACCGATATTTTAGAATGGTTTTATGAATGGACTTTTCTGGGAAAAATCTCGAACATTCCATTTTTTCGGATATTTACCAGTATTGTTGTGTGAAAGGGGCTAAAGAGTCACAGAATGCCATTGTAAAGCATACTGTATATTGTTCTCCAACTTAATATGAATGTTGGTGCTATTAAGCAGTGTGTTTTTATTATTATTTATTTATTTGTGTTTATAAAACAGTTCATAAACTGACTATGATTTTTTGATCATAACTGATATGATAACTATTTTTTCAGGTTTTTTTTTTTGTTTTATTTTACTTTAATTAGTTTTTTTTTTTTTTTTTTTTTAATCAACAGCTCCTTTAGCTATATTATTCATAGGAAAAAAAAAAACAAAAAAAAAAGCAAAAAAAAAACGATGTGTTATTTTCATTGCTGTGTTCGGGGTGTAAGAGTTCACAAAATGCATTGTTTGGTTCGATACAGCATAGTGATATCATGGTTCAGTACATTTTTAATACAGCAAAAACAAAACAAAAAATTCCTTGATTTTTACAAACAGTTTTATTTATTAAAGTATTAAATTTTCTTTAATTTGAACAATTGTGGAACTATACATGCATGTGTGTGTGTGTGTGTGTGTGTGTGTGTGTGTGTGTGTGTGTGTGTGTCTGAGTGTGTGTGTGTGTGAGTGTGTGTGTGTGTGTGTGTGTGTGTGTGTGTGTGTGTAATAGATATGTAATAGTTTTAATCTTCTATTGGGTTGTAGTTACATCATTGTATTTTGTATCTAACTGCTCTGATCTCAGTGAGTCAGTATGTGTGCATTATTGGGTAATTGGTTGATTAAAGGTTTGAGTTATTACATGAGCCTCAGAAGACATAAATCAGGATAAACCCAGGGGAGGTGTCATTGATTAAACCAGCCTGAGGCGGGGAAGTTTAACCATTACCAAACATCCTTGTGTGGGATGTTCATACAAAGGAATGATACAATTACACTGCTGTACATGAATCCCTCTCAGGAGTATGTTGCATTTTTCCTTATGCACTGTATTCCTTGAGTACAGAGGTGCAAAACATTACAATTCTTGACTATATTCTGACAATTATCACATTGCTTCTTTTGTGAATTGCTGAAAAGAGTATAACCTCAAGTTATACTCTCGTTGAAGGTGTCAAATATGCATTTTCATTGGTCGGTTCTGTATAGCTTACTTAACAAACTACTTTATTTTGTGCCTTTTGTTCTTTCATTCTTTAATTTCTTTCATCTCATATAATGAAATCATTTCAAAGCAAATCAATATTTCACATCCGTCTGTGTATTTGCTAAGTAGCTGTGTAATTAGCTGGATAATGTACAGTACGCCAATCATTATCGCAGATGAAATGTCTTCAGGATGAAAAAGGATGCGTTAACATCAGGTTTATTGTGTGACCAAGCTGTTCGCGCAGTAAATCCTGTATTGTAATTAGGATCATATTGAATTTTTCAAGTCCCTTAAAATCATGCTTACAGTTTAATACATCTTATTTCATTGACTTTGTTGTAAGGAAGGAATCAGTGTACAGCCTTCAAGATTTATTGTATTTGGCTACTTCAGTGTAATTGTTGGTACTGCTGTAAGCATTGTTGTATTTATATATTTATTAAAATGCATAAGGAGAAATAGAAAGTCCTCTAGTCACAGTTGGTCTTGTAATTACACATAGAATTGGTTCCATATCTCTGGCTTTGTTTGTGTGTTCATGTCATTTTGTTGGTGTTTTGCTTTACATATTGTAAGTCATTCTCATTTAGAAACCTCTTGTGGATATTGTTGCGGACAGGTATGGGTTAGGAAATACATAATACATATATACATACATACATACATAAGTACATACTTTACATACATACTGACAAACAGACATACATACTGTACATAAGTACTTACATCCATACATACATACATACTGTACATACATACTTACACGCATACAGTTCTTCCTGAAGGTATTCATAGCGCTTTTTTCACAAATTTTTATGTTACAGCCTTATTTCAAAAGGCATTCAAATCATATATTTCCTCAAAAATCAACACACAAAACCCCATACTGACAATGTGAATATATAATTATTATTATTATTTTTTTTAATTGTTGCCAATTTATTAAAAATAAAAGCTGAAAAATCACATGTAAGTATTCATAGCCTTTCCTGTAAAGCTCTAAATTGAGCTCAGATACATTCTGTTTCCACTGATCATTCTTGAGAAGCGTCAGCAGCTTAATTGGAGTTCAACTGTGGTAAATTCAGTTGATTGGACATGATTTGAAAAGGAATATGCCTGTCTACAGTACATAAGCGCCCAGGGTTGACAGTGCATGCCAAATCACAAACCAAGCATGATGACAAAGGAATTGTCAGTAGGCATTCTTCTGTGGAGAGAGAAGAATCGTACAGAAGGACAACCATCTGTGCAGCAATCCACCAATCAGGCTTGTATGGTAAATTGGGCAGACGGAAGCCACTCCCCACCTGGAATTTGCCAAAAAAAAAGCATCTTAAGGACTCTCAGACCATACAAAACTAAATTCTTTGCTCTGATGAGAGTAAAATTGAACTCTTTGGAGTGAATGCCAGGCGTTTGAAGAGATCCAGGCACCGCTCATCACCAGGGTAACACCATCCTTACAGTGAACCATGGTGGTGGCAGCATCATGCTGTGGGGATGTTTTTCAGCCGCAGGAACTGGAAGACTAGTCAGGGTAGAAGGAAAGAGGGATGCAGCAATGTACAGAGACATCCTGAATAAAAACCTGCTTCAGAGTGCTCTTGACCTCAGACTGGGGCAAAGGTTCATCTTCCAGCAGGACAATAATCCAAAGCACACCCAAAAAATATCATTGGAGTGGTATCACAACAACTCGGTGAATGTCCTTGAGTGGCCCAGTCAGAGCTCAGACCTAAATCTTATTAACAATTTCTGGAAAAAGTCTGAAAATGGCTGTACATTGTTGATTCCCATCCAACTTGACAGATCTTGAGAGGTACTGCAAAGAGGAATGGGCAAAAATTCCCAAAGACAGGTGTGCCAAGCTTGTAGCATCATATTCAAAAAGACTTGAGGCTGTAATTGCTGCCAAAAGTGCATCAACAAAGTATTGAGCAAAGGCTGTGAATATATAAAAAAAAATAATAATAAATAAATAAATATATAAATACATATATATATATATATATATATATATATATATATATATATATATATATATATATATATATATATATATATATATATATATGTATTTATATATTTATTTATTTATTTATTTATTTTTATTTTTTTTTTAATTCACATTATCATTATGGGGTATTGTGTGTGGAATTTTGAGGAAATAAATGCATTTAATCTATTTTGGAATAAGGCTTTAACATAAAAATATGTGGAAAAAGCGCTATGAATACTTTTGCGGATGCACTGTACATACACACATATACATACATACATACATAGATACATAGATACATACATACATACATACATACATAAAAAATCATAACTGCAAGATGTTACTTAAAAAATGGTCAAGGATCATAGCTCTTTCTTAAAACTAACAAAGCATATCAGTGCCATACACACATAAATACGTACAAACATACAACAGCATGTGTCCCAGGCGAGCATTGTTTACAACATGTGGAGGGTAATTATGCAGTTTATGGGCCATTTACAAGCCCAGACCAGTGTTGCCACAGTGTCCTTCTCACCTCTTGAAGGACCTGTCAGGGAACATAAACCATCCATGCTCTGCTTCTTTTTTTTTTTTTCCTTTTGACCATGATACACACACACACACACACACACACACACACACACACGCGCGCGCACATCCACACACAGCTACGGGTGCTTTAACAATTATCACTGTGACTGTCTTATGAATCAGCTCCTGACATCATGCCACCCTTCACCTAGACTTCCTGTCATAAGCCATATTTCGATTCCCCTGTTTTACTGCACATTTTTGAATTATTACATCAGAAACTCAAAATGTAAAGGGCTCCTATCATGCAAAACCAAACTTTGGAAGCTGTTTGGTCAGACATATGGGTAGTATAGTGTGTACAGTACACAGCCTTATTATAGGGGTGTAAACATATCAAGTCTTTATACTGTATATGTATATATATATATATATATATATATATATATATATATATATATATATATATATATATATATATATATATGAGGCCCACCACAATTCCTTCCCCATCCACCAAATTAATTGATAGACACATACAGTATTATCAATTCTCAGTAGGGATGTAACGATTCACCTGAATCACAATTCGATAAGATTCACAATGCAAATCTCATGATTCAGTCAGGATTTAAAAACAAAATTATTTGAAACAAATTTAAGGTGAAGAGCCTTTTCATTTTTTTTTCCTGGATGCTGCACTTTTTTTTTTTTTCTAAAGTATAAATACTTAATTAAATAGCTATTTTAAAAGCAAAAAAACAAACAAAAAAAACAAACAAAGAATAATACAAATTAAGGAAGACTAATGCTGAAGAAAAAAAATTAAAAAAACTCTTTCATGGGGAATTTGATGGCTGGTTTGAGGAGGAAAGCCTTTCCTAAACTAGAAAGTAGGGTGTACAGAGGTGGTCAATAGGCCCTGTGATCTAGGGTACTGGCTACTGGCAAAAAAAATACTGATTATTAATTTACTAATTATAAAGTAGACAGAATAGAGAGAGTTGAACAATATTATAAAGGTGTATAATTAATTAGTATAAGTATCACTTTGTTACACTTAAGAAGAGGTAATCTTGAGCATTTTTCAATATTCAATAATAATAAGCGAATTATTAAAATATGCATAAACTAATTTGAAAAGCAGAGTGTAAAAATAATCTAACACCTGTTTCTGTAACAGAACAACTTTCTCTTTCAGTCTGAAAAACATCTTCACCCTTTCGCTATGTGATATCCGTAGCACTCGACAGAGCAAGTGGAGCTGCTAATCATCTGGTCCCATGGTTTGACTTATCAATATATATATATATATATATATATATATATATATATATATATATATATATATATATATATATATATATATATATATATATATATATATATCAATTGATCAATTGAGTACACTAAGTTGTCCATAATGTATGTGTGGGATTGAGTGTGTAGAGTATGGATGTTTCGCAGTGATGGGTTGCAGCTGAAAGGGCATCCGCTGCATAAAAACCTGATCTGGATAAGTTGGTGGTTCATTCCATTGCGGTGACTCCAGACTAATAAAGGGACTAAGCCGAAAATAAAATAAATGAAAATGAATGACTGAATCGTCACATTTAAATTTATTTCAACGGACTCACTGTGAACTGTTACATCTCTATTTCTCAATGCATGTTTTTAATAAAAAAGACGCTATATTAAGTAAAATCGCTATATAATTTGCCATGTAATTTAAAATGACTGGAATCACCATAGCTGCAAAGTGAATTATAAAAATATTCAACATTTTTAAATGTGAAATTTGAAGCATTAAACCAACCTGCACTGTGTGAATTACGGAACATATGTAATATTGAAATTGTGATTTGAACTTGCAATTTAGTTAGTAAAATTAGTATATTTATCATTGTGTGTTTGTGTGTGTGTGTGTGCATGTGCGTGTGTGTGTGTGTGTGTGTGTGTGTGTGTGTGTGTGTGTGTGTGTGTGTGTGTGTGTGGTGTAGTTTATGAGAAAATGCATTCTCCTCATTAGTTAAAACAAAGTCATAGTTTGGTATACTGTACTTAAAAGGGTCTTTTGGCATGCAAAATTTGCCACAGGTTTTCTGTGAAGATTGGGTTTAGAGGTAGGGTAAGTTTATATAATAAGGTTTTTACAGTATGAAATACATTATGCCTGATACCAAATTCACACTAGCAGCAACTTTGTTCCTCTGGGTGGCAATCTGGTGCAAACACAGGTGTGTGTAGGTCTACAGCGGGAAGAATACAACGGCCTATGAGCGAGTTGAGTTTAGAAGGATTCTTAACTTTGTTGCGTCGATTGACAAGCCAAATTTGAAATGATTTGCTTCATTATAAAAAGGAAACACAGCTGTCTTCCATGACTGTCCTTTTGGCACAGACTGAAAATGTGAGAAACACCAGTGTTTCAAACATAAACATCCAGACCCTTGCTGACATGAGTGATTCAGCCCAAATCCAATTCAAAAGCGCATCTCAACTAAAAGAACATATTGTCGCCTCAGAATTATAAGGTTCTGTCTGTGTTTTAAATTATTTTGAAATATTGAGCTTCAAAGATTATGCATTCCATATAACAAACAATTAATAAATGTATGTAATGACATAGTAGTTACAAAGTAATGACACAGTAATTGCACACAAGAAAAATGTGTATTGTGTATATTTACGTATACAACTATAAATAACCAAATACAGTGGATGAAATAAATAAAGAATCATTCACATTTAAAAATATTATCTTGGATGTAACTACAATGTAATTACAGCGTAATGACTTATGTAAATATAATGTAACAACACAGTAATTGCAAACATACAAACGTGTTAATAAAACCAGATTAATGTTTGTAATTACATATTACATACGTGTACTGTGCCTATTTAAATATATAGCTGAAAAAACAAACTGTACATGAAATATACAAACATGTTTGTAAATCTTGCATGTAATTATTACAATGTTACTACATAGTCGTTAAATGTTATAACAGTGTAAGTACAATGTTAATACATAGTAATTATGATGTAGTGACATAGTAATTACATCCAAAATAAACGTTTGTATTTACATATGTACTGCGTGTATTTGTTTAAATACTCAAACCACAAACACTGTACTTGAACTATGCAAAGAAACATTTAGGTTTATTTATATTATCTTGGATGTAACTACAATGAAATTGCACACAAAACAAAAAAATTGTAATTACATGTGACCTGTGTATATTTACGTGGACAACTATAAATAACCAAATACTGTACATGCAATTAACAGAAACTTTCATATTTATAAACATTATATTGGATGTAACTACAATGTAAATACAATTTTTTAACATACAGTAGTAATTACAATATAACAACACAGTATTTGCACACGATAAAAGTTTGTAATTACCTGTGAACTGTGTTTATTTATGTATACAACTATAAATAAACAAATACTGCACATGAAATATGCAAAGAAACATTTACAATATATATATATATATATATATATATATATATATATATATATATATATATATATATATATATATATATATATATATATATATATATATATATATATATATATATATTATCTTGGATGTAACTACAGTGTATTTACAATGTAACTACACAGTATTTAAATACTATGAAAGTTTGCAATTACATATTACATACATGTGCACTGTGTACATTAAAGTATAAACTAAAAATATACACTGTAGATAAAGTATACAAAGACACATTGATAAATGTTATCTGGGATATAATTACAATATAATAGCAATGTAAATGAATTCAATATAATAGTTTGTAGTTACATAACATATGTATTGTATTTATTTACACAAATAACTATAAATACACAAATAAAGTGCATGAAATATACAAAGAAACATTTACGTTTATAAATATTATCTTGGGTGTAAATACAATATATTTACAATGTAATTACAATCTAATGACACATTCATTATACACATGTACAAACGTGTTTATAAATCAAAATTAATGTTTGTAATTACATATTACATGTGCACTGTGCATATTTAAATATTATTTAACTATAAATACAAACTGTACATGAAATCTACAAAGATGTTTGTAAATCTTGCATGCAATTACAATGAAATCTAAATGGAATTACAATGTAACAGCATAGTAATTACATCCAACATCATAGTTTGTATAACATTTTACGTGTACTGTGTGTGTTTATAACTATAATACATAACTACTGTGCATGAAATATACAAAAACATGTACAATACAAATATGTAATTACAATGTCATAACAATGTAATAACAAAGATGTAATTACATACATTACATGTCATAACAATGTAATTACAATGTTATTACAAAGTAATAACATTTAGAGTAAATGTCTGTAGATACATTTGTACTACACAAACTGTACATGAAATATACAAAGAAACATTTAGGTTTATAAAAAATATCTTGGATGTTATTAAAATGTAAACGCAATTGTAACGTAAACGTATTTACAATTTAATGACATAGTAATTAAGTTTGTAAATACATGTGTACTGTGTATATTTACAACTATAAATAAACAAATACTGTACATGCAAAGAACAAAGGAACATTTACATTTATAAATATTATCTTGGATGTAACTACAATATAATGACATAGTAATTACAATGTTACGACACAGTAGTTGCAGTTTTTAACACATTACTCACATTTAAATACAATGTTATAACAATGTGTTTACAATGTCACTACATCCAAAATAAAAGTCTGTAATTTTGTGACACTTTTTTTCTATCAATTTGACCTCAGTGGGTAATTTATCACTTGATTTTTATCTAATATGGTTGTTTCCTCTTCCAGAGCTCTCTGCGGGCGGAAAAAAAGGAATATATCAGGATTGAAATCATAGTGCTTCTTAATTGTTTATTTATCTTAACACAGTATTCTTTTTTCTTCTGTGTCTTTCTACAGCAACTAATGCGAGAGCGCCAACAGATGGCCAGCCGTCCGTTTGCCACTGTCACAGTTGCACTCGAGGCTCCAGAGGAAGAGGAGGAGCTTCTGCAGGGCCAGGCAGATGTGAGTAAATGTGTTAGTTTAAGTTTACATTTAAAACACATTAGGTTTAAGCATGTAACACAATTAACACTCTTAACATAATAATACCAACACCTAATATTAAATTAAAAATATATATATATTTTACAAAATTGCAAATATATAATAATAATAATAATAACACTGACACTGACTCTTTTTTTTAACTGTATTCACCTGCAATGCCTTCCCATAAACTACTTTTCTTTTGATAGTGTTTAATTTGCTTCATATGAGTGCTACTGCTACTTGCTACTGTGTTCATTTTACCGTATTTGGCTAGACAGAGGCATCTTGATTTAACATCAACTGAATTGATTTTACTTATTTTAATGATAAATAGTGAGATTTCATCTAATCTGCTTTGTTAGAGCATCTCTCACTTATTTTCAAAGATTCAGGCTTTTTTCAATCACTGTTTAAATGCCATCTGCAATCACTGACCTCTTAAAAAAGTCAAACACATGTCTAGTTGTCTGTTATTTATTGAACAGTTTCTGTGTCTTGTTCTACGTACATCTGTCTGATTGGGTTGTGAAAGTAGATTGTGTTGGAAAGAGCTGAGGGAAACATATGCATGGAAATCTGGATGTGTTTTTAAAATACACCCAAGACTTTTTAAATAGCTGTGGCGTGATTTGAATCGTACCAGATAACTGCTAATTGCTGGAAGAACAGATTAAGTGTTAAGAGTGTGCTAGACCTGCTGTGCTTAATATCTGGACTGAAAAGTGTGAGAAGCACTCAATGACTGAGCCATCTTCAATGTTACACCTAGAACTCTTCAGGTGTAAAACAACATCTGCTGCACTACACCAACTGTTCCTCTCATATAATTTTAAAATTAAATTAAAATGATTAAAGTGTATTAAAGAGATCTACACACACACACACACACACACACACACACACAAATCCTGTTAATTTACTCACCCACAGGTCATCCAAGATGTAGGTGACTTTTTCTATTAAAGAAGAATTTGAGCTGAATCCATGGTTCCTGGAGATTTTTATAAAGATAGTGAATGGTTGTAGGTTTTTTTAGATTAAAAATACACACAAATCCAAATTAAATGCCATTATTCTAGGCAAAGCAAAACATCCGGTCCGTGTGGGAAATAAAACATTATTTACAGTATTATTAACTTTAATTCACGGCCTGGTAAAACAGTCTCTGCATGTAGCTCTATTGTATTCTCCGTTAATTAACCATAAATATTATCATTTGCTAGTATGTATGGGTATTTAAATGTCTGAAACCTAAAATAAACATTATTTGTTTGTTTGCATATTTTGTTTGAAACCCTTGATACATTGTTATTTGACAAGCGTCGCATGCCTCTTTCTGAATAGCCATTTTTGGTTACCCATAGAAGCATTCATTAAAAAAAGAAAAAAATGTTTAAATATACTACTGTGCCATCAGGAGGACGCTTCAGCTTCACAGACTACCACTGACAAGCCAGAGTGAGAAACACAAGCAAGATGGCAATAACAATTATTTTACACATGCTCTTACAATGTGTTGTACTCACAAGAAAATAGAATAAGAATGTTTACTCTATTCATCTCCCATTTAAACAAACACTTACTTTCATATAGCTTAGGAGACGTTGATGAATTAACGTGTTGTAAATCCAACAGCTCTAATCCCCTCTGCAGTAAATGGGACTGTAATTTGTCATAAACAAGATGCATCTCTATGGAAATAGAAAAAGTGATATCTTCAAAATAACTCGGGAAAGGGGGTTCAACCCAGCACTGCCTCTTGACTTTACTTAGGCGGGCTGCCCAGATATATTAACGGCCCCCAAGTGTATTTAGTGACACATTTTTATTTTTATTTTACTATTATAAACATCCTAGGGCTGCACAGTGGCACAGTGGGTTATACGATCGCCTCACAGAAAGACGTTCGCTGGTTCAAACCTCGGCTGGGTCAGATGGCATTTCTTTGTGGAGTTTGCATGTTCTCCCAGTGTTTGCTTGGGTTTCCTTTGGGTGCTCCAGTTTCACCCACAAGTTAAAAGACATGTGGTATAGGTGAATTGGGTAAGCTAAATTGTCCGTAGTGTATGTGTGTGATTGAGTGTGTATGGGTGTTTCCCAGTGATATATTTTGTATCTGCCCAAAATAAGCAAATTTTCGCGATAATCTTCTCCCGTTTACCCGTTTAGTTCTGTTTGTGCGAAACCTGTCAGCTCTTCAGTCTTACTGGCTTTGCAGACCCACATAGACGTGCCTTTGTGGGACTTAAAATGTTTGTCCGACCCGGGTTTCTAATTCTCTTAAAATGTCTGGGATTTAACTTTTGCTTTCACTTCTTAAAAGGTTAGTCTGTTTTTGCAGTATTTTTTTTTTTTTATTAAATACTACTTTCTGCTTGCTTCACAGCTGACAGCATGCACAGCCACAAGAGAAAAAGTAAAAAATAGATTTTCTAATCTAAACAATTCAGAAAAACTGTACTATATGCTCGGAGTGTCAGGATCGTGGGTGGGGAAAAGAAATGAGGACCCAAGTGCAGGGAAAGATGGTATTTATTTAGAATAAAATAAAATAAAAAGCAAAACAAACCACCCCGAGGGGGAAAACACTTACAAAACAAATAAACAAACAAAACAAACTAGACTGGGCAGGCTGGCAAGGATCAGGACTGGAGCACTCAGGACTGGAACAAGGCAACATACAACAGGACAAGACAACATACGATGACGAACTGGCACAGGACAGCAGACATGAGGAGAATATAAGCAGAAGTAAACTAACACACAGGTGAACAAACAGGTGTTAACAAACAGGTGAATCTAATAAACTAATAATGGGTTAACAAGGGGGGAGGGACTAGACAATAGATGGGAGAGCACATGACACAAAGAGACACAACACAAGCCATGCGTTCACATAAAACAAGACTAGATTATGCAGCCAATGAGAGAACTCATTAACCGCAGGTTCATATAACAACACAAGCGTACGGTGCATGTAAACATGAACCATATGCTAAACACAACACCAACAGAAGACTGAATGCAAGACACGAGTACACGATGAATGAAAACACTCACCATGCACTCATGGTCTGCTCACACCCACAACGGCGCGCACACAGAGACACACACAATGACAGAAAACAAGTGCTCGACCCCAAAAAAATCGACCCGAGCACAACATGACAAAACAGAGCTAGTGTCCGGACCCTGACACAGAGAGGATGAAATGACTGGTCTAAACTGGCTGCAAAATATATATAGACCATTAGTTGTTAATCAACGCATTTGCCCTATTTAAATAATCTACAAGTTTTAATCTTGTAATTATGATTTTTTTTTTTTTGAAAAATTGTCTGTTTTTATTCATTTTATGTGATTTATTTCTCATTTGCTGATTATTATATTCATTTGATAATGTTAATATATTACATAGGCTATTTTATATACAGTACATATCTAAAATTACATATATTTCAACAGTTTTTTTTAACCCATTGAAAAGAAACAGTGTAAAACAGTGTCATAATAAATACAATTATTGTTAAAATTAAATTATGTTTTGTTTGTTGTATATAGTTAACTATTTATGTGGGATGTGTAAATGGTGCGTTTCAATCCGGCTACTACTGCAAGTATATTTCAAACATGTGGGAAGCACTGATATTTTGATCTAAGGGTTGATCAGTCACATCATTAATTATCTAACTACGTATTTAACAAATGAAATAACTTAAATGTCACCAGCAGCAAAAATAATACAATAAAATTAATAAATAAATACATTCAAATACATTCAAATTCAAATACAGTCTTTAATCCATTCAGCTCTCTTGAGTTGCTGCCACCTTTTAAAAGACATGCAGATATTTGCTCTCATTTTAGCACCGATTCTCTCACTTTGCCTTTTTGACTGCAAGCTCTCTGCAGTTTAAGCTTTCCTGATTTTGACAACAGATGATTCTTCAGATGTCAACAATGATTGCCCTTTTGGCCTGTCTAGAATTAAAAGCACATTTCAAGGAGAATTGAAACAATAAAACTTTGTGTTTTTGTAAATTAAAGAAAACACACAGTGTCACTTTCTGGACTGTGTTTACATTTTTTATCAACTAAGCTGAGCCTTGATTCAAAGCATTCAAAAAGAATGATTTTAAATGTTAACTATATTGAGTCTTAAATTGAAAGATAAATTATTTATGGATGTCATGTAAGTGTTCCACAATAGGATCTAATGCAATGAGCGAAATAAAAAGCAGGTAAATCACTGGCTGCCATTTGTTGGATAAGCCATTGTGGCACATGTGATTGCAGCAGCCTCTATGACCTTTACTGCATTATAAAACAACAGGAGAGTCATTAGCATAAATCTTCACATCAGCGTCCATATAACATCCATACAACATAATAAAGCTGATGAACCACAGCCCAGAGCACCTGCACTACGCCAAAGCATATCTTGCCTTAAATGTTGTGCTGATCAATAGCGGCCCAGGGTTTTTATAATGCTGTGAGAAATAGATCAATTTCATATGCAGGGCTTTAATGTGCTGTATTTACCTCCTGTGGGCGTTGGGGAGATAAAGACTATTTATGATACTTATGAGCTGTCGGGCTAGAGGAAGACCATTATTATTCAGATGCATGCACAAACTCACGTACATATTCATGGACATGACGGCATTAAAGGTGTGTTTTTTTTATGTTTTAGAAATATGTTTATGCACATCAAAGCTACATTCATGCATTTGTTTATCAATGTGTGCTAAATCTGTTTGTATATATTTTAAAGGGCACCTATTTTACCCCTTTTTTTAAGATTTAAGTCTTTTGTGTCTCCAGAATGTGTCTGTAAAGTTTCAGCTCAAAACACCATCAGATTATTTATTACACCTTTTAGAATATTGAAATATTCTGCTTTTAACACATTGCAGCTGTTTTTGTTGCCTGTGCCTTTGATGCTGGTTAATGCCCCGCCCACCATTCCCATGTGCCTGTCAGAGTATGCCTCAATCTCCACCTCGACTGCATCAGATAAACAGCACAATAACAGACATGAAGAAAGCAGATCTTACGTAAATATAAGAACTTTACCAATTATTATTGTATGCATATGTTGTGGAGTTAATTCAAGCCTTTCTGCAATGATGAGTCACACAATGTTGTTACAAAGTTTATGCAAACACACACAGCCTGCACATTTAACTTTGCACTGTTTTTGCATGGCAAATGTGATAGGATACACATTAACATACACTGTTGTATGGATATCTGTTAAACCTCATATAACATCCACAAATTGGGATTAAATCGTGTTCTTTTATAATTGTTCTGACACGCAGCTGTGGTGATGAAGTAAAGATGGTAAAATTGCTGTAATTCATTACAAACATGCACTGTTTCAAAAACTTTTTAAACTTGTGAAACTCATTCTTGATCACATTTGATGATCACAGCGAGCTGAACAGATCTTTATATCCCATTTGCTTTACGCATGTCCTGTCTTGTTGATATGATTAAACATGTTACTATGGAGACATTATTTAAGCATCTATATAAAGACCAAAGTTTGTTCTATCCAATGATTCCTAATTTGTGTTTGTAGCTTACTGGGGTCAAGAACTGTTAGTATTTAAAGTTAGATAGGTGTAAATTCCCAAAAGTGAATGCTGGCTAACAGGTTAATAAACAGCTCCCAATTAATTAACCCTTTGCTAAGCCACACCCGAAAACGGGCAGACACCAATCGTGGCTTAGCAACCGTAGCTACACGCAGGAGGTCTGTCAAGCTTTCAAGCGAGGTAAACAAGCCAAAGCGTTGTGCATATGGATTGTATAAATCTGATACCGTTATCCTAAAAGTTTGGATGCTGTGGTGAAATTTTTAAACCCAAGAGGAGAAAAGTCAGCGTAGATCAACTCTGTGAAGGGCGCTAAAAGAGTGGAGTTAAGTTGTTTTTGTTTTCGATATCCCCAACACATTCAGAGATAGATGGCAATAACTCACACAACTCTCACCCTACAAAAATACAAAGCACGTTATGTGTCCCAAGCTGTCTTTTTCTTTTTCGCTTGTTATCATGAGCAATGCTCTGTATAAGTCCTCACAATAGTAGTCATACAAATAGCAATCATATTTCCATCTGTTTCAAGCTACGGACATTTGAAATTACATACCAACAAAACAATGCAGAGACGTGATCACAATCTGAGCACTTGCAATCAATATACTTCACCCACAGCTATTTTTCAGTAATTTATATCCCTCATGCCTATGTCAGAGCTACAATCTACAAGCTTCTTTCTATGAATGAATTATGTTGAAGCACTGTCCATGGGTGTTTACTTATCGGTTAGTAACGCTGTTATTCACTGCACAACAATGAATCTATCCAGCTTTTTGGCTAAAAAAGGGAAATCACAGATTAATTTGTTATTATTAGATTATTGTAAAATTTCCCCTCTCCAGCTGTGAATGAACTAAGCTATTGAATGGTCAGCGTATGAGGCGGCTAGGCTAACCTAGCTTCAATTTTGATTATGTTGTATTCTAATCGGTTGCCTCGTATGTTGTGAATACCCCTGTAATGCATACTGCAGTCTTTTTTTTTTTTTTTTTTTTTTTGTCTGGCTTTCTCGGATATTTCACCTGTTTGCCAAAAATGACTAATTATATACCTGGGAATGTCTGACACCGGCGCATACATATTGCAATAGAGGTGTCAGGCACGAAAGCTTGACAGGTGTAACAACAGTAACTCTGGAGGGCGGGACTTAGCAAAGGGTCAGTTTAGTGGCCGGACAACTACACCCTTATTTCACGTTGTCGTTGGCCTCAAAATGGGAGGGATTTGGATGCTATTTTAAATGCCAGAAATTTTAACAAAAGAGATTAATTGTCTTTACATCACCCCAAAATGACAGTGGACACTCTATACCTAAACACAGTTCTGTACAAACAGTTTACAAAAAAAGAATTTTCATCATAGGTGCCCTTTAAAATATTGTTTTTTCCTGTTCTTAGAAGACTGTCAGTAGAACAATGGGTAGTACTTTTCATGGTTCTTTGATTTAAAAAAGGAATAAAATAAAATTAATAAAAAAACTGGGATGCAATCAAAGACTGCATTTAAATTTTAAACTCATATAAACAAAATATTAAAAAACATAAGCAGTGAATCTGCTTCAGCATTAGTCTGTCCTCTGCGATAGCTTGTCTGTCTCTATAGGCATCAGTTACAGTCTGCACTCGGGCCAAATGTGCTGTTGATGTGAGGAAGCTGAGAGTGGTGGGAGCGATCAGAGAGATGACAGCAGTCGACCCAAACATCTGTTCACTGAGCTGTCTGTCTGTGTGTCTCTGGACTGCTCTTATCTAAACAATCTCAGCTGTTCAAATACAGAGCGGCATCACTGGCAGGTCTCACAAGCCAAAAATGATCCACTTGTTCCCTTTCTTCTCTCTATTTCTGTTTGTCAGGTCTCGCTCATCAGTAGACAGGCGCTCTCACTTTTTTTCCCCACAGACCCAACTTTGGTTGTCAGTTCATGCAGACCACTGAGCAATTATAGATGGCTGCCAGTGAAACCCAAACAAGGTCATATTTGTTGTATCCCATGATCTGTTGAAATTCTTGCTTCTGATTAGCTGGAAGGTGTGCAGTAAAATTGTTTAATGCACAAGTAGTTCCAGTCAGTTTTTATCAAAGTTCAAAATGAATTAGCTTCCCAGAAAAATTAGTGGTAACCTTAGCGACTGTTGCAGGAGCCTTTGTTCCTCTGTGTAATCTTGAGGACAGCAACATGTGCTGCACCGGGGAGCTGATGGGGTTTAACAAGCTCTTGAATATGCTCGGAAATATTTGCAAAGAGGTAGCTAACATGCCACTATGAGCGATTAGATATGCTGTGTCATTTACATGCACACATTCTCTTTCTCTTGACATGTAGCAAATTAGCTCAAAGTGAATTGAAAATTAATTTAAAGGAGGCTTCAAATTAATCGATTCTTTATATCTGAACAAATGAATCGTCCAACGATTGTTTGAACAGACAGTTTACTTCAATTATGGCTATTGCTAATAAAATAAAAAAAACATTTATGTTTTAACAGGGTAACAGGATCAAAGTTTAAGACATTTGATTCATATACATGCACAGGCACCTTGCTTTATACAAAATTAAACTTTATTAACTAATCTAACAGAAACTAACTAACACAAACACACATACATACAGTTGTAGAGACAGATCAATTTAACCCTTCAATGGTTCTTTAGGGTAAGATTTAGTTTACACCAGTTCAGTGGTAATCTGGAGATGTTACTTGCATTCCCTTTGTGAGGTGAAGAACTCTATTGAGTTAATGTTCCCATGTGGTTAGCTGGTGGTTAGCTCTTTGTCCGGTGAGGATTGGAGTGAGGTGGAATCTGTCGTTTCAAGTTTTTGAGGCGGCAAAAGGACTAGTTGTGTTGACTTCTGGTTTCATGGCATACTAAACTTAACTAGACTATTAACAGAAAAGAAAGAAAGGTATCAGAGATTGGAATGTCTGAGCTATGTGGTTAATTCATTTTTGCCAGGGTCCATGCCTGCTCCCTGGAGTTCTCTGGGTGTTCTCTGGCATTCTTTTGGGGTTCTCTTGGGCCAGCATTAGGGTGGTTACACACTTGGTTCAATTGCCTGAAACGTGCCCAGGTTCGATTGCCCCCCTTGCCACCTTCTCGGTTGGTTTGCGTTCACACTGTTTTTTTGTTGTTTTTCTTCTGAACTCTGGTACACTTGCGACATCAAGCTGCTATTTTGTGTACGGCTGTTGCTAGGTGATGGACATGATAGCAAAGCGCCAAAATAAAAAGACGTTCACGCTCCGCACATTGCTGTCATTCTGCTTTTACCGAATCTTTTGATTTTGGACATACAGAAAGCAAATTGCATCTGCATGCTTCAAAAATATTATAAACATTCATAACATAACACAATGTCTGCAAAAGCAGTTTTTTGTGGAGACAAGCAGACATGATCACTATGCTTGGTACAGTACGTGATACACAGACACATACACACACACATACACACATGAATTAACGTTATGAAAAGGATAGACTGCCTCTTTCAGGAAGACTCAGGAATGGTTCGTAGTTGCGCAACCAAGTTCAGAAGACACGTTTACACTCGCTCTGCAGAACACTGTACTCTGACGTCAAACTAACCCGGGTGCGGATAAAATTGCTAGTGTGAAAGCATCCTTAGTCACCAGCTTTTATAAGGGTGATTTTACCTACTCTCAGGATCTCAGTTAAAATGACATTTAAAGGCTTACCTAAGTTAATTAGGTTAACTAGGCAGGTTAGGGTAATAAGGCAAGTCATTGTATAATGATGGTTTGTTCTGTAGACTATCAGAAAAATATAGAGCTTAAATTTTAATTTTGACCTTAAAATTGTGTTTAAAAAAATAAAATCTGCTTTTATTCTAGCTGAAATAAAACAAATAAGACTTTCTCCAGAAGAAAAAAATATTATCGGACATACTGTGAAAATTTTCTTGCTCTGTTGAACATCATTTGGGAAATATTTAAAAAAGAAGGGGGGCTTATAATTCTGACTTCAACTGTATGTTGCAAAACAAGAGAAAATAAAGGTTTACAGTAAAAGCATCATTCTTAAACAAGGAGCGTATAGAAGCTTGACCATGTCTGTGAGTCCATTCCTGAGCATTCCTTCATGTCGTAAATACCTTGTAATCGTGTTACACACTGACAATCCAGTGTTTTTCTGTGTAGGAGAGGTTGACGGAATATCATTTGTGGAATAAAGCAAAATAATTATGTGTCTGATTCGTCACATTCCTTACAGTCATAACTGATGAAAAGTTGGTATTATGTATATAATATTGTGCTGCAGCATTGCCACTTTTAACTTGTCGATACCTTGGCTTTGCATCTGGTGCTCCTTTGCTTCCTTTATTTATTGGATTTTTTCTTAGCATTTTGTTTTAGTTGGTTTGTTTTATATTTTATTTAGTTCAATGTTTCTTTTTTTTTTTTTACTTTTACATTAAATTTTACATTAACCCACAGTTAATAAGTTCTCTCATTGGCTGCGTGTTCTAGTCTTGTTTTATGTGAGCGCATGGCTTGTGTTGTCTCTTTGTGTCATTTGCTTTCCTTGTCTGTTGTCTAGTCCCACCCCCCTTGTCAACCCATTATTAGTCAATTATGTTCATCTGTTTGTGTGTTCATTTAGTTCTGCATAAAATCTCCTCATGTCTGCTGTCCTGTGCCAGTTCGACATTGTTTATACCCCTGTCCTATAGTGTTTTTTAATGTTTTACCCCTCGGGGTAGTTTTTTTTTTTTTTTTTTTTTTTGCTGTTTATTTTATTTTTACCATTAATAAATACCCTTTTCTTTGCATTTGAGTCTTCTCTCCTTTTTCCCAAACCACCGATCGTGACAATGTCTCTCCTCATAAATTGTAAAAACGAATCACAAAAGCTCAACCATTGAGCTCTGACAGAATATCTCCATGTTTCATCACATTCACAAATATCCAGTCATCATCCTCTTATTTGTGTCATTAATGTGAAATATAATCTTCTGTCACCTTGTATTACCATATGTTGACTTGTTAACCTGCTGCACCAGAGGGACAACACACTAAGACACTATTTAGTTTCACCTGTCAGTCTCCTTTCAATCCAAAAGAACATCTGGATCTGTTTCACAGCAACGTGCAGGATCAGCAAAACATGAGACAGGCCAAAGTCAGAAACTGCTGAGTGGAAGCAGGGAAGACGATGAAGACAAAAAGCTGCTAATACGGATAATAGACTGTGATCTGTGTCTGCACTTTTCTGAGCATCGCCTATCCACGTCAATATTGGACTTGACTAAGAAGAATCAAGATGGAGGTTGAATGTCCTCCAAGGGCCCTTTGGCCTCGATGAACCATGAATAGCAAAGGTCAAGGTTCAGGTTAAGGATCGGTTTAGTGTGGTTGTGAGTTTTCATAAAGTCTATTGAGAAATTGGAATTTGCTCATCTAGAACAAAAAGGTTAAGTGGTTTAGCAGAGGTTAACTATATAGGTTAAAAAGCATATTGAGTTCTTGAGAGTTTTATTGAGTTCAGTAGACAGATGGCAGATTTGATGAAGTCAATCTGAAGTTTATAACCCACAACAAACCCAAATTAAAGCAAAGAATTAAAACATCAAGCTGAATCATACAAAAACAACAAATCATCCCTCTTATAATAATAATAAAATGCATAATCCAAAATCAACAAAATAACCTAACCCAAAAAAATACATTAATTAATAAACTATCTCACTAACTAAACAAATAAATAAATGAGAAACTGGGGGCAGCACGGTGATGCAGTGGGTAGCACAATCACATCACAGCAAGAAGGTCACTGGTTCAAGCCTCAGCTGGGTCAGTTGGCATATCTGTGTGGAATTTGCATGTTCTCCCCCTGTTCCCTTGAGTTTCCTCTGTGTGCTCTGGTATCCGCCACATTCCAAAGACCGTCCTTAGTGTATGTGTGTGAATGAGTGTGTAGGGGTTGCAGCTGGAAGGACATCCGCTGCATGAAACTTATGCTGGATAAGTTGGCGGTTCATTCCGCTGTGACGACCCCAGATTAATAAAGGGACTGAGCTGAAAAGGAAATGAATTAATGAATAAATAAGACACTACCTAGGTTAATAAGCACATTGAGTTCTCAACACAAACTGGGGTGCATTTCCCGAACAACTACATAACTCGTGGCTGAACTGTCATAGTAGATGCATCGTTTTGGAAAAGAACAATGTAGTGAAGAGTGTTTCCCAATACCTGTAGTTTCTCTGTTGCAGATCCATTATTTGAACCATGTTAGTTATAACCTAAAATGCTCATAATAATTCTCTAAATGGGTTGGTAATTTCTTTGTGCAAATTATATTGTTTTACAGTTTTACTAAAAAATTGTATTAGTTTTGGTAAAAACATGCACCCGTTTTCTATATTAATTGAAATATATTTAAATAGCACATATAGAGCCTGTTTCCTTCACAAATAATATTGAGAACATTACATATTCTATTTTAAAACAACACCTAACACCTATTCCAACATAATATATAAATTATATAAATAAATAAATAATAAGGCTGTTTATTAAAACTTTTTATTTAATATTTATTATTTATTAGGAAATGAAAAAAAATCATACGTTAATAATAATCATGCTGATGATGATGATGATGATGCTTATTATTATTATTATTATTATTATTATTATTATTATTATTGTTGTTGTTGTTATTATTATTAAGTAGGACATTCTTTTTTTTTTTTTTTGATAAAAAGTTAAATTTTTACTTTTACAATTTAACAGATGCAAACCACTGCGGAAACATTCTAAACAAAAGGTGCATGTCGTATACAGTAAGCTACATTTCTTTATAAATAACCTACTATAAAATAAAACCATTAACATATGCTATGCTTTTTTTTTCACAAGCTTTGGGGCAATGGCTGCAAAATATATACTAGTTTTGGAGATGTACCATGAATTCCGCTCGGCTGTGTTCAAAATGACATCAATGTGCACTGCGAAGGGAGCGCAATTGTAAACATGAAAATCACTAAAACTGAACTGTAAAAAGACTTTGAAAGCAAATTACACTCAAAAGAGATGACTTTAATCTTTTATTTATTTATTTATTTATTGAATTCCAAGTTTAAATGTTAGAATGTTCAGTGACTGATTCGTGTGAGTTAAGTCATATGAAAATGTATGATTTAAAAAGGAAGCATGGCACCCAACCCCACCCCTATACCCAACCGTCATTTGTGGATGAGCAAATCATACTAAATTGTACGACTGAGATTTCATGAATTTATGCGAATAAGCTACTACATTGAAAAGTTATGAATTGCTGTTAGATTGTTGCACAGACAGACACATTGGCCCCATTTACACTGCTAGTTAAATGTGACCCAATTACAAGTTTTTGCTCATGCATGCATTGGAATATTCAGAGATCTGGGACACTATATATAAACCATAGGTGCAATCCGCGATGATGGCCCTTTCACACCTGCGCCTCAAAATCATTTTAAAGTTGGGTGAACTTCATGTTGTAACTTTTGCTTTTTGTCGATATTAATACAAGCACTGCGGGCTACACATAGAACAACTTTATTCTCTCCAACAAGACCAGTGTGTACATAGGCAAAGGCTACATCTTCAACTACACACACACATCAGGACTATACCTTTACATAAACTGCGTGGGGTAAATCTGAACTGAACCATTCACTGCTTATACTACACTTCGCATATTTCGCAGAGCTAAAAAACAGACAATTTTTTCCATTGTGGTTAGTGTGGCACAGATGCTAGAACCCGCTTTATGCATGCGCGACATCAGAAATGTTATGGCAAGTGTAAACGCATGAATTGGATATGGGTCTCAATTAGAACAACGTGTAAACGGACTGGCAAAAAATAAAAACAGATATAGGCAACAAATTGGAATTGAGCATCAAGACGTGACAGCTTAAACAGGGCCATAGACACATACTGTACGCATAGACAGAGACCCACAGACACACACTAGTGCGCCAACACACCAAACAAAAATCCAATGCCAGATTTGATCAAGTACTTCAAAAGTGTGTATTTCATAGTTTGTCTGAAAATATAAGCACACTGTTAACTTTCAGAACAAACTCATGAATGAAAGGAGATATTGTTACTTATAGCTCAGAATTGCTCTAGTGCTTGAGCTCTGGGGCAGATGTATGAGCAGCTCATGGAGACCATTCACAGATCATCGATTTAGGAGATGTTTTGGACAGAGATGAGAGGTAACAGAAATCAGCGTCCTGACAAGACACACATTAGAAGCGCAGAGCTAAGTATTATGTTGAGCTTGCTCGAAGCACTGAATAGGACTTGCTTTGATTAAAGTGTCCAAAAGCAGTGAACGATGACATGGAATGACCAGACAGATGAAGCTTCCTGTGTCTGCTGATATCATTGATTTTACCATATGAATGTTTCTTGGTAAAATGGCCCTACACTCTATGCCCCTACTCACACATTTTCATAAGACATTAATATTAGATTATATGCTATTTTAGCAGGACAATGCTATTTTTACATCCAATAACAACGTGAAATGGCTATTTTGTTGATTTTAGGTTGTGTTAGAAAGTTAACAAAATCCAATGTTGAGCCAACATCTTACGAAATATTGACGTCAAAAACTGACATTTATTCATTAGGTATGGCACCCAAAATCCAACGTCATACTGGTAATGTCCACACAATACCAAGCTGTAACATCATTTGACATAGATTTTTTTTTTGTTGTTTTTAGGTTACGTTGGAAAGTAACCAAAATGCAATGTCTGTTCGACATTGGACATTGACGTCAGTCTGATTTTTTTTTCCAAACAAAATGCAATGTCACACAATGTTATGGTACAATGTCCATCTGATGTCTTGTTAACGTCCTGTGCCTGCTCTGTATTAAGACAAAACAAAACAAATTACTAGTTTACTAATTACTAGTACAAAACTTAAGCATTAATCAAAACAAGAAGCAAACAAGTGAGAAATTAACAAACCAAAGAACAAAAATAACAAACTAAAACAAACCAAAATAATGGCAAACCTAATTCAACAAATCCAACAAAAAGTAAGACAACAAAAAGAAACGAATCAAAGCTAAATTCAAAATTGGATTACTTAAAGCAGATCACAGATAATCGGTTACTGCCAAGCACATAATCATAAACAATAAATAAATAAATAAACAAATAAAGCTTTGTCTCATTTGCTTGTTTTTAAAGATTCACAATGCAGAATGAGCATGCAAATGTCATGTAAATTAATGTAACAATTGTAATAATTTTTATTTGGGCTATTTATTTAATCTAATATTCAATCAGTTTTTTTAAACAATTAAATTGTGTAATTATGTTGAATTTTAGGTTAACATGATTACTATCATTTATTTGGTTTAGTTATTTATCAACACCAAATTCTTCCTTCGGCTTCGTCCTTTTATTTATCAAGGGTCGCCACAGTAGAATGAACCGCCAACTTATTCAGAATATGTTTTACACAGCAGATGCCCTTCCAGCTGCAAACCAGTAATGGGAAACATCCATGCACACTTATCCACACTCATACACTACAGCCAATTTAGTTTATTCAGTTCTCCTGTACCACATGTTTTTGGACTGTGAGGAAAACTGGAGCACCTGAAGGAAACCCACATAAACACGGTGAAGACATGCAAACTCAGAAATGCAGAAATGCCTGCTGGCCCAGCCGGGACTCGAACCAGCGACTTCCTTGCTGTGAAGTGACAGTGCTAACCACTGAGCCACTGTGTTGCCCCCATATCAAGTTAACACATTAAATTGGTACCCAGAGTTAAATTCAATAGTAATGCTTTATTATAATAAGTGAAGAATTCCAATCAGTTTTGATTCAGGTTATTGACAATCTCTGTCTCCATCAGGACAGTATTTTATAGTTGATGTTTCAGTGGCGGTTCAGCCAATATTAGTCAAAGAAAGTCTGGGAAACAGCCATTAGCTGAAGAGCTGCTTCAATAGTCTTGTAGACCAGGTCTCATAAACCTTTTATCAATCAATCCATTAGAGGTCTAATATCTCAGTGTTCTGACTGTACCTGAGCTCTCTGTGCTCAGAAAAGATAAGAATGTGCAATTACTATGTGGACACACACTGTTAATGGATATGATATATAGTATAACATGTTTGTTCAGCGCAGATAAGAGACACTCACGTGTTGTTCGCTTTCGTGTTAAAAGAGGAATAAGTAGGTGATGTTCAGGTGAAACGCTAGTTAAAATGATTTTTGGGTCATTACTTTTTATGATTTCCATGATGGTTCATACATGATATGTTTATTTATAAGAACAACAGGAACATTGTGTTTGAAGATTTAGTTGACAGACACATTGCTCTGATTGTAAGTAGGTGACTGCTTGACCATATGCTTTGGTTTGTCTGTCGTGTGTCTGAACTGATTTAGATGGATGGTTGGATGCTTGGATAAATGAAAGGATGGCTGGATGGATGGATGGTTGAATGCTTGGATGGATGGATAGATGGTTTGTTGGTTGGATGATTGGATGGATGGATGGATGGAGGGATGGATGGATGGATGGATGGATGGATGGATGGATGGATGGATGGATGGATGGATGGATGGATTGTCGTTTGCCTTGCACGTCATGATTTTGCCAAGTATGATACGATCCTGGATTAACATCCATGTTGTTCCTGGAAAATTATTTTTGTTTGAAAATGTAATCCATACCTACAGTATTTCCTACCCCCTAACCCAACCATAACTGTATTTTTTTTTCCATAATCAGAGGGGATTAATGGGGGGAATAATAATAAAGCATATTCTTTAATTCTGACTGGCTGATTGGAATGTTGTTCCAGGATCAACATAGATCCAGGAACATGTCTTAAAATTAAATTAACATGTCCTAAAATTAAAATTAAGCAACAGTACAGTAACACACAAAAACAAGCATTTTCTTACCACATGAAGAACTTTCTTAGTAATACATATAATAAAATATATAATAAAGCATTAACATTTTTTTTATTCGTATAGTGTTACCAATAATAATAATCATAATAGCAATGCATATTAGATGATCAGTTAATTTATCTGATAAAAAAATACAAATGAAAAAAAAATCTACATGCCTACGCACCTGCTTGATTGCTTGTTGTCCTTGTTGTCATTCAAGACCAAATTTGTTCCTGAGTCTGGTCAGTTAATGGGATTTTATCCTGCTCGATTTTCAGATAAAGTAGAAATTGCAGCCATTCTCAAAAAATGTCAAGCTTCGCAAAATCTTCAGAGCAGTTTGTTATAGATTTGAGGGTGACTTTATTTGCTAAGCCTTAATAATAGGCCCACCCAAACGAAAAACTGAATAACTGCATCTATAACTGTAGATTGCTTATATTTATGGTGATGCGCTAACTTTCACAGGTGTTGTGTAATGAAGATCAATACTTGGCTGAATGCTTGTCATTAAAAATATATTTGATCTCAAGGTAAACACACTCTATAATGTGTTTTTTCATCTGTCTAGCCTGAATTGACACCTTGTTCATTTCTCAATGATGTACTGCTGTGTTGGAAGAGACTGTGATTTCTGTCTGCCCCAGAGATTAGTAATGCTTAAGAGTTAAACCCTCGTTTGTCAAGGAGATTCAGAGTCTTAGGTCAAAACCCCTGAAGGGGCCTGTCAGGAAAAATGCTTTCATCCAAAATGCTGCTGCTCATCAAGAGCGTCCCTGCAAATCCTGATTGCTTCACTCTTAGTCTGTAAAGATCAAAAGGTCTCCAAAAAGGAAATAAAGAAACATTTGATCCTAAAGAATATTCTTAAAATTCTTAAAGACGGTAACATTCCCCGAGAGAAATGTTACGATATACTGAAGCTATACCTCTATGGATTTGGCAGATGCTTTCATCCAGAGAGACTTGCTTTGCATTCAGAGCTGAACCTGTGACCTTGATATTGCTAGCACTTGCTCTGTTCTTTAGCATTTACTTTTATCAGTCAACGGTGGCTATATTTAACTGTATATCTATAAACATTATATATCTCCATCTATCACGTTAAAAATATGTTTTAACTAGTAATTTTTCTATTGTTAAAATTAACACACAAATAAAAGCTCTCATTCTAATGAAAAGTGTTGACATTGAAACTAAATGATAGCTGTTTTTTTTTTTTTTTTTTTAATCTTATTATTATAATTGAGTGGGCGACGCTGTGGCACAGTGTGTAGCATGATGGGTGTTAGGGTTGTGGCTGTAAGACCATCCGCTGTGTAAAACATATGCTGGATAAGTTGGCAGTTCATTCACCTGTGGCGACCCCAGATTAATAAAGGAACTAAGCTGAAAGAAAATAAATAAATAAATATTTTTGAGTGGCATAGTGGCTCAGCGGTTAGCACTGTCACGTCACAGCAAGAGGGTCGCTGGTTTGAGTCCCAGCTGGGCCAGTTGGCATTCCTGTGTAGAGTTTGCATGTTCCCCCAGTGTTCCCGTGGGTTTCCTCTGGGTGCCCCAGTTTTCTCCACAGTCCAAAGACTAGTGATATAGGTGAATTGGATGAACTAAATTGGCCGTAGTGTTTTAGTATGAGTGTGTGTGAATGCACAAGTGTATGGATGTTTTTCAGTACTGGGTTGCAGCTGAAAGATTATCTGTTTCTTAAAACATATGCCGAAATAGTTGCAACCACTAACAATTATTTAATATTAATAATTATTTTTTCAGAAGACGCCAAATAAATTGTCATTTAAAGGTATAATTCACTCAAAAATGAAAAGTCTGTGAGTATTTGCTGGCCCTTTGCTTTAAGTGTTTTTCTTTCTGATGAATAGAAAAATATATATTTTAATAAAAGCTAAAAACTGCTTGCCGTTGAATTTCATAGTATTTTCACTTACTATGAATGTCTGTGACAATCGTTATTCAACATTTTGATAAATTACATATTTCTTTATGTTCAGCGGAAAAAAAAAATATATATATTTTAAAAAATTAAAATCTTTGCAGTCTTTTGCAGTCCAAAAATGTGCATTTTAAATCCTTATACCACTATCATTTTAAACAACTGGGTTCCTTTATTTTAAGTTTTTATTCATTTCAAGGGTTCACACTTAGCTGATGATTTATAATAAGCTTGCTTGGCATGTTGTCCTGGGAGAGAGCCATAAGCTCATGGGATCCTCAAGCCCAGGGCTCCCTCCCCTTTGCAGGTGGATCTCAAAAACTCCTTTGCTAATGTGGCTTAAGGTGAACTGCTAAAAGTAGGAAATATAATGATGCTGGGAGCTGGACTATGGTGCCCATTTGGCTCAGTAAGTATGATGCATGTCTTTGGACAGTGGGAGGAAACCGGGGAACCAGGGGTAAACCCACTCGAAAACAGTGACTTAGGAATCATCTGATTGGAGGATTATGATAAGCGCGTGATCCTCTCTAAATTAGTTTATAAATAAACTTCACTTAAACTATAATGTAAACAAATTTATTTCAGCTGTTTTTGAAATTTTGTTATGAAGACAGTTTCATTATTTTTTTTTTTAAAATTAACCACTTGCATGTATAAAATTTGTTGCACATCTGCCTGATTTTTTTATAAACTAAAAACTTGTGCTTGACACATACAAACCCATGAGTTAAGATGCTAAAACCTCTCAATGCCGTCTGAAATGTTCTCCTAAAATTAGCATTTTTGTCTGCCACCTGTGGTCATGTTCAGTTATTTCACTTGAAAAGAACTTATTTGTCATTATAAAAGTAAAATTACTGAGCCTACATACACAAGTGGGGAAAAATCACATGGATTTTTTTGCATCTAAACTCGTCATGTATATGAAACAAACAGACCCATTCACGCGGTAAAACTCTTTAGCCAAATTAGGGTTGAAATAACTCAGCATTTTTAAAAGCCTAATTTTCATTCATTTACATGCTGGTTGTGGTAACAGAGAAGTGTGAAACAGAATAAGATTAAATTGAAGGCAAGGCAGGGAGATTAAAAGAGAAAGAGTGACAGAAAACAAAGGGTAAAGACATGGCAGTCTGCTCTATCTTCCACAGACAGAGGCACTTTACACATAACCGTGATAAAGGCTCTCTGACAGGCTTTAATCTGCGCTCAAATATGTTGTTTTGCAAAGCTTTATTTTTGCCTAGACTGTAAGTAATTATGTTGTTCATCAACAACAGATGTCTCGGTGGCAGGCGACACGGCCCTGAGTTGAATTTGCATCTTCTTCCATAACTGGCACAGGGCATTCATATGTTGAAACAGGTTGCTTTTGCGCTCATAACTTTCTGCATCGCTGGATTTAATTTCTCTCAGTACTTCCTTAAACTGCCTCTGCCTCTCCATTAAGAGTTTCTCTTATTTCCTAATGACAGCTGTGTTCTTTCTCTCCCTTCGCATTTTTTAATCAATAGCTTCATTCGCACAGAGAACAGAAAAAAAAATCAATATTGGATTTGGAGCAAACAGTTTCTGAAATGAAGGGTCGTGTAATGTTTCATGCTTGTTTTTCCTTCCGCATTCGTAAGACGCCCATGTCTGAGACTCAGAAAATACATTTATCTTCTTTCTTAAGAAAATACATTCATCATCTGTTAATAGTGAAGGACGTGCTCCACCTGTGGTTTTAGATGGGAAAAGTTATGACATTTCTGTATAGTTAAATATAAACAGTACTTAAAACCTCCTTCAGAAATAAGAAACGCTGCATTACATTAGATTTTTCAGTGCCATGTCTTAAAAATATGGAAAAACTGCTTATCTACTGAGATTTTCATGCACAACCATCTCTGGGGTTTACAGAGAATGGTCCAAAATGGAGAAAATATCCAGTGAGTGGCAATTCTGTGAGTGCAAATGCCTTGTTGATGCCAGAGGTCAGAGGAGAATGGCCAGACTGGTTCAAGCTAATAGATAGACAACAGTAACTCAAATAACCACTCATTACAACCAAACTATGCAGAAGAGCATCTCTGAACACACAACATGTCCAACCTTGAGACGGATGGGCTACAGCAGCAAAAGACCACACCAGGTTCCACTCCTGTCAGCTAAGAACAGGAAACTAAAGCTACAGTTTGATTAAAATTTTTTGACTAAAATTGGACCATAGAAGACTGGAAAAATATTGCCAGGTCTGACATTCGGATGGTAGGGTCAGAATTTGGCGTCAACAACATGAAAGCATCCAAGGGGTCCAACTCTGTACTAGTAAAGTGGAGCAAATAAAGTAGCTGGTTAGTGTACATTCCCAGTTTCACAGACAAGGCTTAAGGCTAGCCCTAGATCAAATTGCAGGTTTGCAGACTTCCCACTATGCATAAATTCAGGGAGGGAACCCTTAGTTTAAAATTTTGTCTTGCGTAATTACTCTATTTTAAAATCTACTGTAGGGTGATGATTATTTTCCACTTGATTCTTTAAAGGTAAAGCTACATTTTAGGACAGACAGTTTGTAAGACTATTTTTATGAAATCATATCAGTTTGTTTGACAGTTTTTAATTATATAATGTTACTTTTTATTGTCTGCCATTGAAATAAATCTGATTTAGAGTTTACAAGCTCATAAGTTCCTTTAAAACCGAATTAGCTGAGTTTAAGTCCAGCAGACCACACAGCTTTATCTGTTAAGATTCTCTGTAAATACATTCATCTTCACTGCTAATAGCGAAGGACACACTCCACCTTTTGTTTAGGAGGGGAGAAGTCATGGCTTTTGCTGAGCATTAGGGAGATGATTAATTTGTTGTTCTTGTAGACCGTAGACCAGCCTCGCTAGACCAGAGCAGTAATAGGACCGTACACTTACTCTCCTTCTGTCTCTCTGGTTCCTGCTCTGCAATTAAAATGGAAATTTGGCAATGGGTCTCGGTGGCGGGATGGTCCTTTTTTATACTCAGGAACGGGCTAATGAATCTGTCGGTGGGGCTCCACATAACCGACACAATGAGCTCCCAGAAGACTGTGTGTGCTGTGCTCTACTGAAGGCCTGGAGCTTGCTGAGAGGAATGTTGGAGGCCGAATGTGACTGAAGTGTAGAGGCAAACTCCCTACAGTTATATGTGTTTTCCAAGCAGTAATTCAAGCACAGTCACACTCGCTCTTTGGTGTTCTCTCTCTCTGGAACCGTTCACACAGCAGCTGAATAATGCTGTCAGTTCTGGTTTAGACTAGATAATATGGTAATGTTCATATATACTTTGGTTACACATGACATGACATAGCTGCATCATATAACAGCGATGGTGTGATTGTTTCTGTATAATTGAGGACTTAAATGTTTTCTGATGCTGGTTGGTGCAATGTGTGTTTGGGTTTGTTTTTGTTTTGTACTTCTTTTATTTACTGTATCATGTTTTTCATTGAATGTTTGAGTCTTGTCTGTGTTCATTGTTTGTTCTGTTTTTGCCATGTGGTGTCTTCAGTTGGTATCTATAGCCATCATGTTTCACATTGTCTTTGTATAACTTTGTTTACCTATTGTTAAAGTAGGTGTGTTTGTGCCACATTGGTGACAGTTTTTTTTTTTCATTAAAAAAATAAAATAAATAAATAAAATCAAAATGTTTTGGATTTAGAGAAATGTCTTAGTGTCAAATGGGTAAACCTAGCTTGAAGAATAGTGGCAAAGTAGAGAGATTAAAGCCCAATCCCAATTCCACTAGTTAACTCTTCCCCTTACTCCTACCCCTCGTTTTGCGCTTTCACATGAAGGGATAGGGGTGTCCCAATTCTCTTTAGATTAGAAGGCATAGAGATAATTGGAAGGCTAGATATTCCATGAAACCCCTTGATATATCAGAACCACACTCAAAACCAAGGGTGTAAGAAAATTTCCCAGAATACACCAGCTACAACAGCAGTATGACTGCACACAGAAGTCAGACAAAAAAAGAATTGGGATTGGGCCTAACACTGTTTCAAGAGTTCACACTTAAGCTGCGGCCACACTGGACTTTCCTTCTCATAGACTTCCATTCATTCGCTCGCAAATCCATCAGACTGGAAACACAAACTCGTTTGACAAGTTTCGCAGATTGCTGTGTTAGAAAGTTCAAGCTTGGGAAACTCTGACCAGCGAAATCATATGTGACTGCAGCATTAGGTATTGCTTGATAATAATAGCTGGCTTTGGTATGCTGTCCCGGGAGTGAACCCTGAGCTCAGAGATAATTGACCCCAGGGCTCCCGCCTAGTCAATGAGCATGTAAGGGAGTCCAAAATCAGGTAGTTTGCGAGAGATGCCCCTGGTAAAGGAGGAAAAGGGGAAGATGGGGTGGGTGGAAGATAAGGGAGTAATGCTAGAAGGACTATTTGTAGTAGACTTGGCTCAATTTGATTGCCTACTAATGATTAAAGATGAGAGACTAGCCGCAGTCAATCATATGTGCTTAGGGATGGGTCCCGAAACTGGGTACTTTATCAGTTTTGGTGCCACATTATAAAAGTCCAAAGTATCGATAAGCTCTGACGTTAACGGTACTGCTATCGGTACTGGAGAATTATTGCTGAATAAACTTATTCATTAGCATAATTTAACTGACCAACCTTTTCTAATTTGCCATATTTGATATTCATCTGCACAGTAGGCGATCTCACATGAGAAATGCTTGTGTTTCCGGTAAGCGGGTCAAGTATAAAAGCCATCACAGTTTTGGCTATTTGCACGCTTAGTGGAGGCTCGCCTAAGCGCACACACATAGCTCACGACACAGACTCGCGCACACACTCAGCTCGTAAACTTGCGAAGTGGTGGAGAAAACCAAACGAGATGTATTTCCCCGAGTAGACAACGACAAAGTTGTTTTCTTGTATAAGCGAAGTGAAAGTATCTTTCAAAAGTGCATTAACTGCAATGAAAAGTAATCAAAAGTTTTTGACTGCCTGGTTAATAACGGTAATGTAACATCATCCACATCATTATGCCAGCAGTCAATCACCTAAATTAGTTTCAAGAGAACACTTAGATACTGTTTGACAACTTGTTAGCAAGTTAGCAGGTTTGGCATGCTGTCCCAGGAGAGAACCCTGAGCTCGGAGATAGTTGAGCCCAGGGCTCCCGCCAGGTCCATAAAGCATGTGAGGAGAGTACGAGGTCAGGTGTTCTCGAGAGCTCCCCTCGGCAAAAGAGGAAAGGAGGAGAAGGGGTGGAGGGGGGGTTTCTTCGGAAAACGAAGATAAGGGAGTAGTTCTTAGCTAGGTTACTTATAGTGAGTTTGGATCAATCCGATTGGCTAGCCAATGAGTGTAGATAAGCGGCCAGCTGCAGTCAATCATATCATGTGCTCCTCTCGAAATTAGTTTGTGTAACTTCATATAGCCTTAATAGTTAAATAAACACACACATTCGGTTACAAGGAAAACAGTATTTTTTTTTCTGCAGTAGCCTAAATTAATCTTAAACATTCTTTTACAGGTAAAAAAATATATTTATTTGTTTTACAGTTATTGGTTTAGTTTTATTTTACAGTAAAAATGTAATAATAAAACAGAGTGATGTTAATTGTTTTCATTTTTTTTATAAAAAAAAAAAAGTACAGATTAGAGAACCTTTAAAGTACCGAACCGATAAGTGGTATCGTTAAAAGTAGTAATACCATTAAAATCTTAACAACACCCATCCCTACAGGTGCTCCTCTAGAAATTAGTTTGTGAAACTTTACTTTGTTATACACTGGATGCCATTTTAATGAGTTTCTTTGAATCATTACAAAAATGTATCATTTTGCTCAGAATCGAGAAAAAAAATCACAACACAATTATGTAAAACATTCAGTACTTATTGCACTTATTGACTTAAACATCAAGACATGTTATTCTGTTTATCCTCATGGTTGTCTGTAGAAGGTACATTTCTGTGAACATCACATATGGATGACATTAAATACACGTGTAAACTTTTATAAAACGCATTAGATTAGATTGTTTATGTGGTGTAGGCATTCATGTGGTCACATACATTTGAACAGCCACAAAAGACTACCTTCTCTCCTCTACTAACCTCACATGTAATCATTATGGAACATTATGGTATAAGATGGAAGTGTCTCGACAAAATCTGCACACAAATGGTCACCAGAGACTCATTTGAACGCATGTTTAATCAAGGTGGAAAAGCCAGACGAGCCATCCTAGCTGATCACCATGCAGGACCTGATTTACCATGTGCAATATGATTCTTTAACAACATTTTAGTCAACCAGTCAGATTTGAGGGACAGTTCCTTGTTATTAACATATAGTTTCTCTTTGAATTAAACAATAACATGCTCTTATAAAAACATGATGCTAAATACAACCACTTTAACCAACATAGACTCATTCTGAAAACGTAGTCCTATATACATTTCTGGAGATTGTGAATTATGTAGTCAGAAGTCCGAATGACTGCATTTTGTCTGCATGACACTGTTCCTTTTCACGCTGCTAACTGACCGCTTTTTTAAACTGTCTGTTGGGTTTAGGGAAATGGATGGGCAGTCAATCGGTGCTTAAAAAAAAACAATTGGTTGAGTTTAGGGAAAGAAGAGGGTGGGTTAGTCGATTGGTAAGTCAGTCAGTCTGTCAGTCGACAACGACTTCTGGTGGATTTACATGAAAACAGCAGGTGCGAGTAGCACTCCAGAAAAATTTGAAATCTCAAAAAGCATACACAGCGGTGCATTCACGAAAACAAAAACTGCAAAAAAGTAGCTCCTGGGACGTATTTGCCACTCTCCAGAAATGTATATAGTTGTACGTTTTCAGAATGAGCCTGGGTTAACTTTAACCACTTTAAGTGCTACATATAACCTATAAAGATTCTGTAATATTTTTCCAGCAGTTCTTTGGGGTGGTTAAGGTTTAGGGTGGGGGGTGTTAAGGGGGGTGGATGTACGTAGATTGCTTGGCGACCATAAAAGTTTTCTCAGAGGATGACTAGCTATCATCTGTTTTACAAATGGAGAAAATTAAAAAGCACCGCACTGTTTTGGTGTTCTGTATTTGTTTGTCTGTCATTTGTGATCTCTAGCAATCATTTTTCTTGCACAGACATGCTGGAATCTCCTGATATGTTGACAAATGGGTTATGGATCCACTCATTGGTAGTTTGTGGGTCCTTCACTGGGCCTTTTCCTCTTCGCAAAGAAACGTTTCAAAGATGTCTGTTTCTTACTCATTTTGCTGCTTGTGGGTTAAATTTTGGCACTCAAGTGACCGAGATGTAACTGAAAGATTTTTCAAAATAAAAGATTGTTCAAATTTATATGATAAATAAAACAGTATCGGTCCACGGCCCGGGGGTTGTGGACTACTGCTATATATCATTAAAATAGATTATTTGGCTAGTAATCATAGGGGAACCACCTCGAGTGCTATTTAGTTTTGCTTTTATTTTTTAAAGCAGCATATATAATGCTATATTGCACTGTAGCCAGCCCAACAAATTGCTGGAGAACCATTACATATTTTTTAAAGGCTTTATATTGCACTTACACTGGGTTTCCTACTTTTCTATGAATAAGAGCCATAAGCCACTGAAGAACCTTCTTTTATAGATATGTATAGATTGGACAGGGATTAGATTTGAATTAATTTTTTTTAAAAGAGGACTTATGACAGGCAGTTCATCCCAGAGTCATCCAGATGAATGGATATACCAACAGATAGCTTTCTCTAAATATTACAGACCTGCAACCCATTTTTAAGTTGCAACCCACCAGTTGAAAAGGCACTCAGTGCAGAAAAGCACAGCCACAAGGCAACTAGAAGCACAACTGTAGCTTGCAGGCGGAGAATGAAAGACACCCGGCGAGAGTGTTTCTGACACACTTCGGATAACCTGCCAGCCACCCCGCATCCCTCTATTTCATTTAATCTCCTTTTCTCTCCTTTCTCTCTCACATTCACTGTCTCTCTTCATGGTTCTCTCTCTATCTCTCACTCTGCCAGCAGATGGCCTGTTTGCCTTTTTGTCTCCCTCTCGACTCCCAATCATTTCCAGCATTTTTGCTCTCTGTCAGGCCCACTCAGCACACGCACTTGCGCTAATGTGTTTCCCATGGTACTGACAGGTGTATGAGTAAGTGTGCCTGGCGCCGTAAGGCAAACATGACGGAGTCTGCTCAGTTTTACAACATTACTGATGCGGAGACAGAAACACAACACAGTCCTGAACTCAGGAGCCATTGCACTTTCTCTAAAGTCTACATGGAGATCTTTAATCATGTGCAAGATTCAACCTTGATTGATCTTACCAGAACATTATTTAAATGGCCGGTAATGTGAGTTCTTGCTGGAGTACTTTCTGGCTTATATAATGTCTGTACACACTCAGAAATAAAGTTTTTTTTTATTTTTTTTTATTTTATAGTAAAACACCTAAAGTGAATAGTGACATATAGACTGAGAAAAATATCAGTTAATTAACATTTTCCCTATGTTGTAATTCACAGATGTTTTCTATTAATTCATGGTTCATTATGGTACCTTGATTTAACCTTTGTTGAATTTTGATGTTGAACACTTTGCAATTTAACAAAGGGACTTTTATTTACATTTATATACATATATAATTAAATCTGTTACATAATATGTAATAACAAAACATCCGCTTATAATAAAGCAGAAAAAAACAAAAACAAATCACAAAATATAGAAAACTGTTTATTTACGGATTTTTTTTTGTACAGTGTTTTATCCACATAAATACTATTGATAGTACTTTACTAGGCTATCATTTAAGGTATAGAGTACAGTTTGACCCTTTGTTACAAATCAATTGAACATATAAATAATTATGGCTACAAGAAATATTGATTTTAGATTAAACTTTGGAAATCTTACCTGTTTGTTATCTTATACTCCATTATGGAGTACAAAGCAATGGTCTATGCAAAAGGTGAACAAATCAGTCATGATTTTAAGTTTTAAAAAAATCCCTAATTGTAACACTTAAATAAAATACATCAGCATAAAAGAAATTTCACAGTATAAAAAAGATATTTTCAAGGCTGTTTTCTAATTTCTGTCTTAAAGTTTTAATCTAGACTTGTATTTTTGAATAATGGTAATTATTACAGCTCGTTAACTTTTGCTGCTGTCATTTCAAAAATTCTTCCATGTGTACTTTGACTTTAGACTTTTCATTCATTTATTTTCCTTTGGAAAAAAAAGTCCCTTTATTTATCAGCGATCGCCACAATGGAATGAATAACCAACCTATCCAGCATATATTTTACACAGTGAATTCCCATTCTAGCTGCATCCTAGTACTGGGAAACATCCATAAACTCCCACATGCACTACGGCCAGTTTAGTTTATCCAATTCACTTATATACCACATGTCTTTGGGTGCAGAGGAAACCCAATGCCAATACAGGGAGAACATGCAACTCCACACAGAAATGCCGCTGTTTAGCTGGGACTTGAACCAGCGACCTTCTTGCTGTGAGACGACAGTGCTAGACTTATTCATTCATTTATTTTATTTTCAGCTTAGTCTCTTTATTAATCTGGAGTCGCCACAGTGGAATGAATTGCCAACTTATCCAGCATATGTTTTACGCAGCGGATGCCCTTCCAGCTGCAACCCATTGCTGGGAAACATCCATACACACCCATTCACACACATACACAACGGACATTTTTTTAGTCTACCCAATACACCTACAGTACATGTCTGGGAAACTGGAGCACCTGAAGGAAACCCACTCGAACATTGGAAGAACATGCAAACTCCATTCAGACATTGTTACATGCATTCAGCCTATGTGTTGCATTGCAAGAACATTCATTTCATTCATTTTCTTGTCGGCTTAGTCCCTTTATTAATCCGGGGTTGCCACAGCGAAATGAACTGCCAACTTATCCAGCAAGTTTTTTCGCAGCGGATGCCCTTCCAGCCGCAACCCATCTCTGGGAAACATCCACACAAACATTCACACACACACTCATACACTACAGACAATTTTGCCTACCCAATTCACCTGTACCACATGTCTTTGGACTGTGGGGGAAACCAGAGCACTCGGAGGAAACCCACGCGAATGCAGGGAGAACATGCAAACTCCACACAGAAACGCCAACTGAGCCGAGGTTCAAACCAGCGACCCAGCGACCTTCTTTGCAAGAACATGTTGAAATAAAAACATTTGTGAGCTGACAAAAACAAGTATGAGTACTGAGATTGTGCTGCATCCTGTTCTGGAATCTTTAAATTGATATAACCTGAAGCATGCAAGTTAGCAGCATTAACTGTAAAAGAGATGCTGTAAACTCTGAAGAAATTTTAAAAAAAATTACATAATTAGACAATAACCATAGTAACACACCAACAAACTGCTTCAAGCGGTTGGAATGGACTCAGCACTGGACTGGACAAAAGTGAAATGAAACCAAAGTCCCTTTAAGGCAAGTCATTTCACTCCGCGCCCATCTTTGAAATGCCTCTTGGGCATCCTGGTTGAATGGGGAAACATCAAATTCTCCAAAACTGTTTGCAAAGCTTACTATTACATTACATATTTGAAATCACCAATAAACTTGAACAACAACCACCTTATAAGTTTCGAATCAAACTAAATCAGCATTGTTTCAGGTTGCCTAAGCTAATGCGCACTTAAAAGGAGTGAGATCACAACACCAACCTTTTTTTAAGGCTTTTCTACACATTATCATCCACTGAATAGTGCCTCATCAGATCGTGCTGGTCTTCAGCAGTAATTCACAACTTGGTCTGAATGGTGAATCTCCTCCAGAAAGGACAGCAACACCTTTACAAGGTTGTTAGCGTTTGAGTAGTTGCTGTCATGTGGTGTGCATTTGACAGGATGAACTGTACCTCACGTTTTCTTCGTACAGATAACAACCCCCCCCCCCCCCCCCCGCACCCTGTTATGGACACAGTGCCCGCATTTCCATTCAATTAGATTTGATTTCGGTTTTGAAGCTTACCGAATCTATGCTGTTTTTCTTTTGTTTTAGTAGTAGATGGGGCTCAACCTTTGAAAGTTTTTAGACACGTGTATAAGTAGTACACAGGTTGCAATTCCTCAAATGTCATTCCACAAGCATGCAGTTTGTAGAGGAGTAATGCAGAAGTAGGGTCTCATGTGCCCCATTATATAATCTGTGGTGGTTTTATTCATGAGCTCCCTATGCTGATGGAAATGTAAAAAAGCCTAAATCTCATGAGTGTTTGCTTGTAAACAGCAATTAATCTATATGAACCAAGCATGTTCTTCTCTTTCTGAAAATATGCTCAAAATGTAGATAGAGAGGAGAATGTGAAGATCTTTCTAAAGGGCAGAGAGACTTTAATTTAAGTAGAAAACACAGAATCTGATCTGGAAAGGGCATCACAAAGGTATGAAGTGTCTAGTATGATGGCCCTCAGTTACTAATGTCAATCATCTTAAAACTGAATAAATATACTTACTGAAGCAAGAAGCTGTTTGATTTGTAAGAAATTGTCACTTTTTGTTCAGCAAGCACAAAAACATCAAAAAAAGTGACTATACAGAGAACACTAATGTTGAAGAACATTTATTTTTCAAATAACTGGATGTTTTCAGCTTTATATTTAAATAATATTGTAAAGATAAATTGCAGATAGTTGCATTCAGATTTTAAAAATTCAAATAATAAATGGATTCTATTGTTTTAACATAAAATGAGCATATTAAAGTGATTTTGAAGGAATTTGTCAATGTAAGTGAATTTGAAGGTTGATTTCTATGTCCTGATCAGGTGTTTTTGCGCTCAAGTCCGAGTCTGAGTCATTTGATTTGGAGTATATACCAATAGCGAAACCCGATCCAATACTTCTATAATACATAAGAAAATAATAATTATAAAGAAAAATCTAGAAACAGATCCAGGATGTTCTTTATTTTTTATTTAATACACCTTATTTTAACATTCAACATCTCTGTTAGCTAACAGAGCCCTTTTGTGAGGTAGCTTGAACGATCAAGTAATTTGTTCATTTATTCATTTTCTTTTCGGCTTTGTCCCTTTATTAATCTGAGGTCACCACAGCGGAATGAACCGCTTACTTATCCAGCAAATGTTTTACGCAGCGGATGCTTTTGGCTACCCAATCCACCTGTACCGCATGTCTTTGGACTTAAGGGGAAAACCGGAGTACCCGGAGGAAACCCACGACAGAAATGCCAACTGAGCCAGCCAAGGCTCGAACCAGGGAGCTTCTTGCTGTGAGGCGAAAGCACTACATACTGTGCCACCATGTTTCCCCGATCAAGTAATAAATAACATAAATTCTTCTGCTCTTGCAATCACAAGTTTATATATCTCACAGTTTCTTGCTAGATCAGACATTGTTGTGGCCAGAATTTATCAAGAATTGTTTATATTATTTATTAAAGTACCCAATATATGAAATTTTTTATGTCTATCCCTACCCAAACCCTAAACCCAACCGTCGCAACAAAGTGATGTTATGCCGCACACGTTGCTGTTTTTGTGTGAAGTCAAGAAAGAGGCATAACTGTAGATGTGTTAAAAATAATCAGAATATAGTTATATATACTGTAAATACTAGGGTTGGGCATCTAAGCTATAATGCCGATCCGATACGCATCTCGATACAAAGAATATGATCCGATATATTAGCGATACATTTGTGACATATTGCGATGCAACACGATACGATTCACACCCATATCACGATACGATGCGATATTTCAGCACTAACTAATTAAATCAAGTTTATGAGATGATGTGAAAGAGGATGCTGTGCCATTGAATGAGTTTGATTATTTATTAACCAAGCAAAACCAAGACTTTTTTACAAACTGGCTCTTCTCTCAGAGCCAGAGTGTCAGTTTACAGTAGAGGGCCATTTTAGAACATATAGCACATATTATTTAACTATTTTCAAGATAAACAGAATGTATAAGTGCAATATATATTAAAATATATATATATTTGCACTCTTTCAACATAAAGGTTTAGGATTGCACAACAAGAATTGTGATTTAACTTTTCAACTATGAAAACAAGTTTTACAAAGATATATTTTGCCACTGATTATTCAAAACTTAAGGTGGTGAACTAGCAGTGTTATGCTGCGTTGAAACATCACTGTCACTGTAAACAACAGGCTAATAAAAATATAACAAACCAGCAATCTTCTTGCTGTGAGGTGGTCAAACTACCCACTGTGCCACCGTGACACCCAATTATTTTTATCATTATTATTATTAATATTATTATTATTATTATTAAATAAAAATTAACAGGAGGAGGTGTTTAAAACCTTCGTTCTCCGTGACACTAGGCTGAATATCTTTGCAGATGAACAATGCAATAGCATTCGTTATTGGCGTAGAGCGAGCAGAACTGTTGCGCACGGAAAAAAAAACTTGCAATGCTTTTCTCACCACTTTTGAAGCTGGTTGAAGCAGTGCGAAAGCCGGGGATGCAGAAACACTGGAAGATGCTTTCACAACAACACCGAGGCGCCGCTTCAAGTGAGAAATCAGATTAGTCGTACTGCCCGCGTATTTTACAGATGCGCGGCACATTTTGCAAATTGCATCTGTCCTGTCATGTCGTCCATCCTTAAATCCATAATTGTTGCCATACTTTAGATTTAAAACTCAGTGGGGAATAAAATGTTTGTTTTGCTTCTCGCGCTTTCTGAGGGCGCTCCACTAGCTTCATCCGCACACCTGATACACTGAGTTGTAGTGTGAGTGTACACATCCGCAAATCCGTTGCTAAGGCTTACTTTATGTAGGTCGATTAAATTATGCACCAAAAACAGGTTGACAACACTTGTTAATAAATAAAAAATACATTCTATATTAAAAATATAAGCTGTATCTCGGAAAAATCGATGCATCTCGCAAAAACCGATGCATCTCGATTTGCTTCCAAAATTTCATTCATCCTCTGCTGCTCAACCGATGCACTCGCATCGTGCACGCGCATGACCGCGTATCGATACATATCGGTTAATCTTCCCATCCCTAGTAAATACATATATATTTGAGTCCTGATCGGGAGGTAAGGTCTGATTCCGATCGAGTCTGAAACCGCATGATCAGGCCCGATTTCCAATCAAGTGATCTGATCTGGACATCGCTAATTTTTAGGGTTCTAGGATTTTAAATCAATCAATCAATCAATCAATCAATCAATCAATCAATCAATCAATCAGTTTTACTTTAGTTTTACTTTAGTTTTTTTTAGAAAAAAAAAACAATTTGGCTAAAATGATTACCTATACAGCAACTCAGTCAAGCAATCAACTGGAAAAAAAAATTCACCTTTTGAATGAACTTTCTTTTGTTGTTTGATAATCATTCAATGACAACAATGCTTTAAGTCCTGAAGCACATATTTACATGGATAATCATTTATTTACTTTTAGAAAAACACACCAAGGTTGACGTTTTAACATTTTTATGTATATTTGTTCATTTAAGTGCACACTCAAAGCCCAAAGTAGCCTATCTGTTTTGGTCTTTAACGTCTTATCACACACATATGTCAATTTTGAACAGCATCTCTCTTTTTTTTCTTTAGTCATGTAATAGTACATCATTCAACAGAGGGCTAGTGGTATCAAACTGATGATTTTGGATGCCTTATGCAACTTCTTTACTTTGTTTGTACAGTAGGTAGGACCATTTGAGTAAGTATTAGAAACTACTGGTCTTCTGGGATTTCAGTGCACAATCCCCTTTAAGGGTTACTGAGAGTGGTCTGAAAGAGAGAAAATATCCAATGAGCTGCAGTTCTGTGTGCAGCAATACTTTTGTGATGCCAGAAATCAAGAACTAGTTTAAGATTTTAGAAAGGCGACAGTGACTCAAATAACAGCAACCTGAGATGAATGTTTTTAAACTGATTTACATGTCTGTTTATTTTGTTCACTGAATCGAAGTATACTAATGCAGCTCTTTTGAGCGTGAGAGTAAATAGTGTTAACTCAAATGCTATCTGAGACCACACTCTTTCTAATTGCTTGTCATCTAGCAGGCAGTTACATGTCATTTAGCAGAAGTTTATGATCTAGAACAACTTACAGTACACTAATTGCAGAGTTTCACTAGTGCAGCAAGAGGTTAAGTGCCTAGCTCAAAGGCACAGTGTTCATGCGACCCCAGTTGTGATCAATGTTGTGATTTCAGTTCCTCTTCATCACCATACAGGGGTCCCATGAGCTTTATGTTTTCATTCACATCTTAGTAAAAACACATTTGTAGTAAATTGTCTTGCAAAAAAAAAAAAAAAAAAAAAAAAAAACGAGGTTGATAGTTTGTTACGATTGCTTACTGATATTAGTGCACCAAGACCAGTAGATATGTAGCTAATAATTCAGTCGGATAGCTTGTGAATGACAAACCATATTGCATTTACTCTGTAAACTGACTTTCAAAATCAATTGAAAGCAAATGCTGTTTTAAACTAAATTACTTTTTGGTTTAAAATGGACTTCCTATCACACATTATGTTTGTGTGATTTTTCTCTGAAAATCTCAAAACTGAAATGCCAACTATTGTATGTAACATTATATGTTTATTGGGTATCATATTTACTTAATTATTGAAATAACTATTAATAACAGATTAATTAAGTAAATCTTAACACACATGCATATATATATATATATATATATATATATATATATATATATATATATATATATATATATATATATATATATATATATATATATATATATATATATATAATGACTGAGGGAATGTAAGACTTTTTAAGGCTGAAAATGCAATACATTTATAATATTTATCAAGTTGCCATTATTAATGTATTGTGTATCTGCTTTCTGTTATGCTAGAATGTTTTGTCAGCGCTACTGATCATGCTTTAAAATCCATATGGTATATACATCCTGATTTCTGAAGGGTAGACATCTGTGTTGCTTGACAGTATGACAGAGACACATGGAACATATTTATATAGTCATCTGGATCATTTCAGAGTCTTCTTATTCTCTCTATCCATATTCATTTTTCTTGCATTATACATACATATGCATATGTCTCATATGTGTTATATGTAAGTTATACTGTATGTGACTCTGGACCACAAAACAGTGCCATTTTATTTTCAATGATATTTTATACATCATATGAAAGCTGAACAAATAAGCTTTGCATTGATGTATGGTTTGTTAGGGTATGATTTGACCAAGACACAACTATTGGAAAATCCACAATCTATAGTTTTTTTTTTTTTTTTTTTTTTTTTTTATGTTAATTCTAAATAAAATTGTGTAAAAAGTAAGCTTAAAAAAAGCCCCAAAAAATTTGATACTTTTACAGTAGGATATTTACAAAAATATATTGATGGAACTTGATCTTTACAGGTTTCCCAGATGGGTTGCGGCTGGAAGGGCATCCGCTGCGTAAAAACTTGCTGGATAAGTTGGCGGTTCATTCAGCTGTGGCGACCCCGGATTAATAAAGGGACTAAGCCGACAAGAAAATGAATGAATGAATGATCTTTACAGGAATATTCAATTGATTTTTGCCATACAAGAGAAATGAATCATTTTGACCCATACAATTTATTTTTGGCTATTGCACGAGAAATTTAGACCATTGTTGATCAGTTTACACCACTGCTGACTGAAAGCAACCCACAACTATGGCAGTTTTTGAAACACTCTTACCCGGTCATCTTTCCATTGTCACTGAAAGTCACTGAAATCTTTAAACAAACAAGCAAGCAGGTGCTCAAAGCTCATCTGAGTAGGATAAACTTTTTATTTGACAAGGGAAGATGCGTATAAACTACGATGGAAACACTTTCATCGCACAAATTCCAGCATGCGAAAGAGATCATGTGATAAAGAAAATGTGGTCGAATAGATAAACCAGCATGCTGAGCACATTGTAAAACATCTGAAATGTTGTTTTTGTCATTTTAAAATGCCTTAACTATTTTCAGTATTTTTATAATATTAATTACCTCCAGAATTAAGAGCATCTGTGTTCTGTGTCTCACGCATTCAAACGCCACCGCACGTTCACTGTGTGTCAGGATTGCCTTCTTAGCCGCAAGTCATTTATTGAATTAAGAAAAGACTGATGCAGCTTCTCCTACCGCAGCAAATTCCGTTTTTCCTGTTGATATTTGGCGACAGTTAGTCAGGAAGTGATAATTTTGTTTGCTTGTTGGATGGAAACAGCTACTGTCGCATTCACAGCATCTATCATAGTGTCTATTATGACCCCTGTCCAACATTAAATTCACCTTCTATGGACAAGGTGAATTCGAAACTGGACCTTGTAGTTGTAGAAGAGGGTCCAGTTTTCTAATACATAGTTGTGGATGTACGCGCCATTTACATGTTACCTACCTAAATATTATTGCAGAAAAGATAAACATCCTTCATGACTCGTGTTTTTTTTTTAAGTAGAAGTGGGATTTTTCCTACTCTGCCACACAATAGTCATTCTTAAGGAATGGTTAGAAAAACATGATGAAGTATGATGATTTTATGGGCTAAACAAACAGGATAAATCCATTGTGAATCCACCTTAGAAACTACAGTACACGACTCAAGTGATTCGCTACTAATGTTTTAATGCAACTCAGGCTCATTCTGAAAACGTATCGCTATATACTTTTCTGGAGAGTGCCACGTATGTCTCCGGAGGTAGTTTTTTTTTTTGCAGTTTTTGCTGTCGTAAATGCACCATAGGCTGCTGTGTTTGCTTTTTTCAAATCTCAAATATCATTTGCGAGTGCCAGTCGCGACTGCTGTTCTCACGTAAAACCATCAGAGGCAGCTGTCGACTGTCTGAGTGATCGCTGTCCCCACCATCCTCCTTTCATAACCCCAACTAATAGTGTTTTCAAAAGCAGCGATTGACCCGCTTACCCACATTCCTAAATCCAAATGACAGTTTTAAAAAGCAATGCAGAAAAGGCAAAAGCCTTTTTAAAAGCAAAATTTACCACGTTTTCAGATTTTACCACACTCTCACCCTGTTATTTACTTGTTTATTTTATCTTTTGGCTTCTGTTTTTGTCTTGCCTACTTTCTGGAACCGTTCTTCACTGGACTCGAATCCAGTTGTTGTGGTCAGCTCTTCTTTGCATCTCAAATCCGCCAGCGTACATGAAAAGTTAACTGGACAAACTGTTAACAGTCGGAAAGCTGTCCATATAAGCACTCAGCTTATAAGAGAGAAAAGGAACAGCATCATACCATCCCATATCATTTCTTTTAAAGACCAAATTCAGCCATACGTAGCTCTGGCAACATATATTGCGATCTCCAGAAATGTATATAGGGCTACGTTTTCAGAATGAGCCTGTGTTGTTTTGACGCCACAAAACACAGGACATCTTCAGTGGTCCTGTAAATTCCATGCAGCTGTGTGTCAGCACTGTTTGGCAGCATGCAGAGGACTAGCTGCATATTAGGCAGGTGGTCATTACACTGTCGCATTGGTGACAAAGAGAGGTCAATTCCTATTGAAATCATTAGATTATTATTTTTTTTTCTGTTAGCTTTGGTAGGGGATTGATAAATATGAACTTTTAATGCTGAACCTTTGCCTCTGCTTTTAAGAGCTCATGTCACCTTTTAGTGTCTATTACCTCTTCATCACTTAATTTACAATGAAGCCAAAACACTTTTCCCCTCAATGATTCACAGACCTGATGGCTTATAACGTATTGACATCCCCACTGTTTTACAGCCTGTCTCTCTGAGCAGAGCAGGACTTCATATTTTGGTAGTGATCGTGATGGTTGAAGTTCTTGCTATATCATAGCACTGATGTGGGTGCATAATGTTTGGAGGCAGCATATTCAAAATGCAGGATGCACCACCTACCTAAAAATCCCATAGAACAGTCAAAACCCCTTAGGGCTGTTCGGCCGCTCAGAAGTGGGAAGTAGGAGAATGAAATGCAGAGCGTTGGCTAAAAAGCAAAGCTCTATCACATACAGCCCATAATGCCGCTGGTAAAGGATGTTAACACAAATGCAACTTTTTAACAAGCCTTTTGTTTTTCTAAATGTCACATATTGCAATATCAAAGCATAAAGTCAGAACATTGTTTATATAAAAGGAGTTTTTAATATTAGTCTTTTGTAGTGAGAGCACCAATACAAATTCCATCGGGAGTTAAAGTGCGTGCTGACTTTGTTTTGATATTTTGTATAATGTTTTCATGCAGCTATATCAGTTGTTTTCGTATTTGAGTGCTTTGCAGCATTTGTAAATGTCAAATATTGAAATTACATTCCACCGGTCAGGAAATATCCTATTCTTTAAATGTCGCGTTTGAATATACACTCATATCTTTTAGTAGTTATTTCTACAACAGAGCAGCTAAAGGATCTCAATGGGCCCATATAAGCAAACCACTGCTCAGGACCTGTAGCCCTCATCCGAAGGCGCCTTGTGCCCCTTTCCTGATTTATTTTCTGTATTACTTAGCTTGATTAATTTGGATCACCTCACCACTTGCTCTAAACAGTCAATCTCTTCATTCACACCCAGGATCAATCTGTCATGAAGAGTCCATCACTTCACTGTTAATGCCCATCTTCTTGAAGGTGTCATTTTAATAAAATAGCTATTAACGAGGATTAAAATTAAATGTACAAATATCCTGCCCAGCTCTAGTGGATGAACAGGCTGTTTCAGCAAGTGGGGGATGGATAAATCTGAGCTAATGAAGGCTTTTAAAGAGATTAATGCTTCACCCAAGAGAAGCCAAGTCCTGCTTGGATGCTCTCTCTCTCCCCATCTCTTCTGCTCAATCCATCTTACTTTCCCTTTTCCCGGTGTTTGGGGCTACTGCAACAGGTGCAAATGGGAATATAGTGTCATATCTGCTACACTGATTTGCCCAAAAAGCCAACAAACAAATGAATAAATAAGTTTCACACTAATATTTCTTTAACCTTAACTTTGATTTATTTTTCATGGCATTCTTTTCACAACTGTATGCAATGTCACAATATTTACACTAATCAATAATTATATTTTTTTTTGGTCAGATCTTGTAAGAACAACAGGTGTGCTCCAGCACAGCTTATCATTTTTAGTGTTCAACAGGTCAGTTTGTTGTTAAATATTGCGTGTAAATGTGAAACTGCACCATCATATTGTATATTATCATTGTGGAATAAGGGTATAGAATTGCCATGGACCGAGAAGATCCCCAGCAAAAAAAAATATTAAAAATTCTCATTAACAAATGGTTAAATCACATTCTATACTATGTTTTTTTCCCCCCCAGTTTTATAAAAGGCTTATTACGAAAGACACAATGGTAAAACATGGGTGTCAAAAGCATGCATGGATGGCAGCAAAAAAAAATAATGGAAAGAAAGAAAGAAAGAAAGAAAGAAAGAAAGAAAGAAAGAAAGAAAGAAAGAAAGAAAGAAAGAAAGAAAGAAAGAAAGAGAAAGAAAGAGATTTTTTTATTTATTTTTTTAATTGTAGGTCACTTTAAGTCAAATTTTCTACTGATTGAGTCCATCCTAAATACTGGTAACTGGGGCTGTGCAATTAAACAACATTCAGTAACCTTAAAGGGGGCTAATGGCAAATTTCAAAAGAAAATCTACGCTCTTGTTTTGGAACATGGCAATCATCCAGGTATATAAAAAAGCCATATACTCAAATTGTTGTCAAACTAATTGTCAAAACAGCTATGTATTTGCTGTTAGTGCCTCATACAAATGTACAATTATTGTAGCACTTGATTTACGTTTAATTTTTTAAAATGTTATTGTATCATAAAATATATATCAAATCAATTATTTTTTTAAAAGCACTCTTTAGACACACTGCAACCAAAACTTTTCTCCAAAATAATAATAATAAAAAAAATTAGGTTGATGAAGTAATTAAATACATTTGATCGATATGCATTGTGGCACTTTCTGTTTGTCAAAAGTAAATTGTACAATAAAGTGTCCATAAGATAAAAACCAAGAAATACATCAGAATCAGAAATAACTTTATTGCCAGATATGTTCACACACACACACACACACACACACACACACACACACACACACACACACACACATATATATATATATATATATATATATATATATATATATATATATATATATATATATATATATATATATATATATAGAAGCTGAATATACATATAGAATATATATGTTCTGTGTCTGAAACTGTCTCTGTGTCGAGCTTTTCTGGTGCACAGTTCTCTGTAGCGTCGACAAAAAGGTGAAAATTCAAAAAAAGCAGTTTGCTAGGTATGAGGGGTCCAGAGTAATTTTGACAGCCTTTCTGCTCACTCTGGATAAATACAACTTATCATAACATATCAGGGAACAATGGAGTTGAGGGTCCAAACACAGTTGATTAAACCTAATCAGGCAGGCAATGGTCAAACAGTAGCATGAGAGTAATCCAAAGGCATAGGCAGCAAAGCAGGTGAATGGTCAGCACAGGCAGCAAAACAACATAAAAGAATAAACAAAGCAAAGATCAAAAAAGGAAGGACACGAAAAAATGCTCAGAAATGTTACATAAGAACAAGACTCAGCACTGTGTGTGTGAATGTGATGTGTATTTATAAGCCTGGTAATCACTCTACGATGATCTTCCAGCTGTGTGTATGCAATCAGGGCAAGAACTGGAACTGGTGTGTAAGAGGTGAATCATGGGATTTATAGTTGTCTAGCGATCTGCAGCTGCTACATAGCTGCTGCTTGTGACAACAAGCTTGTACCAATTTAATGACTAACTACAAATAATTTTAATTGTGTTTTTATTTATTTATTTATTTTTTATATTACAAATCTTGTTTTATTTGAGATTGTCTTTGGGCAGGATATAATCACATTGCAATTTAATCCTGAAATATGAAAATTCACATAAAGCATGTAATCCATTATCATACTATTAGTATATTAAGGTTCATATGAATGTATACGGGGCAAGGCAGTGGAGCAGTAGGTAGTGCTGTCGCCTCACAGCAAGAAAGTCGCTGGTTCGAACCTCGGCTCAGTTGGCATTTCTGTGTGGAGTTTGCATGTTATCCCTGCCTTCGCGTGGGTTTCCTCCAGGTGCTCCGATTTCCCCCACAGTTCAAAGACATGCGGTACAGGCAAATTGGGTAGGCTAAATTGTCCGTAGTGTATGAGTGTGTGTGTGAGTGTGTGTGTGGATGTTTTCCAAAGATGGGTTGTGGCTGGAAGGGCATCCACTGTGTAAAAACTTGATAGATAAGTTGGCGGTTCACTCCGCTGTGGCGACCCCGGATTAATAAAGGGACTAAGCCGACAAGAAAATGAATGAATGTGTACTGAATGTCTTCCAGTACTTTAGAGAGTTGTAAAAGTAATTTCTTTGTAGTTCGGTTCATTTAAATTCATGGCATTACTGTATGTCATACTTCTGAGACATAATGTTTATTCACCATGTCAAACACAATTGCTATTTTTCCTCTTTTAAGTTAGCACATATAGCTGAATGGAAAGTTAATGGCTATTGTATTTCAGCATCTGTTTCCAATATGCTGCTCTGTGTCAGGCTCATTTGAAAACTGATTATTTGAGGATTAAATGGAACCTATTTCCTTAAATTGATGAATTCATCCTCTCTGAAATCTAAAACAAACATAGGTAGCACAACCTATAATTAGTCTGAACGCTTCAGCACTTAAACCTATTAGACACATCTGTCAGAGGAAAAGAAAAAGAATGGGAATTTGTGCTTAGTCAAATGATATGATATTTTTATAAGGAACAAGAGAAAGAAGGAGCTGAAGAATTAAAAAAGAAAAGTAATGGTGCATTGCATCTACAGTATGTCCATCCAAACAGCAGACAATGATTGGAGATCATAGGTTAAAAGCTTTGGCTGGCAACTACTGAACTGAAGCATCTTTCCCATCGAATACCTCAGACAAGATGTAAGTAAACATTGTACTCCTCTTTGACCCCTGTGGTCACTGTACACCTCCCTATAGCCAGACAGTCTGAGGCCACAACGTTCAATACAACAGCTCACCCTCAGCCATAATCTTTAGACCCATTAGAACAACAGTCGTAGAGCTCTCACAGTATATGAACTTAATTTTGTCTTCAATTCAATTACTTATGAACAGGCTCCAAAACCAACATCTTGCTGATGAATAGTGGCTTCAACTCTTAAATAATATAGTAAAAAATATACATAAATAAATAAATAATAATAACAATAATAATCATAATACTAATAACAATAATAATAGTTATTATTATTCATTCATTTTATTTTCAGCCTAGTCCCTTTATTAATCTGGGGTTGCCGCAGCGGAATTAACTGCTAACTCCTCCAGCATATGTTTTAAGCTGGATTTATACTTTCACCAGGCGCCGCATTGCGCACCTTCGCTGACTGCTCACGCACTACATGAATCGGACGAGGCTTTTATACTTGCCGTGTTTGCCGTTGTGATATTGTTCAAAACGACAGGGAGTTTTCAAAAGAAATTGACTGTAAAGTCATACTGATAAACAGAGAAGTAGGAAGTTTCCGGAACAACGTCATATCTCTAATAACATTCAATATTTGTAAACTAATTGTTTGTATTGTTTTTATAAATTATTTGAATGATTATAAGGATTTTTATAACCATTCAAGATTTTTCGCTTGCTTTTGTTCATATCTCAGACAGTTTTACCTATTAAAGTTTTTTAAAATATTAGAGACAAGAGAACATGGCTTGCTCTACAAATTATTATTATTATTATTATTATTATTATTATTATTATTATTATTATTATTATTATTATTATTATTATTATTATGGCAAGAATAAAAGCATAAAAGTACACTTACAAAAAAATACAGATTTGTTTATTTTTTATTTTTTTTATTTATCCCGCTCCACAATTCACACATTATTGTATGGTTAGTTTTTGTCCTCTACTTATGCTAAAAAGGCAATAATAGTCCTACATTCCTGACTAGTATCACCAATAAAGCCTAGAACAATAGACCATCAGCATAATGTAAACCGATAGGTTCAAATATTCTTTTCCAGTTATCAAAGAAATTTGTTCCTTCATTATAGTTTTGATATTATATTGTTTTAAATTAATAACTGTAATATTTACATCAGTTTAAAACCTATAACTGATGGAAAAACATATTTCTGTAAATGTGTACCTGGGTCTCCACTTTTGCCATGGCCTCTTTTGGTTTTAGCAAACTAAACCCTCAGGTTTTTTTCAAACTTTTTAACAAAAACGTTCCTCTTTTCCCACGGCTGTTGCAATTTATAGCCAAGAATTATTGATCATCACGTTATCTCTATGATCACAGATCATAAAGATGTCTGTACAGTCATTCTGGTTCAGACAAAATCTCTTTAAAGTGTTTTATATTCAACCTAAATCAAACGCAGCACCGCGTGAACTGTTCGCTCGAGTCTCAAAAAAAATCATGCGCTCTGCCAGCCAAAATCATGTCGCGCGCACACAAAACGAACCTCTACAAACTCCTTGATGACATTACATTCGCTGTGCATACTCAAGTGAACTAGCGGATGCGTCGAGTATAAACAGGCTTTACACAGCAGATGACCTTCCGGCTGCAACGAATCTCTGGAAAACTTCTGTGCACACTCATTCACACTCATACACTACGGACAATTTAGCCTACCCAATTCACCTGTACCACATGTTTTTGGACTGTGGGGGAAACCGGAGCATCTGGAGGAAACCCACGTGAACGCAGGAAGAACATGCCAACTCCAGAAATGCCAACTGACCCAGCTGAGGCTCAAACCAGCGACCTTCTTGCTGTGAGGCAACAGCATTACCTACTGCGCCACTGCTTCACGTATTATTATGTTTATTAATATTATGGTAAATCCATCATTTAAAGCTGATATTTTAAAGAATTTCTTCCCACTGGTCATGCATGTAAAAGCTAAAAGATGTCACAAAAGAAAGTCATATATCACATATCTTCACAAATTTCACATATCTTTGATCACTTACAAACTTTAAGTTTTCTGAATTTTTATCCTTACCAAAGTCAATATGTACTTAATTTTGTAAACTATTGGGATGTTGTTTAGAAATCTATGAATCACAGAACACTGCAATGGTTTAGATAATAAAACAGAATATAGCTGCAAGCAGCAATTAAAGGGCCAATGACAAGACGAGCAGAATGAGAAGCTTAGCATGGCAGAGAACAAGGAATACAAATAAAGACATTTTTTATAATTTATGTCAAATTTTGGTGATTTTGATCATAAAAGCTAAAAAAAGTACAAACAATTAGGCAACAACTGCCCCTCCCCTGGTCCTTACGGGTATTTACAGCTTCCTACTCCCTTAGCATGGGAAATCTTTATCTCACTTCCGACTGTTCATTCACAGATTTGGACAAAACCACTGTCTGCAGCACCTTCATATAAGGAGGACACTTGAATGTAATTATTGTAAAAATGCAATTTTCTTAACAATGCAAACTGACTGGGATCGACCAGAAGACTGACTGGTCACAGATCAGGCCAATCATGTGGATAACCAAAACATTTGTGCATTTCAAAATGTAATCATAAACTCAAAACAAAATTATCAATATTTGCTCTTTCAAACTACTTATTTAAAATGAGCTGAAACAACCCAATTCTTGAGATTTTATTGGGACAACTTATTGTTTATATTCAATTCACATAAATTTGTTAAAAGTGTTAATTTAACTTAATCAATGTGATACAGTGTGCTGAAACATAGTCCATGATGGAGTCTACTTTGCAAGGAACTTAAGGTCAAACTAGGACAAACCTCTGAAATTATAAGAGAAACATATCAAATGAATCTGCAGATTTGGAAATTTCTGGTCAATGGCATACAATTTTAGCATAAATATGATCAATGTTCTTGGCACTTTCCAATTAATATATCATGATCAGATTTAGCACAATAAGCCAAATCAATGAAAATCTACTTAGGGTAACTTGAATACCAATTTTTTTTTTTTTTTTTTTTTGCCATGGCCTGGAGATTCTAGCTCGATTTTTGTTTCTATTCACTAAATTTGTTTATTTTTTAAAATATTTTATTAATTCAATTGGCAGGACATTTTTTATGCAGAAAATTTGTCAGACAAGTTGTCTTGAAATAAGGCATCAGAGAGAAAACAAAATGTAAAAGTTATCACAAATACAAATAAAATGAAACTTTAAACAGGCAATGGCACTCAATGAATTTAGCTACATAATTTGCTGTTCATAATGATTAAACTGAAGTCTATCTATATGCCAAATTTCATAACTTACCCAGTTCTATTGTCTGCCTCAAGTGAAGATTCGAGTGAAGTAGATGAAAAATAGTTGAGAAAGCCCTTTAGCTAACATATATGTCATAAGATGGAATTAACTATATTAATTTGCACCTGTAAAGGGAAATTACAAAACAGACAAAAGATAATAGAAGTCTTATGTTTAGGTTTTTGTCATTCACGTTTAATGTGTAATGAAGCTTCTATAAAAAAAAAAACACCCAATAGTGGGCCAACTGTATCTATAAATTTTTAAAGCTCTGCTCATTTTGTTTATACGCTATAAACAGCCCTTAAAATGCAAATGAAGGAGAAATCCACTTTCACCACCTGCTGGTGATTTTCTGTGTAGTTTAGGGATTGTACTGCCCTCATTTACACTCCATCAATCATAAGCCTTTATTTAACTATTGAATTTATGTCGCCTAAATAGGTGATGGAATTCTGACATGGTTTTGTTGTGGGCTCAAACAGAAATTAATTAGATCTTTTGTCATGTTGCATGCTTAAAAAAAGAGATAGTTTTAAGTTGTTAAATGATCCAGAGTACGAATCAAAGGAAATTGCACTGTAAGGTAATATTTATCATCAGTGACAAGAGTGAATATTATATGAAAGAAAACGCATTGATCCTAATGAAAGGTGTGTGGTGATGTTTCTAAGGGAAACAATAAATGTTTGGAATCCGCATGATACATCATGCCTGAAAACTGCTTTTTAACTAACTGTTTGTTAATTATTTATAACTGTGCCTTATAGATGGCTAATAGATAACTTACAAGCTGTTAGTTAATAAATTGTAAATGACTTCTTAACTGTATTTTAATGATTTATAACTATACCTAATCAATTAGTGATAGATCATGAACAAGCTGTTAGTAAATAACTTAATAAAGGCTTGTTAAGTATCAGTTAATAGCGTATATATGTTATTGGGACGTTATTCTAAAGTTGCAGCTATTCTTCATTTATTAACTGTTAGTAAATGAGAAATAGTTTAAACTTTAGAATAACGTCCCAATAACATGCTTAAGCTAATAACTAACACTTAACTATTATATTTACTCACACTTTACAGATCAGTTGTTCACCATCTAATAACACCAGTGAAACTTTTTTATTAGACCACTGGTGTAATTTTAAATTTTTATTTATTTTGTTTTCATGTTTAGCACTTTATGAGTTTGTATTCTTGCATACTGCTGTACTGCCTTGTGATGGTTCAGTATGTGTGTTTCTATACATTAAACACAACGTTTAAGATTTAATCTGTGGAGTTTCTTTGGTAAAACAGCACACAGAAAAGCCTAAAGTGGAACAAAGTTTCGAAACAAACATTTTATATTTTAAATATTAGATCAAATTTCTGTAGCTTGAACTTATTCCATCCATTTGCAGTTCTACAAAGATTCACTGGTATTAGTAGATGGTTAACAAATGATGAACAACTCTCGTCTGTAAAGTGTGAGTAAATATGATAGTTAAGTGTTAGTTATTAGCTTAAGCATGTTATTGGGACGTTATTCTAAAGTTGCAACTATTCCTCATTTACTAAAAATTAATAAATGAAAAATAGCTGCAACTTTAGAATAACGTCCCAATAACATATACACACCATAACTGATACTTAACAAGTCTTTATTAAGTAATTTACTAACAGCTTGTTCATGATCTTTTAATAATTTATGAGGTAAAGTTATAAATCATTAAAATACAGTTAAGAAGTCATTTACAACTTGTCAACTAACGACTTGTAAGTTATCCATTGCCCATCTATAAGGCACAGTTGTAAATAATTAACAAACTATTAACTTTTATTTAACAAGTCATTTAAAATTTGTTAACTAACAGTTTATTAATGGTCTATTAACTAGTTATAACGGATAGTCATTCTAAAGTGTTACCAGAGTTTTGCCTCATGCCATTTCAAAGGGACCTTTAAAAAGACGCCCATACTTGCTATTAGCTTTAGCAGTTTAGTGCCTCTTACCATCTTCAAAATGATGATCAGGTCATGCATTTCCAGGGATCTTCCATCCACTGCATCATGGTATGCAGCAATATTCAGTACATTTTTACAATGGAGGGGAACAGCCTCCACTCCAACATACATCTCCCTCTGCCTAAATAGTTTGCTTAGTGGTGGCTTAATCACAGAGAACACTTTTGGTAATAGTGCATCGGTGTCATGCTTTCCATTTCTAGAAATGTTGGATCGGAGGCTGCTCCTTTCCACCTATCAGCTGTCTCTTATCCCCTTATTGTGTCTTTCTATTGTCTTGGTGGGACTGCAGGAGCCCCTTTTTTTAGTTTAGTCTAGCTTAAGGTCATGTTTTCTGACCATGATCACAGATAGTCTGAAACTATGAAACATACCAATTTTTGGTATGTGATATGTGCCCAGAATTTAACTTGAGCAACTACCTAAATGCATGATCTTGAGACCCTGGCCTAAGTATGTGCTCAAAGTTTCTACCACTCCCTTCCAGGATAAGATGGTGAACTTGCAAAAGCACTATCCCCAAAGAGGCAATCTTAGGTTTAGTGTTGTTGTGCATACAGAATGGGCTCTACATCCTCTTGCTTTCACTTATTTTTATAAAGCAGCATCCCCTCCCTAAGCCTTCAGACAGAAAGTGAGCACTGCCTTGTACAGTAGTGCCATCTCAAAGAGGCTCTAAATCACTTTCCAGAACCTTTTAGTTTACTGTTCCTTGCTGGTGAAACAATCTCTCCAATTCCATACAGACTGCTGAATCTGTAGCCCTGTTCAAAATGCATCTAAATGAAAAGTTTTTTTTTTTTTTATGTACTCCTTACCTACTCCAGCTTGTATTTTTCGAACATAATTTTTATTTTATTTTGACATAATTTTTTATTAATTTTTAATTATTATTAGCACAATGAATCGCTTGATCCCTTCCACACTGTAAGTCACATTGAATAAATGCATCTACTAAATGACTAAAGGTGACTTGTCCATATCCTGCACACTTTCATAGGCAATACTCAGAGCTTTAGATGCTCTTTAAAGAATCCAAGCAGCTCTGTCTTTACATTGAAGGTCAAAAGAAATGAATTACTGTAGGTGTGCTCTAAAGTAGATGCTATCACATTGGTTTATAAGACACAAGATGAGCTGTTCTTCATGATACTGAGGTCTCAATCCACTCTGATTGCTGTCTCCTGTTGGGCTTTGGCACACAGCACCTTTCTATAAGACATTTATAGAATTGCAGGTTGAGCAACTACTTCACAATATTATTTTACAGTCTCCAACTTTAGCCAGACTCATCCTGAATGCTTGGTATGAACAGGTTATTTCCTAGAAAAAAAAAAATCTGGCTCTGTGCCTTCCTTGAATTTCCATTGCCCTCCAGGCGGAGATGAGAGCATATTCCTGTTTTCCCAGTGAGTTTCCCAGCCAGTGAATTCTAGTTAGAGTTCCTCCGGCATTAAGACTCAGCAGAGAGGACTCACAAGTGCTCCATATATGAGTGACTATCATATTATCACCATCTAGCAGTCCTGGGGTCTGATTCAAAATATCGCTTCCCTTGCAAAAGTTGTGATCTATAAAATTAAATGCTGTATGTAAACTCTAAGTGAACATGTCTAACTTAAATGTTTACTTAATTGAACCACTTTAAGTTAAATATTACATTTAATAATTAAATGTACAGTATTCTGACATACATTCATCTTTAGGAAGATATCTACGTAAAGTTTTATAAATGAGACTCATGGGCATGATAACAAAAATGAGGTACTTCTCAATCTGTTGTACTTCTAGTGTAACAAATCGATTATCCATATGTCTCATGAATTAGGCAGTGATGCAAAGATGCTTATTCTGAGTTATTCCAATGGGCAATTTACATACGATGTCTTGTTATAAATATTTAGTAGTCATATTTAATAAATGAATGGTTATAGCATATCAAGCTACCTTACCTTATGCATTCTAAACTGTGTTTGGTTGGTTGCATGAGTTGTAAGACAATTTAAGTAAGTGGAGGGAGCAGCACTACATTCATTTCAGATCACATTTTGGTCATCAACGTTTCCTTTAGACTATTACTGATGGCAGTTTAATTCAGTGACATTTTGTTCTTGTGAAGTACAGGTCATAGCCTGTTCTTTCAGGTCTGTACTAAAAGAGTGTGAAATGGCAAAAAGCGTAAGGCACTTTTATAAATCTCTTTCACCTTTTTAAACAGAAAGCTGTTAAGCGAAACCTGCTTCTTGAATGAGACACATCTACCATTTTAAAATAAAAATGCTCAAAAGACTTGACTGATGTATGAATGGCCTTATATTTTGTATTTAATGAAAGTTTTCAAAAGTGGAAGCAGAAAAAAGTTTCAAATACATCTTGTATTATCATCAGTTTCCTATTTTACTTTGTATGTTGTCATCTACAGTACATATAAAACACTTCAATTCAAAAGATGTTATGCTTTCAAAAGAAGCATCTTACTAAGGCAAATTTTCTTTGATCAATATTATAAAATATGTTTACAGTTTGTAAATCAAAATGGCTTTATTTATTTGTTTTATTTATTATTATTATTATTATTATTATTTATTTATTTATATTTTATTTTTTTTTGTAATGGCAAAGGTGAATTTTGAACAACTTTAACTGTTCAACTTTTCAACAATTCCCCAAATGTTCTTTTTTGTCTGCCATGGATACCTGTAGGGCTTGTCTTGAACATCATAGATTCTGTGCTGATGAACACTTTTTATGTCTGATACTTTTTTTTTTTTTTCATTTTTATCATCATTAAGAAAAATTGTGCAGCTAAGAAATGTTTGCATTATTCACACACTTGTGTTAGTGTCGTGCATAGCAAGAATCCCCTGTCTCACAGTGAGTTATTTGCTCTTCTTTTCTCTCAGGCTGGTCCCATAGCCGTGGAGCCATGTTCTGGGAATAGTGCTGCCGTGCAAACATTGCTGATGAGTCTTCCACGAGCATCTTCTGGAGTGTCTCCCCCTGGCCAATGTGGTGAGATTTTAACATTCACTCTTAGCTTTGCTGTAGATTAAGATCATACACGTGCATCTTTAACATGTAGCTGTGTACTTGTTAATAATTTAGATTTATTTGGTTTATTTACATACCCACATGCTTATTTTCACTAAAGCATGAATCTCTAAAGTACAATTTTAAAACACATGTGCATTGAAGGTAATCACGTGCTGAGGAATTTGGCTTAATAAGTATGATTACTTATTAAATATAGATTTGGTAAGATCATTTTTAGATTTGGTATGTTTATTTATATGCTTAGATATTATTTATTTATTTTTTTACTTATGAAACAATCGTTTAAAATATTTTTTTGCAAAATCACTTGTACATTGGCTGGTATCAAAATCAAAAAAAATCTAATTGGAAACATTATTTTTGTTAATATTTGTGTTTGGACTTTTTTTTTCTAGAGATTCTCTAAAGCAAACACAACAACAACAATAGCCAGAATTAAATCTTGGCCTATAAAACTTAGTTTCAGCTTAACATGTATTTGTTTATTTGCATACTTATTAACTATTTTTCTTTATTATATGTAGTTATTGTATAATGATGGTTTGTTATGTATAAAAAGGGATTAATAATTTTGACCTTGAAATAAAAAATAAAATAAAAAAACTCCTTTTGTTCTAGCCTTCTTAGTACTGTATATAGGGGAGTGCAAGGTAATGTGCTCAGGGTTAACTATGGCAAGCATGCAAGGTTTTCACCACAGTGTCGGGAGACATCTTCCTAACAATTATTGAAAAAGTTCAGCGAAATTTGGATGAAAAACACAGGAGAAACCATTTATGCAGCAAAAAAGTATTTTTTTTTTTATTATAGTCGACAATTTTTTATTGAAAAAAAAACTAATTTCGTTAGTAAACGCTTATATTTTTATTATTAGTGTCTTCTAGGCTAAATGATTTAACCATATTGAAAGATGGTGACTGTTAGCCAGTTTTGAGGAAAGGGTTAGTTGTAACAGGATGTTACAAATAAGTCACACACTGTTGGACACCAACTAAACTAACCAAATACATTTTTGTATATTGAGTGAAATGTTGGGAACTTTTTATATAAAACGTTTTTTAATAGAACATATTTTTTAATAATAAAAAAAAAAAGTTTATTGTTAATACTGCAAAAAATGCATTGTATAATAATGGATAATAATGCAAAATTTCCAAATGTGTTTATCCAATAGATGAAGAAATAAACATTCTGTGCTATGTAGAATTAAGAAATGAGTTAATTACTGATGAAATATAGCTAAAGTAAACGGGATTTAAATGAATTGTGTGAAATCTGCCTTTTTAAGCATGTGTTACAAGTAACCCTCTGTCTGTTACAACTTACCCCACAGTTGGGGTAAATAGTACAGTTTTTACTGCTGGCACTTTTGGCAATACTGCACAGCAACCATAGGTTCAGCAATCATACAACCAGTGATCATTTGTAGGAGAGGCTTGTATGTTACTGGTAAAACAATATAGTTTGTCTAACCCCATTATTGTTAAATATTTGGCCAAAACCAATTAGTGTTACATTGTGCCCCACTCTCCCCTACACACTTTTTTTTTTTAATTAATGTAATCCTAAGCATTCATTTTAAGAGACTCTAAACAGCCAGATGGTGATTGTTTGACATCCAACAGTAACAGCAGGGACTGAGGCTAACTAGCCGAACACTGACCCTTTGGACTGTTTGACTGTCTACATCCCTCACTTGCATACCCTTCCTGATCTTCTCGTTTTTCATTGTCTCATTTAATTGTCGTTTTCCTGTCTACATACCCAGTTCCATTGTCTGTGTGGTGTGGCTGTGTTCATCATGTTACTGTGATGAATGAGCTGAAAAATGAGCTGCTGTAAATGGTACTGCAGCAGGAAGTAGCGGTTCAGAGGCGCAACACTTTCAGCTCACTGCAAGCCAACAACATCTTCGGACTGCAATATGACACTGAAAAAGAGAGAGAGAGAAATAAAAAAGAAAAAGAAAGAATGGGAGGGGTGGGAAAAAAGGAGAGGGAGAGGAATAAAGGATTAAAAATGAGGGGAAAACAAGAGATAAAATGTGTGTTGGGGGTCCAATAGTGCTGACTGATCAGAGAAATAAATCTGACAAGGATAATGTTATCCCCGAAGAAAATCAAATCCAAATACTCCAAAACACTCAGTAAATGTATGCCTTTATCCTTTAAGCCAGCACACTAACTCAAGCTCGCTCCTAATACCTGCTTTTTGATTTAATGAACACTGGCATATGTGAATCTGTCGACTCCTGCGCTGCCTCTCACGATAAAGACACAAAAGGAGCATTTGGCTTGATATTCTGTTGTTGAAGGCATTTGACAGATTTTTGGAGATGGTTTTTGGTGAGATGTTGGATGCCTTTGTGTTTCACAGCGAGAGTGAATCATAAAATGTGCAGCAACATTTCACCTTGAATTATGTTAAAATTTAGACTGAATCGGCCTGCAGCATGTGGGAAATGCCACTAACAAGCTTTGATATTTCGTTATTGTTCGGCCAGAATTATGCTTGCCTGAAAGTCTGATGATATATGTGTTTCTTTAAGGGGAAGTGTGTTATTGCTGCACCACTTTTTAAGAATTTTTGATGAATAATGATGATTGACAAAGATGATGATTGGAATAATTCTTAAAGGAGTTTCAATTTTTTGCATCTGAGCAAATTTAGTAACCACACACACACATATGCACTATAGACCATTTCAATGTGGTCATGTCATTGGCCCATGATCATTTCCTGCTTGTTATCAAATTATTTCATAAATGTAACACGAGGCAATCAATCATAACTTAATGCTAAAACAGCTATCATAACATTATTTATCAATGTGTGGCTCTTTTTGGATTCCCAGAATCTATAGAAATTAAAAATACGTTGGGACCATTGTTATTGTTTACGTCCCTCAAAATGATCTATATAATGCACCATATGCACCACTTATTATTTGCTTGATCCATTCATGACATGCTCAATGATGGAAAATGGCGGTAAAAATATCTGAATGTTGAGCTTTACTTTGATACTTTAAAGACCACTGTGGACATGCTGGGAGATATACATTCCTTCAACTTGAGTTTGAAGGGCAAGTGCTGAAAAAAGCATAGGCTTCAGATAGCAATTCCATAAATGGTAGACACCTTTAATGGAAAACAAATACAAATAAATATAGAAATTTATAACCTGAATAAAGGCATTGGTAGAACTTAGGCTACTATAGACAAGTTGACTGTGGTTTACATTTACAAGTCATTTGGCAGATGCTTCGTTCTGCAAATCAACATGAAGCAGCAGTACACATAGGAAGTGCTAATTATACAACAGAACTCTTACTGCTCAGAGAATTAAATGCTTGAGTAAGGGGGGTTTCTATTTTTGAGAGGGAAGTGAAGAGTGTTTCTACAGGTGGTTTACCAAGCCCACTTTGCTGTGTGAAGCATACTGTATGGTTTAGTAAAAATTCAATGCATTAGAGCTGTAAGTCATTATACATGTTGAATCAAATAAACTGGATTTTAGCTGATAATCATTTGATTCAACACAAGCAAAAATGAATTGTATTCATTGATGAAGTAGTCATTTTTATTGATAAGGAAATATGCTTTTTAAACACTCCAAATGAGTCTCTTTCAAATGATCAACTGATTCATTAGTTCACTTCAAATTATGCAGAATTAAGGTGAATTAATTCAGAAATGAATAATAGTTGTTCATCTTTTGCTTAATATTCCCCTTAGGAAAAAAATGACAAGCAATATTGTGTCAACAAATATAACACAATATTAACATTATTATTTACTAAAATATTGTATTGACCTTATTCTGCAATGCAGTCTGAGTGGGAATGTTGTAGCACTTCTGATTCAGTTGCCTATAGGACAAATGACTAGGAATACTAAATGTCAGAAACTGTCAATCTACTTGCTCCACAAACTTGCATGTTCTTGACTATTCAAAAAAAGTAGTATAATATAATAATAACATATCAGTTTGCATCATCGAGCAGCATAGTAAGCTGTTTTTAACATCGAAAAATCAATAGAAGTTAATAGAAGTCTTGGACCAAAATAATTCCAATGGCTGCCCCTTGTGATTAATATCTGGATTTCTCCAATATTAATATTTGGAGTTGGAACCAAAACCGCACCCTTGTAATATTGGTTGTTAAAAAACCTCATACAGGGTCGTTTATTTGTCTTGGTATATTGACTTTAAATGTCATATAACTGCTTATTATAAGGGTGCACGGTGGCGCAGTAAGTAGTGCTGTCGCCTCACAGCAAGAAGGTCGCTGGTTCGAGCCTCGGCTGGGAAAGTTGGTGTTTGTGTGGAGTTTGCATGTTCTCTCTGCATTCGCGTTGGTTACCTCCGGGTGCTCTGGTTTCCCCCACAGTCCAAAGACAGGTGGTATAGGTGAATTGGGTTAGCTAAATTGTCCGTAGTGTATGTGTTAATAAGTGTGTATGGATGTTTCCCAGAGATGGGTTGCAGCTGGAAGGGCATCCGCTGCGTAAAAAATGTGCTGGATAAGTTGGCGGTTCATTGCGCTGTGACAACCCCAGATTAATAAAGGTACTGAGCCGAAAAGAAAATTAATGAATGCTTATTATAGGCATCGTGCAGTGAGTCTGTGTTGTCCTCCACCATGTTTGTCAGGAATCACCTGTATAAAATGCAAGATGACTTACATAGGTCTGGGGTGGGACAGGGCGAGTGTGTTAATTGCAATAAAAGTAACAAAAAATAATAATAATAAAGTCATTTAATATCATGCATATAGAACAATCTAAACCTCTCAGCTTTGTTTTTTTTTAAGTTGCAGAAGAAGGGTAAAGTAAGGAGATATATCAATACATAAGGCATTTGATGTGAATAGCAGTTTTAGTTTATGCTTTTGCTTTCATCTGAAAGCACTCAAGAGGAGAACAGGGAAAGATCACGCTAGATCAAATCTGCACTGTGAAGTGCAAACAATTTGTCTCTGAAGAGCAATCTATATACAAAGCCAGCTTGACAGTTTTATAGTATGGTATATAAACTAAAACACTATATACTGTATATGCCTTGCCTTTGTGGAAGTTGTTTTTAAAGTAAAAGTTGCTGTGTATTTAAATTTTAGATTTTAGATTTTAATTAGAAAGAATTTGTATCAATAAATTGTGTATAATGTGTGCAGTATTACACACGGTCTGCATTAGTGTCGGAAATGAGTGGAGACTTGTGGCTAAAATCCCCAGAGCTGTCTCCCTCCTGAACTCTGCCCCACACTGACTCTTTTGCCCCCCCAATACACCCCCCACTCTCCTCTAACTTAAACTCCTCACAATAACTGCACTGTTTAACATTTGCTCATTTAAAATTTGCACATTCACTGCACCACATTGTACTGTTTACTTATTGAACTGTACGTACCCACTGCATATGGGCATTTGTAATTATGTACACACCCACTATACATATACACTTGTAATCATGCTTATTTATCTGCATACTACTGACTATTAATAGCAACCTGTACATATATTCATATATTGTAACATATACACTTGTAATCATGTTTATCTATCTGAACACTACTGTTTATTAATAGCAACCTGCACAAATATTCATATATTGTAAATCTGTTCATAGCTTATCCAACCTGTATATAATGTTCATAGTACATTCATCTGTAAATATCACCATAGTTTTCTATAACTGCACTTTATAACTTATTCCTGTATCCTGCACTTGCTGCTATTGCACTGCTGGTTAGACCTAAACTGCATTTCGTTGCATTGTACTTGTACATGTGTAATGACAATAAAGTTGAATCTAATCTAATCTTATCTAAAAAAAAATGCCACCAAAATAAATACATTGATGAAAATGGAAACAAAGAATTGCCTAAAATTCCATTGCACGAGTAATAATATTATTTTCCCCTTCCGCAATTAAAATGAAATGTAAAGCAGTTCAACTGTCAAATTGTCTATTGCATCGAAATCTGTTTACGTTGCATCAGCTTTTTTTTATGTTTTGACATATTTTGGTATTTTCATTTTAAATATACAGTTTTGCAGTACTGAACATTCTGCTCTGTTGCACAGTGGATGATCAGATTTTTTAGATGAATGTTTTTAGATGAATTTCTGAATTCTCTGATCAAAAACATGAGTTCTTTCATGATACACAACATAGAAACAATAAAAGTAAGTAACTCCAACAGAAGTTTTTGTTATCACTTGCACCAAACAAAAGGCATTTTTGTACGGCTGTTTCCCAAACACACACAGAAAAGAGCAGTGATCAACAATAATATGTTTTGTCACAATGCTTCAGACCTATACTGTAACAAGTTTCTGTTTATACATGCTTCACTGTATATAGTTTATATACATATAGTTAGTTTACATATAGTTTATAAACAGTTTGTTGATATTGTTATTAAACTATATAAAAAAATTCCTGGTAATTCAAGCAGCTGGCTACAATGTACTGTAAGTCAATTAAAAATGCTCTTGCAAAGGTTTAAAGGGAATAAATCCAAATCCCTTGAAATCAATGCTTGGTGCAAACATTGCCATAGAAAAGTTCATTCTTGAGCCTGGTGTGGATTGTCAAATGTATTCAGCTGCTGTTATTCCCTTTTATTTCTTAGTCCTGTGAACATGTTTGCCCGCAGTGTGGTGTCTTAAGGGTGTCCTTTACTTTATGTTATGTTTATTCTGTACTTTATACTATATGAGTTGTTTACTGAAGTTTACTTTGTCCTATGCATGGCACTGATGGCAGTATGCTGATTTCTAAATTAGTATACGTGTACTTAAAGTCAGAGACTTTTAAAGATGTATACTATAAAGAGTCATATTCCTCTATTTTTTCAGATGTATTTATTTTTGTCTCGGCTTCAGCCTAAGCACAGGCAATATATCAGACAGTAGGTCTGCATAAAGCATCAGAGAGAACAGACCAAGTCTCCTCATTCTGCTTGTGATTTTTTATTTATTTACTTTTTAAGCAGACGGTCATATGAAGGTCATATTGCTCTTGAGCACTGGAGTAATATAATTTTTATTTTTTTTATTTTTTAAAGAATAAATATTTTCATCCAGCAAAGATGCATTGAAAAGATCACAATGACAGCAATATTTATTTTATATTTACAGCATCACATAAGATTTCTATTTCAAATTACAATTTTTTTTTTTTGTAAACTATTGAACACAAAATAATGGCATTCGTGTTGCACGGTGGTGCAGTGGGTGGCACGTTTGCCTCACAGCAAGAAGACCGATGGTTCAAGCCTCGTCTTGGTCAGTTGGCATATCTGTGTGTTATAGGTGAATTGGGTAGGCTAAATTGTCTGTAGTGTATGTGTGTGAATGAATGTGTGTATTGATGTTTCCCAGTAATGCGTTGCAGCTGAAAGGGCATCTGCTGCGTAAAACATGCTGGATAAATTGGCAGTTAATTTCGCTGTGGTGACTCCAGATTAATAAAGGGAATAAGCTGAGAAGAAAATAAATGAATGAATGAATGAATGAATGAATGAATGAATGAATGAATTAATTAATTAATTAATTAATTAATGAATGAATGAATGAATGAATGAATGAATGAATGAATGAATTTGTTGTATACAAATGTCCAATGTCTGCTTTTTTTTTCTTTTAAACACTTTTATAAACATTTGACCCAAATCTGTGAACACCTAATACATTTGTTTTCTTATTTGTCAAGATAGAGCTTTGAAAGTTTTTTCTATATATTTTTTTCTTTTTTCTTTACTTTGCTATAGTGTAGTCTGTGAAGACCTTAAATTGTGTAAGTGATAATCTAGCGCAAATAAACATTTAAGGCCTCCTCCCAGAAATCTTCAGAGAGTTTCAATTGGAGTTCTGATTCCCATTCCATCTTGATCTTATTTAGAATACATTCATTAGTTGGGGAGCGTAAATAACATAAATATGAAATACGGCCTCTTGACAAGGTTTTGGCTTTAATGATCAAGTCAATCCCACTGTTGGTATATGTAGGAAGGAAGTTGTGTGTGTTCTGTTGAAGTCACATAGTTGGAAGTATCCAAAAAAAGTCTGACCTGTTCAAACTAAATGTAGAAATGAGCTGGTTGAAGCTTGCAAACAGATCTTCAATATACAAGTCTCCCAACTCTTATATTCCCTTATTCTCTAAGCTGATAAAATTTCAGTTTCAGAGTCACTTTTAGCTGGTATAAATAAATGATTATTGCGAATAGGGGTTGATAATGGAAGGGTGAGCCAGCCAAGGTCGCGACTTATAGTTCAGATGACCACAGGGAAAAGGACAAGGAACTACATGCCTAAGCTCTCAATAAAAATTAATTTCAAAAAACTGTAACTTGTTATATATATATATATATATATATATATATATATATATATATATATATATATATATATATATATATATATATATATATATATATATAACCAATTACAAACTAATTACTGTAATTGGATTACTTTCTGCAAATAGTAAAAAAAAAAAATACTTTTAATTTGTTTGTGCATTTGCTAATATTATACTTGCCTTAAATTCTGTAAATAAATTCAACAATTCTGGATTTAGGGATTTAGAGAAGCAGAGAAACAAAATACAAATTACTTTTTTAGAATAATTATATTAATGAGAAGTGTATGATATGTATTAAATACTAAATGCACATACTAAATGTGAGTAATTTGTTTTGTTTTTATTTATATTTTTTTTATAATTGTATATATATATATATATATATATATATATATATATATATATATATATATGTATATATATATATATGTATATGTATATATATATATATATATATATATATATATATATATATATATATATATATATATATATATATATATATATATATATATATATATATATATTTTTTTTTTTATTATTTAAGTGTAACTTTTTAATGAAGAGAACATTTCCTGCTTGGCTCAAATGTAAAGCATTAAACAGTTCAATTTCAATAGTCCATGCATTTAAATTTATAGAAATTTAAACTTTTGAGTAATTGAGTTACTTTTCAAACTAAAATGTAAGTTAAATACTTTTTAATGTTATAATTAGTAATTAACGCTTAATTACTTTTTTGAAGTAACACACCCAACACTGTTTCCATTTCCCTACTTTTTAGCTGAACCCTTACAATCACACACACACACTTACAGATGTGAACCTACCACGTCTCATGCTGAGAGTCAGGTGGAAACAGCCGAGCAGAACATCTGTTTGTAAGATAACAGATTGATGCTCCTGCCAGTACAACCGCAGTTATCCGACAACATTCAGGATCAGCAGAGCACTCGCAAACACAATCATGGTTTTCATCCCTCTGTGCTTATTCAGATGAAGAAGTGCACAGTCAGTGACTGGGGCATTCAATGAGAATTTGAAGTGAACAGCAGTAATAAGGAATGAAAGTCATTCTAGTCTTCGTGTTACAGCTAACGTTTCTGTCAAACATTGAACTCCTATGTAAGGCATATTAGAGTGCAGTAAGTATGACATAATGTACAGTCATCTGGCCATTATTGCAAAATAAACCCTGACAGGGTGGTTTAGACCTTAATGTGATAAACCCTGAAGGGGCTTATTTCGTGATAATGGCCTTATTGCATTTTACACAGCTGCATTTATCAAAACATACATTTGTTTTTAATATTTATTAGAGTAGAAATTATGTAGGTAGTAAGGTAGCATGTTTAGCACAGAACAATATAAGTGCGCCTTAAAAAGCTCACTAGCTCCTGAGGGTGTGGGTCATGTGCACAAATTTTGTCACTGTTAAAGATAGGGATGAGCTTGGTTCATTTTACCTTGAGACACCAAGCGTGACATGAGAACATCCTTGTTGTGCAAAATCGAAACTGGAATTTATAAACAACAGCAGAACTAGCATTGTTCATATATTACGATTTTAAAGTACACTAAAACTAAAGCATTTGATTGTTTCATATATCAGTAACATGTCAAACATTAACTATAAATGTTTGATAGATTTTTCTTGTTTAGCATTGTTTGTTCATGTTAAATATAAATAAATTACAGTTTGTTTTTATGTTTGATGATTTCAATCCCATGATTCATTCATTGTTTTGGGCTGCTGAACTTTTGTTAAGGGAGCATAGTTTCTAAAAATGATCTATATGATCTTTTCCGCATGATCTTTTTCAATTGTTTTCTAAAAGTTGGTCATCCACTCCGAAATGACTAAAAAACCCTGTACTTATCCCTGTACCACACACGTGTGAGCTGCGTCATTTTGGTCATTTTAGTGTTTTAGTGTACATGCGGCGAGTTACTCACTTCATCAACACGCAAGATCGCATTTATCTAATTTGCTTAAACTAAGCATTCTAAAGTATGGATATATTTTACAAGCAAGGATTCTAACACACCAACATGCAGCAGATGTTTTACAAAAGTTGAGCGTTAGGGAGAAACACATCAAACGTATGAAATTTGAGGGCTCATGGAATCACCTTAAAGTTTTTAACAGCTTGTGATATTATCTGGCACATTATCTGAGTACGTTTACATGTAAACACCTGAATCATATAATTGTCTTATTCAGATTAGGGCAAATCATAAGATCGCTGATGTCCATGTAAAAGTAGTCACAAGAAAAAAGATGTTCCCTGATTTTGATTTTTATATATATATATATATATATATATATATATATATATATATATATATATATAAATTATATAATATATATATATATATATATATATATATATATATATATATATATATATATATATATATATATAACGGTTCAGGCACCGATTTGGCACCGGTACCATTTTAAAAATATTGATTTAGCACCAGTATTGAAAAAAACCCAAACAAGACCCATCCCTAGATGTAAATTGGCATCGGGAGCAAAATTCAGCCATTTCTTCTCATGTAACGTTTTCCCATGGTTGACAATTGAGTATTTTTTGTTAATTGTAGTACCTTTGACCCCATCCATCAATGCATTGGTTTGACGGCCATGACATTGACCCATTGTACATCCTTTTAGAATGTTTTATTTTTTTTCTCTGTGTTTACGAGAAAGCCTGCAATGTCTCTGTACTGCCTGTTTACCCTTTTAAAATGTCCATTTAGTGCATTTAAAGCACAGTCAGCACCGTAGGGAAGTCGCATAGGGAGTGAATGAGAGTGCAGTCCTTTGATAGTTTTATAAGTGAGCAACAAAGCCAAATTGATTTTATTCTGACCTGTTTTATCTGCAGCTACAATCTGTCGTGGCAGACTGACTTATTTATAACCCTTTCAAGCAAATGCATTTCGGAGTACTTTAAACATATTTCTCTTGGTGGAATTATAATGCTTATCATTTTGTAAACAAAAATAATAATACAGGTTGTCTTGGCTACTGTACAGCACATTCCATTATTACTGTCATTCGAAATATTAACTATTTATCACTACGCCAAGCACATTTTCTACTGTAAGCTGCACTGAAAAATTTTGAAAAAAGTAGAATGGTAAAATCTACTGGTAAAATCCAGCTTTGCCATCACAAGAATAAATTACACTTTAAAATGTATTCAAGTTTTATAGACATGTGGTACAGGTGAATTGGGTAGGCTAAATTGTCCGTAGTGTATGAGTGTGTGCTGGAAGGGCATCTGCTGCATAAAAACGTGCTGAATAAGTTGGCGGTTCATTCCGCTGTGGCGACCACGGATTAATAAAGGAACTAAGCCGAAAAGAAAATGAATATATATATATATATATATATATATATATATATATATATATATATATATATATATATATATATATATATTATATATATTATAAATATATATATAAAACTGTATTTTTTTTATGTTTTAGCACATCACAAGATACCTTTCATGCTGTATTTTAATTTGGTCAAACAATGCATCTTTAGTAGACATAAGAAGCAGATATAAGAATGGTATTGACACCAAATATTTTGAATATTAGTGTATGAAAATGGTGTCACGATCACCAGCGATCTAGAGGCTACAGATTGCTTGAGAACTACACATATGCCATGTTAACGAACTACAACACACAGCATGCACCTTGTACACATTGGTTCCTGATACTCACTGATTACACACACAGCCGAAGGATCATAATGGACTGACTTCATGGACTATAAAGACAGCACACAGACACATCATTACTTAGTCTTGTTTTACTGAGTCCACACTTAGCTGATGATTGATTATAAAGAGTATTTGGCATGCTGTCCCGGGAGAGAGCCCTGAGCTTATAAGATCCTCAAGCCCAGGGCTCCCTCTCGTATGCAGGGCGAGAGGGGAGTTTGAGATCAGGTAGATCTTGAGAACTCCCCTGCTGTTTGTAGCTAATGAACAATTAGGGATAGCTATAAAGAGATAAATACTTACTAGGAGCATGTCTATGGTGCTGATTTGGATTTGTCAATTAATTTAAGATGCATGTTTTTGTATGGTGGGAGGAAACTAGGGGAAACCCACGCGAGTATGGGGAGAACATGTAAACTCCGCACAGACACGTCAACTAGCTTGGTAAGGACTAGAACCAGTGACATCCTCTATGGATGCGCCAGCACTGGCTGTAAGGCAACAGTGCTAACCACTGGGCCTCCGTGCCGCCCATCTAGGAAAGGAGGAGGAGTAGGGGTGGAAGGGCAATTCTTCAAAACAAAGATGGCTGTGGTATGGAACTTAGGTTATTTATGGTGTCTTAGGAATCATGATGTGTTTCCCTTGACTTGACTTGACTTGACTTGACTTGACTTGACTTAACTTGCCTTGTCGCATTTGACCTTTGCTTTGGTTTTTTTTCTGGTTTTTTTATATTTAGTCGACTGTACTGACCATTCGACTGTTTACCGACCACACTTTGGATTACTTTGCATACACATGTTTGTTCCTGTTTTAACCGTTGCTCGTTAGATGATTCTCTTTACAAAACTGCTATTGGATCCATTGTCCAGCATCATCCCATGACAAATGGACAATTCAATTTTTAAACTAAATAAATAAACTATTTTTGTAGTAAACAAATAAATTCTGCAAAATATTTTTTTATTATAATAATACATTCTGCAATGCATATTTTCATTTTATCACAGTAGACACAAAAAAAAAAAAATCACATTTCGACGTACACACATGCTGTTGTATTTACTATTAGATTTATTATTTTGTATAAAAGGCAGAAAAGATTAACGCGTTCCTTTTTTTGTTCTTATTGATCATTTCGATAATAGAGTTTTATATTCTTTAAATTTTTTTAAATAAAATGATGCTGAAGTCATATGGAAATGTAATGTTATCATAACCTGTAACTACTTTATGGCAGTTATAAAACACAACAGTAACACCACAGTACATGTGCATCAGTCAACCAAATAAAGCATTTATCAGCGCTACAATATAGACACAGATAGATAATTCTAAAGAACTTTCCAGCACAAAAGACAAATTATTTTGTTTTCCATCTATTCCTCATGAAGCCTCTTTCTGAGAGAAAAAAATAAGCAGAAGTGTAATATATGTGTCCCACTCTCGTTGTAAACATGTTATTAGCAATTATGTATTGTAATTAGTGCCATGACAGGTGTTCAACTGCGCACGTTTGAGTGCTCAAAAATGGCTCTCAAGGTTACGTTGCATGCAAGTACACACTCCCACTTCCTCTCTCCTAGTATGTTGTTTATGAGATTTAAAGTAGCTAATTGTGCAGCTTGTTAGCAAAGACACGTAGGCACAGACCTGTTTGTTGTGTTTTCCGGTGTTTTCTATCTGTCTCACTCATTCATTTTGTGTTGAGTGGAGCGCATTTGACCTTATCATGGAAGTAAATGGGCTGTGGTCAATGCAGCAAATCAGTGAGCGACTGATAGCAGGACAAAGAGGAAGATGGGAACTGTGTTGGCACTCAAATACTTGCATTCATGAATAAGGCTGCATTAGTGCTACCAAAACTCCAGCTCTGATTAGGCTTTGTCACGCTGTTTTATTTATGGCTCCTGTGCTTTTTAAGGAGATAACAAAGTGTAGAGCAGTTCTAAGGAAAAGTACTTCGAAATTAGCTTTGCGTGTTACAAGCTACTCATCATTTAAAAGTTAAACTACAGGAAAAACTCTTAATAAAGTAGTTAGGGCTGGAATCGTGAACACAGCTTTTCACAGATTTTTTGTAACCATGAGTTGAATATTGTTGCTTAAAGTCGCATCCAGTCTTCAGACTTTGGGCATAAGAACAGATTTCATTGAAAAATTGTGTAAATAGTGTGTATGACTTTAAGTCAGAAGAACACAGTCATACTTGGAATATATATATATATATATATATATATATATATATATATATATATATATATATATATATATATATATATATATATATATATATATAATCTGGTGCTTCGAAATTGTATAATTGTTGGATATTTTGAAGCCTCCAAAAGCACAGAAATTCATCACCAAACTAGCCCATATGCCACCAGGAAATTAATATGTATTATATTAAGCAGGTTGTTGTATTTTTTTAACACAAATATGAAAAAACTGTAATTATAAACTTTCGGTATCAGCCAAATGCACATATTGCATGACTTAAGAATTAAACATATGACACATGGCATAAGACGGGTAGACACATGTATGCGGCATTGTAAAAGTATTGTACTGTATTATGTTGTACATAATAGGCATCACGGTGACGCAGTGGGTAGCACAATCACCTCATAACAAAAAGGTCGCTGGTTCGAGCCTCGGTTTTGTCAGTTGGCATTTTCTGTGTGGATTTTGCATGTTCTCCCTGTTCGCGTGGGTTTCCTCCAAGTGCTCCTGTTTCCTCCACAAGTCCAAAAATGTGGTACAGGAAAATTGGGTAAGCTAATTGTTCTGTAGTGTATGAGTGTGAATGAGTTTGTGTGTGGTTGTTTCCCAGTGATGGTTTGCAGCTGGAAGGGCATCCGCTGTGTAAAACATATATGCTAGATAAGTTGGCAGTTTATTCTGCTGTGGCGACCCCAGATTAATAAAGGAACTAAGCCGAAAAGAAAATGGATAAATGAATTGTCCCTTTATTAATTTGGGGTCACCATAGTGGAATGAACTACCAACTTATCCAGCATATGTTTTACGCAACGGATGCCCTATGGAACCAGATTAGTCTCAAAAGAAATTCACTCAAAAGACACAATGTACACATGCGTAGCCAAATTCATGTGCATAAAACCAAATTCATGTGCCTAAAATATTTATATATATTCACAAAAAAATTTAACGTGCACAAAATAAAAATACATTTTCATAAAATACATTTCACAAATGCAAAACACCATTTGCAAATGTATAAGAGTGTACAACAAGTTTTGAATGTTTAAAACTTGTGAGTTCATCCTGAATGAGAATGTGCAAATCCTCTTTCACGTACGACTCCCCCTGAATACGTGTGTGTATTTTTGAGACTTTCCTGCTAGAGTCAGGACTACTCGTACCTTTCAGCCAATCAGATGAGAGCTGTATTCAATGAAACCAACTCTGCGCTTCTTTTGTGCAGACTGTTCCTCTCCAGCATGGCGAACGGAGAAAGCAGCAGTCGCACTTATTTATTTATTTATTTATTTATTTATTTATTTATTTATTTGACCATATCCTCACTCTTTTTATCCATTATTTTGCCGCAGCTCCGCTTTTCTTATTTATTGTCTCGCAGCCCTATGAGTAACATGTATCCTGCAGGGTAATCATAAGTATCATTCTGGCCATATCAGGTTTGCAGTGCCATTGTGGAACAGTGGTCAGCACGTTGGGTTACCATGATCTTAGACCTGTGTTTGAACCTCACCTAAGTTGAAATCTTTTTTTTTTTTTTTCATTTTTATTGTTAAGACATATAAAACTGTAATGTTGTTGAACATTTGAAGTTCTAAAGCAGATGTTTTCTTGAAAAAGACGTGATAGTGTCATTAGAAACTGAATGAAACTGAAAAAAAAGATATTTACTCAGGTGAGGATCTTTATTTTTTATTTTTTATTTTAATAAATATAGTTGGCAAAAAATATATATATATAAATATGAATATTTTAAACCATATAACTACTAATAATAACATTATACAAAAGCAAGTTCTCATAAATAAACTGAAAAAGCCCCGAGATGGAGACATGGAGGAATATTTTTTGTAATATTTTATTCCTTCAAATCTTTTTTTCATTTGTAAAGATATTTGCGTATTGCTCCACATCCTGTGTGTAATAAGCAATGTTTAAGCGAGGCGCCCAACTGATGTGCTCTGCGTTGTACTTTAGACCTGCTCTCAGCAGTCTCTTTTGTGCAGTCTATTTTAGTTCCTCAAAATAGCAACTTACCAGCAATGCACACATTAACACACCTCCTTCTTTAGACCAGAACGCCTATGGGTACACAAATGAGTGCAAATGCATTTACTATTTAAAAAGCGTGGTGGAAAAACGTCAAAACAACGCTTGCATCGAGCTGAATCTAGCAAATACCATTTGCATCATGCCTTGCACCTCATTGCATCGGGTGTATGATAGGGCCCCATATGTATGTGTGTAATTTTGTTAATAAATCTGTTATTCCACATTTTCTTCCCTATCTCACATGATAGAATAACACACAAGACTACAGTTTAGACAATTTTTGTGAACCCCCACAGAAAAAAAAAAGCTTAAAATAGCATAAGGGTGGATAAATAATGGCAAAATTGTCATTTTTGAGTGATCTATCCAATTAATTGCTGTGAGCCTCATAGCAGAGGGTTTAAAACCTCTTTGGTCAGCAGAAAACTGTAAGACGAGATCTGAAGGTCTGCTAATATGGAAAGTGATATCAGCTTTATGCAAGCTTTATCATAGAAATGAGCAGTGGATATAATTATGAAATATGCCACATATAGCACAGTCATTTCAGCTAAAGAAAAATAAGATAAAACTTTTTAATCTCGTCTTTTCTTCACTTCAAAACTCTGTTAGCATACAGCAATTATGTTTATATATAGTTTAAATACTGTTACAGTTGTTTGTGCTGTTATGTGTTACAGTAAACAATAAACAACAGATGTAGCTCAGTGAAATCTAAATTATTATACTATAAATATATATATAAATATATATATATATATATATATATATATATATATATATATATATATATATATATATATATATATATATATATATATATATATATATTTATATATATATATCACATCACATTTATTATGAATATGTTAGGTATAATGCTATCAAAACTAAGACGATTAATTTCAGGAATAAATTAGGCATCAAGGTTTTAATGATGATGGTGCATGTTACAAGTCATTTTAAAGAACTTTTAATTACATAAGTAACATTAAAATCACACATTTTTCAAGACTTGTTTCTACATTTGTTGTGTTTAGAAAGAGTTTAAAGTCTGATGTTGTGCAAGCATGCAAACACTGATGTGAAAGCACTGTTTGCCGCTGTCACCTGTGCTGTCAGGCTTGTGTTATATGATAAACTAGGGTGACTAGATTCCCCTGTTTTCCAGAGACAGTCACAATTTTTGATGTCCTGTCCCTGCTGAACATGTTTCTATAAATTCCCTCATTTAACAGCATGTTCCAAACCAGTGGTGTCCAAAATGCCACTGTTCTGTAGAATTTAGCTCTAGCTTCCCTCAACACACTTGTCTGGAAGTTACTAGTAAGTCTAGTGAGACCTTAATTAGCTGGTCCAGGTGTGTTTAATCATGGTAGATGCTAAAATGTGCCAGACAATGGCCCTCCAGGAGTAAGACTGGACACCTCTCTTCTAAACTGAACAAAATGCACTGCAAGAAGCCCAATCAAGAGCTGGCACTGGTGAAATGTACAGTTCATGTGCAAGGTCCTGTGTAGTGCTTTGAAATGTGGATTTTTATTAGATTTTTTACGTAATCTCAACCCAAACATGGAGATTGTGGGACATAGTGTAGCCCCCATCCCCTTTTTAAAAAAACTGCCAATAGCATTATGTTTTATCACAGCTTTGCCCGTGAGCATGGTTGAGATAAAGCACATCAAATGCAAAGCATGTTGAAGGGGGCGGGCTATGTCAGATACTAGAGAGCATTTGATTGGCCAAGATTTGTTGAGAAACTGAATATAAAGTGACATGAAAGAAAAATTGATCCATTTATGCAGAAGTGACAAACTACAAGCTTTAAATGTTTATAACTATTTTATATATTCTAAATACAAATGTTGCCACTGTTTTGCTGCACACTAGCTCATAGATATCATAAAAAACTAACAACACTGATACTAACATTAAAGTAATTTAATTTAATGGGACCTTTAATATAGAGTAAAACAGTTTGTATGATACAGCATGACTTTTTGTAATATATACTACATGTCTGTGTATTTTGTTTGTAATAATACAAGCATTGATGTGGTCATGCTTACGTTGTACAAAGCATTTTTACAGTGTTACCTGAATGAAGTAAGCCCATTGTAAGTTGTAACTGTTAAGTTGACTTTACATATTTGTTTGCAATTATGCACACACTTCATTGACTTGTGTATAACACGTGTCATCTTTTGAATTAAGCAGCATTAAACAATGAGCTCACTTCTGAGAATTCTGCAATGTATTCATTCTATTTGGATTACTAAACCAGAGAACCTTTGTTTTCAAAATGGTCCATTTAAAACTGTTTCGGAGATTCTGAAGTTTGTTTGTTTTTTCTGACATGTTTGCCAGTCATGTTGACAAAAACACAGAAAGAAAAGACATTCCTTGTCTGTTTTACTAAAACATGTAGTTTTGTTATAATTATGAATATATATGAATTCTGTATTTATTTTATACACTGTACACTGCATTTTAAGTCAGTGTAACCTAGTTAACCTTGAATGTAACTTTGCATTGAAAGGTTTTTTAGAGAAACGTTCATGTGGCCGAATATACATAGAAGCTCTCAATAAATGTGTTAGTGACAGTGGCATGCATTGTTGCGCTGCTTAACCTGAATGTCCAGCTTATCTTAAGCAATAAATGGCAACTGAGTTCATTAATCCATTCTTACTCACACGTGTAACATTAAGGTTAAATGATGTTGTTGACGGTGGTGCAGCAAACCTCTTGTCCTGACAATAGCTTGTCAAGTCATTATGACTCAAGGAAAAGGAAAGTCAGGTTGAGAGTGAATTCCCTCTCAGAATAACCTTGGCGTCACACTGAGGCTGGAGTGTGGCTGATTGCTTGCGGAAAACACTCATCAGCTGGAAGAGTGACCTTGGTGTGGCGTAATGACACTTTGTGAAGAGGCAGGTGGTGTGAAGAGGACTCACTTTAGACAGCTGCTTGCTCGACTCCCGCTGAGACATTCTTACGATTATCTGTGGAACCCGTCTCATGCGTTGCTTGCGGCCAACATGGGCTACGGTGGAAAGAATTTAAGTTTCATGCGGACAAGACAGCGTCCGATTCCAATAGCGCAGGAGCTGTGAAGTGTTCATTTACAGTGATGCATGTCTCAGGTCAACAGAGTCTTTGTGATTACCTTTAATGGAGTTCTCGGATTCTCACATCCCGTCTGAAAGTGCAGACTTCATCAGGGTTAATCGCGCACGCGGCTCACCTGCCAAAGATCACAATAATGAGTTTGATTTTCCATTAGCCGAGAGCACTTTAGCCTTCTTCTCATGCGCACCTGATTTGATTCCCCCTCACAATTAATTCCCTGGAAATGGACATCTCTCCTCAGAAGAAAACATTTTGTTCCTCTGAAGATGGTGTCCTTTTGTCATGTACAGGGTGTGCTGTAAATAAATCCAGTTCATTTAAATATTGGGTCAAGAAGAAGCATTTGAACTTTGATATTTTGAAAAGGAAATTGCAAGAAATTACTCTAACAATCAGGCTTTAGTGGATTGGAAGCTTCATTGTTGTGAAAAAGTTAAAGATAAGTATTTTGCACATTCCTTCTTTCTTTTTGTTTGTTTGTTTATTTGTTTGCTCGCTTACTCATATATTATTTACCTACACATTTATTTACTTATTATTTCTGTGTTTACATATAATGCTACCACAGCATGTCTGCAACATATGAAATAACACAAACAATTCCTGATTGTGAGCTGCTGTGATATTGACCAACACTTGCCTGTTTGATTGTGGATGAGGTTTGTTTGTTGCTAGTCCATTTGCACTCATGCCCTTCTCCTCACCTGCTGCCCTCCTTCTCTTTGATGCTCACTTCCTTCCTTTTCTGTGGTCTCCTCCTTCTCCCCGCAGGCATTACCATCGCCAGCGCTCTCATTGATGCGTCTCAGCAGAGGCCCGGCGACTTCAAAGACAAGGCCTTGAGTCTAAAGAGCCGCAAACAGCAGCATGCGGTGCACCAGGGAACCTGCGTTTGAAGCAACCGACTGACCCTCTCTTTCTCATCTTTCTGTTCTTCTCCTTATCGTCCAGCAGATGATGAGAGAGCAGCTCTTGAAGTGTAAATGACAAAGGAGGGTCAAGACATTAGTAGTCGTGTGTGGCTCCTCCTGAATTGCACGCTCCATAGTGGAGCTCCTATTCCCTCAGTATTGCTTGAACCTCTGTGGAGGACATCTGCATTTTGATTGCACACATTGGCTTCCTGTTTTTCCGACAGCTGTTTCTCAAAAAGGGAGGGAGTGTGTGAATAAAACTCACTCCAACCCAAAGTAGGAACAGGTTCCATGCCAGAATTAATCATGCGGTCACGTATGTCGAGGTACTGAAAATAAACCTGGCTTTATACTTTCGAGGTGACAGTGAGTGATATGTCTGTTGATGACTCGGTATTTACTGTTAACAATAGTCAGTGATGATTGTATGGTAAGCTTAATTTTAGAAGTCAGAATTGGATTTGTCTTGGAGAACTATCCCACCAAGCAATTTTGTGTTTAAAAGACAATTAATAGACATTCAAACATAGATATGTTGATTAAGATAAGGCTATATTTCAGCTGTCAGTGAAAATCTAGTATGGCCCATTTTCACTGAGCGGTACAGTCGGCATGGGTCACCCTTATCAGGCAAATGGTACTAAATTTCAGTCAACATCATTCTCACTCAAGGAAATGTCTACAGTAAAGCTGTATGGGTCGTTCACATATCATATGAGAAGCACTTCTCACAGAACAGATGCTTTATACACATAAATACTTGTTAAACATGATTTGATTATAACTGCAGATCAATAATCGTGCAAAATAGCCTTCTGCAACGTCTGCGGTTATATAAAACAAATAAATACAACACATATAGCGCATACAGACCTTACAGTCTCTGATATGTTACCAATTACAGAAAAAAAACTACACACAGCATACGTTTAGTCCTTATTTAGGTTCTAAAACAACATGCAACATATAGCTCACAGTCAGTGCAAACCTCTCATCTGTATCTTTGATCTTCACCAGCACATGTAACTACTTGTTAAAAAGTAATTTCATCATTCCGAGTTCATAATAGTCCAAAAAGTGATAATAATAGATATACAGGGCAGTTTGTTTGTTTTCATGTTTTAGGTTGCTGAAAAAATCTTTTTCTCCTTTGTTTTTTCACGCTTCACTCTCACGTTTGTTCATTTCTGAAACAAACACGTTATTATCATTAGCTCAAGAAGTTTGTTATTTCAAATATAGACATGTGCATGTAGACGTCACTGCACGTGGGCTCGCTGAATAAAGTGAATCCGCTCGTGCTTTAGACGGCCTATTAAACCAACAAAAGGACACTGCAGATTTTGTTCTTGGCTTTGTGGCTGTACATCAAGATGACAACAAGGTTTGTTTGAGCTCAGGTCGACCATGGTTTGTTATTATATGTATATAGCATTATGATTAAATGTCTCAACTGTATTTTATTTATTCATTCTTTTTTTTTTATTGGCTTAGCCCCTTTATTAATCAGCAGTCGCCATAGCGAAATTAACTTCCAACTTATCCAGCACATGTTTTACGCAGTGGATGCCCTTCAAGCCTCATCCCATCACTGGGAAAAGCTGTGTATTTAAAAATAGCAATTCCTTTGTTTTCATTCTCCCAGCTTGTGCAGGAGCTAGTAACGTATCCCTGTAAACCATTAGCGTTCAACTGTGTGTCTAGCTCGGTCTTTTGGTACCCTTTTGTCGTGTAAGGTAGCCTTTAGAAAGGGTACTCAAAAATTGTTTCGCTTTCTGGTACCTTTTGACAGTGGAAACAGCCATAAAATTGTACCATACCATACAACTCAGTGAAAACGGGCCAGTAGATGCCCAACAATAGTCCAGAATAGTAAAATAATATAACTTTTATTCAACTGAAAGCTTCATCACAAATATTAAATTTACACTGGATTTCGTTTCTCTTCAATGCTTGATCAACATCTAGAAAAAATAAAAAAATAAATCGGAAATCGATTACAGGAATGTCTTGTATATTAAATTTTTTGACACATTTTAATGCCAGTGTTAGATGTCAAGGTAGTTAACTGACATCAAAACAATTAGCATTTTTTGTATGTTTTTTGACATCACAGTGCCTACTGTGTAGACGTCTTTTTAACATCAGGCTATAAGATACATTAGGGTATATTTACACAACAAAATTACATTTTCTTTTGCTTTTTTGAAAAGGTTAAATACAAAACAAAATGCCGGTTTATGCATTCCAGGACTGTAGTTGTTGATGTCACTTTGTAAATAAAACTATACAAGCAGTCTACCATTATTGTTTTAGTTGTCAAGTACTCATCCATGTCTATTGACCTTATTCTAAAATAAGGAAGTGCGTCTGTTTTTGCGATTGTCTTAGAACTTCCGTTTCAGTCGCCTATGGGAGAAATGACAAGGAACAATAAACGGCAAAAAACGTTTATTCAAACTACTTGCTGTACAAACAAATGTTTGCATGACTATACAGACCAAGTAGAGTAATATAACAAGGAAATATCAGGTTGCAACATCAAACAGCGAAACGAGCAGTTTTTAATGTCTAAAAATGAATGGAAGTGAATGAGACCGGAAGTCTCATGCCAAAAAGATTCAAATGGCAGCGGCCGCTCGTCTGCGGAGAATAAGGTCAATAGACTGAATGTGTAATATGCATGTGCATGAGGTCACTGTTTACATGATTTTATAGTTTACAATCATGGAAATCACCTTAAAAATTGCGCACTTTAAAACACGTCTGCTAAAGTTATGAAATTAAGGAACAGGCTAAATGTATAAAACCTCTTTAGTTTTTAGTTGAAAATGGTGTTGTGTAAACGTACCCTTAGTGCTCAAACTAGACAAGCACTTAAAAGCTTGTAGTCTATAGGTGCATCCCAAATCGCATACTTATGCACTGTTCTATGCCATTTTGTAGTATAAATAGTGTAAGTAGTGTATTCACATACACACAAAAAAAAAAAAAAAAAAACCCTAAAAGAATAAGTGCACTTTAAATACTCATCCAACCGTTAAAATGAAGTGTGGAATGTCGGACACTGTGCACTCAACAGACGATGCTTTGCTCACGTAGTCTAAGGGGCGTAGTTTTCGGGCACTGGTGTTGGATTACTTTATTTATTTTAGATTGTAAAAGCAGTATTCTCCTACAAGAGGGATTATACCACCTTCTGATGGTGAATGGGATTATACTAATGCAGCAGGTATTTGGTAGTTTTGGTCAATAATTTTGCTAATTTGGCATCTGTCATCCGTCATCTGGGAAATGGTTTGAATTTCCTCTTAGTGAAAACTTTTAGTGTTCCTCTTGGGATGTCACTACATTCACATACTATGCTGTTAAGTGTGTAAGTGCATAGGTACACGGATAAGAGTATAGTGTATAGTGTGCCATCTGGGATGCAGCTTGTGTCTTTTGGCTTTGAGGTTGTTGTTGAAGAACAAAATTGTGTTACAATTTACTCTAAAACTATTTTCTTTCTGAAATGTCCCTTAAATTTTATACATAATTCCAACTTTAGGAATTAAAGTGTAAAAGGAAAATGAAAGGTCAGGTGACACTGGAGATTCAATAATGGCTGCTAAAATTCAACTTAAATCACATAAATATGTTACATTTTTATTTACATTTTAGAAAAGCTAGATTAATAAAATGGAAAATTATTTTAAATCAAATCATAATTTTCATGAATGTACTATATTTATCAATACGTCTTTAATTAAGATAAAATGCTATAAATCAGAATCTTACCAACATTTACAGTTAACAACATTTTTATCCAAATGCCACAAATTAAACATTAAAATAGTTTTGTTTTGTTTTTTGTTTTGTAAAGCAGTTTTTAATTTTGCAGACTGGTTTGGTATTCAAATATCTTACAATTGACAGATACTGTATGTGCAAGTGAAGAGCTTTCCACAAATGAAGGGGATATACAGTACATTATAATGGTTCTGAGGGGAAAATCACAGGCTTGAATGTCTATAGTGTTTATGTCTAGTAGTCATCAAACTAAATTTACCCTTAGTATCTGTTCATGTCTGTTTAACATGTTGATAAAAAATGTGTTGCCTGTATATCTATAATTGTAAATTGTCATATTGTTTTAATGTAAAACTGTATATTGTTATGTCTTCTAAAATTCCACAAATCTCACATGCACGTTTCATTGCATTTTCTTAGTGTTTCCAAAACCAACATGTGTTGCACTTAAACCCTTTATTATATTGAATCCTTTATAATAATCATTTTGTCTGGTCATATTTGTGTGAATCGTGCTTTAATAAACCAGCCTAAAGGTATAGTTCTCCCAGAAATATAAATCATGTCATCATTTACTCGTCCTCCTGTCAGTCTAATCCTGTATGCAATTTACTTCTGGACAAAGGGGGGGGGGGATCTATATTTTGGTAATTATAATTCCAGTGCCCATTGACTTCCATTGTTTTGACTTTTTATATTCATATATTGACTTTTAGACTGATGACAGAGTTTGTTTCTTTGGGAGAACAATGAAATGGGAGCCACATACAGTATTCTAATTTCCAGAGACTTTTTTTGGGTTTTCATAACAAATACTGATTCAACTTTATCTGAAAATATCTGCAAACTCTTGAATGTGTGTGTATAATATCTAACAAATATATCACTTGTTTGCACTGTTACACAGGTCACTAATGTATAATATTACTGCACTACAGAAACAATGTCATCGTGTTGTCTCTTGTCTCTCTAAGGCATTTGTTTTTGTTTATTTATTCTCATTTGCATACTTGAGTCGTAACCTTTTGTAAAGTGTTTAAATGCTAAGGAGTTTTCTGGTCTTACAGCGTTATGTAATAATTTACTCTCTACAAAATCAAATGAAATGCCGCCAAAGAACGTTCATGTTTATGCAAAAATAAACATTTTGATAAATCTGTTAAATGCTTTAGTTTTCTTTTTGAAACTCTGTGATCTACCGAGTCATACAGTAAAAACTGTTTGGGCTGAGTGACATTTTCTAACAATAAAGTACAAAAAAACATAATGAAAACTAAAAAAATCTGAAGATATACATTTCATTATGTCTTTGAATTAGCTGCTTTCATGCTTAGTTTTTCTATTGATGAATCATCTATTATATCTGTCCTTATAATGTTTGTTTATTTGACTCACCAAGTGAGACTGGAAAGCTGTTCAAATATCATCTACAAAAACACTCAATGGTGTAACAAACTAGTTGCTATATTGATTTCATCTTTTTTTCCCCACATTATTCACCTATGTTAGTCATTAGGTGCTGTTGCCACAGGTGTTACATGGAACAGGTTATGTAGAATCATACACAACAGATTTGCATGACTTTTCAGTGAGTTTGCAGTAAGATTGTAGACAGCTGTTTGAATCTTCTACTTGCTGATGTTGTTATTGGATCAATCTGGATCAAACCCAGCAAGTTAAATACCAGAGAAACTTTCAGTTTGACTTTTCTGAACATTTTTCAACTACCTGTCACTTTTGCTGTGTGTTACGCTTTTGACGATGCTAAACATTAATAAATGTGTGGATTAGAGATGCACAATGTATCAGCTGCCAATATTGGATTCATATTAAACTATCTGCACATCTCCAATAATATGAAAAAGATAGATACTAAAGGTTAATTACAAGAAGGCAATGAGCTGCATGTCTTTTTAAAAGAATCCAACGATTTTCTTAGAGCAAAATCATTAAATATTTGCAAAAACATATATAATATGTAAAACCAGTAATGCAGCTGGTGTGCACCACTCTCAAACATTGGCAGAACACCATTAGGCTAAAACATCTTGAACAATAACTGACTAATGAGTCAGTATTTTTCAGGAGCAGCAAAATGTATAATATGCATAAAAACAGCACTGACTTTAAATGTAATAAATATGTTCTATTATATGTCAAATAAAAATGTAATAATGTGAAAAAAAAGTTGAATGGCAAAAATTACCTTTAAAGATTGTCTTTTTTTATCTTAACTTGTGCCTCTTAAAAATGTTGAACAGTTGAATGTTAAATATATTTTTTTATTATGAAAAATAATAGATTGTACTGTAATACTATATGCAATTGACATATATATATATATATATATATATATATATATATATATATATATATATATATATATATATATATATATATATTTATTTATTTATTTATTTATTTATTTTTATGATTTTATTTTTTTTATTATTTATATTTCAGTATTCCAAACTATACTTAATGCACATAATGTATAACTCAAAGTGTGTGTTTGTTTCTGTAGGATGACATTTTCATGTATTACCCCTCCTCTGCTGTGGTTAATACATTTCTGTAAGATTTGAAGCATTATATCAGTTGAAAGTGGGTTTATGTGTTAATAGGTTGCATTCTGTCATGTTTAAATGAAAACATTTTAATTCTTGTTGGGATATAATTATATGCTCAAGCGAGTAACAAGGTTGACAGTTTAATTGGGCATTACAAGTCCAATCATAAAACTGTGGAACACATTGCTTCTAGCCTTTAGAGAGATTTACCGCTGAAATTTTTCAGTTAACAGTTATAGCAACAGGGCTGACATTTTAAGATCTGTATAGAATGAATAATATAAGGGGTAAAAATACATTTTACCATAAAGAGTACACACAGAAAAGTTGAACATAGTTTATATAATTGTTTGTTGCTTTAATAATTAAAAATTATTATATACTCACTCTCCTTCAGCTTGGTCCCTGACTTATCAGGCGTCACCACAGCGGAATGAAATGTCAACTAATCTGGAACATTTTTTCATTCTTTGAATGATCTTCCAGCTGCAATCCAGCACCCATACACTCTCTCATTCCCACACACACTCACACACTACAGCCAATTTAGTTCACCCAATTGACCTATTCTGCCTGCTTTTTGCACTCTGGCAAAACCCACACCAACATGGGGAGAACATGCAAACTCCACACAGAGATGCCTTCTAGCCCAGCCGGGAGTCGAAACAACGACCTTCTTGCTGTGAGGTGACAGTGCTAACCGCTGAGCCACCGTGCTGCCCAATAAATAAATAAATCAATTATAAAACTCTTTAATCAGCAGCCTAACAAGTCAACCATGAACCAGTTTAACATTTCTATGGTGATGCAGAGGACGTGGCTTGCACAGTTACATGTTCCAGCCTCCTCTGCACCTCCCAGCCTTACAGTGAGTTTGCGAGGGGACCTTAGGATTACAATGGGAGCCTCTGCTCTTACCGACCCTTGACAACGCCAGAGAGTATGGGCGTACTCACACTATGCTATCCGGCCTGTTTCCCGGATCGTTTGAGAAGAGTGAGTGCGCTGAATCAGGCTCAGGGATGGTTCACTTGGCCGGCCCTGGCCCGGTTGGAAGAGGTGGGCCTGAGCGCGGTTCACTTGGGCTTTGGCGCGGTACGCTTGTAGTGTGAATGCAAATCGCGCCAAAACCCGAAACTGAAAGCGAGACGTGACGTTTCATATGGATTAATATTCAATCTTACTGTTCAATGAACGAAAACTGCCGTAGTTTATTAAACACGCAAACCCCTCACAGCAAGACAGCTTCAGCAGACCTCCTCAATCGTGCAGCACGAGGGCTTTATAATTGCTTATGAGCGCCAAAAGTGGCGGATCTGTTCGGCGGAATATCTGACTGCGTGTCACCGCATCCCTAAGGACTGTTTAGCGAAATATTTGACTGCATGTCACTGCATATCAAACGACTGAAACGATATAACTAGAGAAATCTCCTCTGTGCTGAGCGAGAGCACTTACTGAACAACGCAGCATCGATGATGTAAGCGTGCCCAGGCCCGATTGTTGTGTGAGTGCGGGCAGTCGGGGGAGACAGGAGGAGGGACAAGCGTGCTTTGGCCCGGTTCGAGGCAACTGTACATAGTGTGAGTACGGTCTTTGTGGCAATTCTCCAGGTTGAGAAGATGATTGCGGTAAATCTTGGTTCACAAGGTGTCTCCACCTGAGGATATAGGCTTTCTGCATTAGGTGCCTCTTCATCACATGCGTTGGCCACGCACCAGTGCTTCCAAGCACAGGCACTGGCCAATCTTCATGAGGGTGGTCCTTCCTCAGGGGTCGTGCACAATCTCTGGATGGAGACAGACTTTGCTTTGATTATCACTAAATCAGCTGTGCCTAAAGGAAGGTGATGGCCACACTTGTGGCCCAGAAACATCATCTCTGGCTAAACTTGGCGGTGAGCTAGCTTTCTTGATGACCACATATTGCAACATCATATGGGACTTAACCCAGGAGTTCTCATGGTAAAGGAGTAGTCCAGCAATATCAAGGAGGTCATCTATCGGTGGCCCAAGACTGCAGCTTTGGCAACTGTTTCTCTCCCGAGGACGTCCCCCTGTGGCATCTACCACCATTCCGCACCATGTCCGTCAGGACAACAACTGTGTCGAGCCATCCCTGAGACAAGAGAAGCTGCTCTGTTCCCGATAGAGGGCCAGAAATTATCAAACATCATCTTGCTGCTTGCCCAAGGGCTACGGCTGTTTTTAGACAAATCAGAGTGATTGTCAAAAGTCTAAACTAATCTTTTCTGAGGAGAATGTATAGTAGCGTAGACAGAGAACTGGTCAAAATTTCACTTTATAGTGAAGAGAGCATGTTTAATTTATTTAGCCGTGATCTTTATCATCCAACTGGGGAGATACTGAACCTAAAGTGTGTGCAGAAGTTTCTAAAAGGTGGAGGTGAAGTGTCATGGTGTTTCTTATATACATCACAGAGAAAATGCAAATGTCAAATCAGAAGCTCCTTCAGCAACAGGTGGATCCTTCCCTGCATTCATTACCATTCAGAAGAGTGGATCAAGATCACAGTAGAACACTGAGACTGACAAGTGTCTGTGAGAGCCTAGTGATGTCCTCAGAGATGTCCAGTCTTGTTCTATGATTGTCCGTGCTGCAGTCAGTGTTGTTCTGCAATTTTGATAACTAATTTTGATTTCCACAGAATAAAGTGTTTTGTCCATTTCAGTTATTTCGTAAAATCCTGCTTCAAGTGTTCATAAATTGTTCTTTCATTTTAATCTCACATGTATCAAAGGGACATAAATGGTATCCACTTCGCACAGTGAGTCATGCTTAGTTTGGTCTCAGATGACCGTAGTATCATGAACTCATGATCGTCAGCCCTCCTCTGCCTATTGTGTCTGAATAGCAGTAGTCAGAATGGCCCTCATTTACAGATGATGTCCAGGCTTTACACCATTATGCTCCACTTATGTTTGGTAATGGTTGCCGTCTGATGCTGAATGATCAATGTCAGTGGAGACAGACTACAAAGCCCACAGTTGTTTTAGGATAACGTGGGAAGAATGACTCTCCAGTTGAGCTGGCCGTTCACAGCAGCCTACATCTGTGCTGACAATGACACTGCTTTATGCTCACCATTATGGTAAATGGATTATTGTGTCAGCGATGAATTCACATCAGTCAAAGTCATCAGGTTGCAAATGCGAGTCATGATGATCCGTTCGTTTTTTAGCGTTGAGATGATTATACAGAGCGAGTAAAAGAATGAGAAAGCTACTCGGGATGATTATCACGCATCCTTATTGCAAATGAAGTCGGAATAGCATAACCGTTCTGGCATTCAGTTAATTAGTCTTTATGCCTGTGTGTATAAACTGCCCACGACTGCTGTGAGCAAGAGAATAAAGGTTTGGAAAATAATACTTTGCAGTCGACTCACTTCCAGATGTGTATCAGCGAGTGAAATCTGGTGCACAAATTTCAATTCCCATGAATGGCTTTTTCATTTGAGCATAGCAGGTGGTGGTGATGTTTGTCTTGTCATTCAATCCAGGCAAAGACAAGACACATCTGCAGGGGTGGACATAAAGGTGCTGTAAGCAATTCCTTTACAGAATATAGAGTGGAATGATATACTGTAGAATGGTATAGTGTAAAATATAGAGAATCTATAAATACTGTGTATATAAAAAAGCTGAAAAATTATCTACCCTTACAAAAAAAATATCTATATATTAAAAAAGGTGATTTTAGGGCTACAATTTATTTTAGGGTTCAGTTCTCGCTATTTACAAACCATTAACTACGACTTTTGCTTTAGTATTTTTTTTTTATTTGCTGTTCATTAAAGCATTTACTGAAATACTAACTCTGTAGTGTTACTGGGGGTTATTAAAATATATTTTTCAGCACACTTACTTGTTAAATTCTACAAGGTTTAAAGAAGACATGTGATGTTTTTTAGCAGTCCATCATAAGCCATTGTCATGCCAAACCCCTTCTCAGACGAAAAAGAGTGTTTATTGTGTTTACAAACGTGACAACAAAAGCTCGTCTGGATCAACTAAACACTTGATTTTCACTTTAGATTCTTAGAGGTTAATTTACATTCATTTATTTCCTGTTCATGGTTTAGTCCATTATTTATCAGTAGTTGTCACAGTGAAATGAACCGCCAACTATCCCAGCAAATGTTTTACACAGTGAATGGCCTTCCAGGTGCTTCCCAGTACTGGGAAACATCCAATCGTTCACATTCAGTCTCATACTCTATGGATAATTTTAGTTAATCCAATTCACCTACAGCGTATATCTTTGGACTGGGGGAAAACAGGAGCACCCAGAGGAAACCCACGCTAACATGGGGAGAACAGGTTAATATACAATATATTAGCAAAATATAACATACAGTACTTGAGTGATTAATTTATTTCTAACAAGTTGGTCTGTTGTTTTGTAGATATTGGCTTCACAAATCGATGCCCAAAACAATGATGACACTAAGTGAAGTTTCACAAACCAAAACTTCATAAACTTCATTCTCTATCTTCGTTTTGGAAAAAAAAACACTCTGTATCCTTTCCATTTCCCTCCTCCTCCATTCTATGATAGGGTGACACAGCAACTCAGTGGCTGGTGTTGGTTCAAGTTCTAATTGAGCCAGTCAGCACTCTCTGTGTAGAGTTTGCATGTTTTCTCTGTGTTTGCGTGGGTTTTCCCCGTGTACTCCGGTTTTCTCCAATAGTCTAAAAACATGTACATAGGCAAATTGTAATAACAGTCTCAAGCACTTACATTCATACTGAATCAATTCTTATAGAACCACTATATTAACCAAAGTATAGATAAAAAAAGAACTGGGGGCTCTCGAGAAATATCTGATCTCATATCCCTCCTAATACTCATTGACCTGGCAGGAACCTTGGGCTCATCTATCTCCGAGCTCAGGGTTCTCTCCCAGGACAGCATGCAAAACCTGCTGTTATAATCGAGTATTATCTAAGTGTGAACTCTTGAAACCATGACGCTAAACAAAACAAAAGTGGAATTGATTGCTTTAAATGTCGGTCAGACAGCCTTGACAAGTAAAACCTGTGATAGAGCATTGAATACCAATCTAAAGATATGTTTGTCCAAAACTAAAGTTGGGTTTTTAAATCCAGTTTTTAAATCTTCACAAAATCCTTGCATATCACCAATCTTCTCAGATTTCCTTCACTCAAATATGCAACCCGGTGTGCGAATTATACATTGAGGATCGGGGGGTCAACTTTTTCAGGTATTTTGTGTAATACATGCTTTAGTCATTTAAGCATTTTTTTTTATTTAAATCTAGTTTATAAAAGAAACTTATTTAAGTTGTCAGTGTTTTGAGGGATATTTTGTGTATTCTGACATACCGAATCCTCTGATTAGATATTTTAGACGTTACTGTAGATCAAACTACAAACTTTACCTTCAGGCTATATGTAGATACAAACACCTCTCTGTCTTGTGAACACTTATGATGTCTATAGATGCTCTAGAGCTGCCAATTTCAGACTGTTGAATAATTTTTTTCTTGCATCGTCTGATCGGCACGATAATGCATTCGCAATTGTATGAACTGATACAGTCAAATGTATATTTATATTATCTAATATTTTAACTATTAACATTATCATTTAAAATACATATCAAAGTGAAAATTTTTTTCAGCATTAAAGGGCTGGCCTACCATACACTAAGGTATTAAAGTTTACATTAACCAGAATTTTATTTCAGTATGATGATATATTTCCAATTGAAATTAAATATTGGGTAGGTGCAGAGTTTTATTTTTCCCTTTCTCCTCTAAACAAACCAATTGTTTTGCCCAAACCATCAACTGACTCGTGAAAGTACTGCCAATCCAGAGTAGAATGTTATCATGTTAAAAACTAAGCTAAACAATTCCTTTATATATTTATATGTATATATATATATATATATATATATATATATATATATATATATATATATATATATTTTTTTTTTTTTTTTTTTTTTTTACCCTTTCCTAGACGTGCCACTGATGCAGTCCATTTATTGCCAGACTTTTCTATCTACAAGTCCATCTCTGCTGTCCATAAACCTGTATAGCAGCTTCTGTCACACATTGTTAAGGAACGTTCGAGGTTACTAAAGTAACCCTTCGTTCCCCGAGGAGGGGAACGGAAGCACTATAAGTGGATTGATTTACTAATCCACGTATGGGAGATTCGGTTCAGAAGCTACTCGTCTGAAAGAGTATTGAACGGGCCAATTAAGAATGAATTGGCAGTGCAAGCCTGCGCAGGTGTGTGGCATATGCAATCAACTGAGTATATAAGCACACCTGGCGCCAGCAGACGCTATCCTTTTTAAGCTGAAGAGACTTTTAACAGCTATGGGACAGTCATTATGGCGACGGAGTATAGTGCTTCCGTTCCCCTCCTCGGGGAACGAAGGGTTACTTTAGTAACCTCGAACGTTCCCCTTCGGGGGGAACTCCAGCACTATAAGTGGATTGATTTACTAATCCACGTATGGGAGCCCATTGAAAGCGCCATAATGACTGCACCTTACCAACACCCAACATGAGAGAGCAGTCAGGCAAGCGTGACGCACCCAGATCATGAGAGGCGCGGTCCTCCAACGTGCCCTTGGCCCTAACTTATCCCACTTCAAAAGAAGTTTTACGGAATAGGTATATTTTTTGGGAGTCGCTAGCGTCTAGATAATTCTAGGAATATACGACAGTACGTTGGGAAGCGTGCCATCCCAGTAGGGAGGACGCTGCAGAGACCATCCGCACCCAGTAGTGGGAAACAAATGGAATTACATATGGACTAACCCTGAAAAGGGGGAGTGCGCATAAGAAGGTGGTTAGCGGATAGGGAAAGCACGGGTCCACCCAGGGGGGGGAACTTAACCGTGGCGGAAAGCATATGGGGATCACCAGCGGGGATCGGCCATAGCAGGCACCTATACCCAAAAACGCGGGCTGACCAGCGGGCAGACCTACAACGTAATGGGCCAGCAAGTGACTCCTCCGCTGAGTCAGTGCTGGGGGCCTCGGAGGAATCTGCAGGGCTCACCGAATGGGGAACTTTACTGACAGACAGGAGGGTGCACATCTCTCCGTGTTAGGGAAAAAAGGCACCGCAAGCGTGTACAACACCTACCGAGTTGTTTCCTCAATCACCAAAGGTACCTAACACCCTTGAGGAAACCGGCTTCACTCGCAGATTATAAAATCTTGCAAATGTGTTGGGTGTCGCCCAGCCCGCAGCTCTACAAATGTCTGTTAAAGAAGCGCCGCGCGCACACGCCCAAGAGGATGCGACGCTCCGAGTGGAGTGCGCACGCACTCTCGGGGGGCGAGGCTGACCTCTGCTCAAATAAGCACATGAAATGGCCTCCACAATCCAGTGGGATAAACGTTGTTTAGACACGGCACTTCCCTGCTGCCGTCCGCCATAACAGACAAAGAGCTAGAAACAAAAAACAAAACAACCCCCTCCGGGGGCAGCGCTTTCAGGGTTACTACCTGATCTCTAAAGGGAGTGGTAGGAACTTTGGGCACATAACCCGGGCGGGGTCTCAGGATAACGTGAGAAAATCCCGGCCCGAATTGCAGGCACGAGTCACTGACCGAAAATGCCTCCAGGTCCCCGACCCTCTTAATGGAGGCCAACGCGACCAGCAGAGCTGTCTTCAGGGACAGAAATCTTAAAGATACTGTATCGAGTGGCTCGAAGGGATCGAATCGCAGGCTCGTGAGAACGAGGGCGAGATCCCAAGAGGGCGTGAGAGGAGGGCAAGTTGGATTAATTCGCCTAGCGCCTCTGAGGAACCGGATGATGAGGTTATGCTTTCCCGCGGTGCCGCAAGCCACCGCGTCATGGTGAGCGGAGATGGGGGCAACGTAAACCTTGAGAGTGGAGGGTGACAGCCTACTGTCCAACTTCTCTTAAGGAAAGAGCACAACACTGATCTGGCAAGATCGGGGGTCTTCTCTGCGAGAGACACACCACTTAGTGAATAGACTCCACTTCAGGGCGTAGGCGCGCCTCGTAGAGGGGGCTCTAGCCTGAGTGATGGTATCAACCACCGCGGGCGGCAGTTTACCTAAGTCTTCCTCGCATCTATGGACCACACGTGGAGGTTCCAGAGATCGGGACGAGGATGCCAGACGGTGCCTTGTCCCTGAGAAAGTAGGTCCTCTCTCAAAGGGATCTGCCAAGGTAGGGCCGTCGCGAGGAGGGAGAGCTCTGATATCCAGGTCCGGTTGGGCCAGAGGGGCGCAACTAACAGAACCTGTTTCTCGTCCTCCCTGACCTTGCACATTAACTGCGCGATCAGGCTCACTGGGGGAAACGCATACTTACGTATGCCCCAAGGCCAGCTGTGGGCCAGTGCATCCATGCCGAGAGAGCCCTCGGTCAGGGAGTAAAACAACTGGCAATGAGCGTTCTCGGGGGAAGCAAACAGATCGATCTGGGCCTCCCCGAATCGCGCCCATATCAGCTGGACAGACTCGGGGTGGAGTCTCCATTCTCCAGAGTGAATCTGCTGCCGTGAGAGCACATCGGCTGCACGGTTGAGCATACCTGGGATGTGAATGGCGCGCAGCGACTTCAGCCGCGGGTGACTCCAGAGGAGCAGATGGCGGGCGAGCTGAGACATGCGGCGAGAGCGCATACCCCCCATGCGGTTGATATACGCCGCCCCCGCCGTACTGTCCGTCCTGACCAGCAAGTGTTGCTGCTCCAGCACCGGAGAAAAACGGTGGAGAGCAAGAAACACTGCCAACAGCTCTAGGCGATTGATATGCCAATGCAGCTGAGCACCTACCCACAGGCCCGCAGCTGCATGCCCGCGACACACGGCTCCCCAGCCTGTGCTGGAAGCATCTGTCGAAACAACAACATGACTGGACGCCTGTCCCAGAGGCACACCGGCCTGCAGGAACGAGGGGTCGTTCCAGGGGCTGAGGGTGCGGTGACACAGCGCAGTAACAGAGACTCTGTAAGTCTCGGAACTCGATCTTGAAGCCAGTGCTGAAGTGGTCTCATATGGAGCAATCCGAGCGGCGTGACAGCCGCAGCGGAAGCCATATGCCCCAGGAGCCTCTGAAAATATTTCAGTGGGACCACTAACTTGCTGTCGAGCTCCCTCAGACAGTTCAGCAGCAGGCGAGTCCAGCTCTCAGCGAGTCCAGCTCCATCCCGAGAAAAGAGATCCTCTGCACCAGGGCGAGTTTGCTCTTTTCCCAGTTGACCTGCAACCCCAGTAGGCGGAGATGCCGGAGCACCTCGTCTCTGTGCGCAGTCAATTTCTCCCGAGAGTGGGCTAAAATCAGCCAGTCGTCGAGATAATTGAGTACGCGGACGCCCGCAAGGCGCTAGGGCACCCTCCGCGAGTTTGGTGAAGACCCGCGGAGACAGAGAGAGCCCGAAGGGGAGGACCTTGTACTGCCATGCTCGACCTTCAAACGCAAACCACAGAAACTGACGGTGGCGTGGAAGAATGGAGACATGAAAATATGCGTCCTTCAGGTCTATGGCTGCAAACCAATCCTGAGGACGAACGCACCGGAGGATGTGCCTCTGCGTAAGCATTCTGAACGACAGCTTGTGAAGGCAGCGATTCAAAACGCGCAGATCTAGGATTGGCCGTGACCCACCGTTCTTTTTGGGTACGATGAAGTACGGGCTGTAAAACCCTCTTTCCATCTCGGCTGGAGGTACCGGCTCGATTGCACCCTTCGCCAGGAGGGCAGCAATCTCCTCTCGCAAGACAGGGGCGGACAGGGGATTGACCCTGGTGAAATACACGCCCGTGAACTTGGGAGGCCGTTTGGAAAACTGCAGTTCGTAGCCGAGTCTGATTGTGCGTATGAGCCACCGCGAGGGGCTGGCCCGCGCTAACCAAGCGGGCAGAGCCCTCGCTAATGACGTCATCGCAGCAATCGCTGACGTACCCACTGAGGGGCAGCGCAGAGCGGGTGTGCTGATCCGGGGAGCGCGAGGGTCCCGCAGAAGAGCTGGAGGAGAGCGATTCGCTCTGGCTCCGCACCCTGACTCCTGAGAGGGGGCTTGGGGGCTGGGAGAAGGGAGACCGTCCCCCCAGCGCCCGAGAGCCGCTGGCGGAGCATACAAACCCTGCGAGCTGAGAGGTAGCGCGTCCCAGACTGGCAGGGCTTGAGCTGTCACATCTGGGGAAGGGGAAAAATGCTCTTTGATCGAAACTTTGGTGGCACTGAAAAGTACCGTTGTTTGAATATGGGCCCCGCCCTCCAACGGGAAAAGAGCAAATCTCCTCTTCTCCGGATGGCCTGTCTCAGGGAGGCTTCGCGGTCCGTTTACCGGACTTAGCGGCGCCCTGGGCAGGAGGGGCTACCGGCTTTCGGCGTGCTCGACGCGCCCGCCTCGCCGGAGGCGGGGGCGGGGCATCGGCCGTTGGCGGGCACCCTCGGCGAGGAGCAGCGGAGGTGGATGGCTCGGCCGGGGATGGAGCGAGCTTACGGCCCCGCCGATAGATGACATTGCCCATCGCATCCGACTGCTCCTTCATTGTCTTGAACTCCTGGGTGAATTCACCGACGGTGTCGCCGAACAGGCCAGCCTGGGATATGGGCGCGTCAAGAAAGCGAACTTTGTCAACATCGCGCATATCTGCCAGGGTTAGCCAGAGGTGGCGTTCCTGGACCACAAGTGTGGACATCGTCCTCCCCAGTGCGCACGCAGCGGACTTAGTGGTCCGGAGAGCATAGTCGGTCGCCGTGCGCAGCTCGTGTAACAAGCCTGGGTTAGACCCACCCTCGTGCAGCTCGGCCAGCGCCTGCGCTTGGTAGCGCTGGTAGGTGGCCATCGCATGCAAGGCGAAAGCTACCTGGCCCGCAGCCTTGTAAGCTCTAGCTCCGAGGGAGGCAGATAACCTACAGGCTTTGGACGGGAGACGGGGCGGACCACGCAAAGCGGGGGCGTCACGCGGACAAAGATTGACCGCAATGGCGCGCTCCACCTGCGGAATCGCCTCATACCCCCTGGCAGCTCCACCATCCAGGGTGGTGAGGGCGGAGGCGGACGCAGCGCAGGCAGAGAAAGGTGCCCTCTAGGACTGCGTGAGCCTACTGTGCACTTCCGGGAAGAAGGGGACGAGAGGCTTCAAAGGCTTCGCCTTTTGATCCTCTACATAACACCCATCTAGTCGGTCCGGCTGCGGGGCTGGGGGATGAACCATCTCCAACCCGACGGCCGAAGCAGCCCGAGAAAGCACGTCCAACATGTCCGCTTCAGGATCCGTTTTGACGGCGCTCGTTTGCCCAGAGGGGGTGAGCGGGTCCGGATCATCGTCGGACAATGAAAGCCCACCCTCCGATGCCGCGGAGGACATCTGATCTCCGGTGTCAGCAAGCGTGAGAGCTGCCATCTGATTAGACGGATCACTCCCAGTACCCGAAGCTTGGATGGAGCGCTTGGAGGAGCGAGAGGTCCGCGAGCCCTTGGGCGGCAGATTATCTCTCGCTGAAGCCCTCAGATCTGCCCGAGCGCCCGCTGCAGAGCAGGAGGCGACTGGGGTGGCTCGCTCTCTTACGAAAGCTAACCACGATCTCAACTGCGCAACGGTCATGGCATCGCAGTGACGACATGAACCGCCCCCGAGCACCACATTGACATGCTGGACCCCCAAACATGTAATGCAGTGATCGTGCCCATCATCCGGAGCCAGGAAACCCCCGCAACCAGAAACGCACAGTCGGAGCGCCATCCTGAAAAGGACGTGCTGCACGACTGTGTTGCTCTTTTAGGATGCTTTGTCAGCAATACGCAACCCTCTTGGAGGACCGGACCCAAAGGGACGCCAGGCAAGGGAGATACCCAGCTCGACCGTCTGCCGCTGCGTGGACTCGCTCTGGACCGGGATGCAATCGTTCGCTCGAAGTGGCTGTAGACAGCAAAAGGAACCCTCATGAAGCTCGATCAGAAAAGTCTCTGAAGGGAAAAGGATAGCGTCTGCTGGCGCCAGGTGTGCTTATATACTCAGTTGATTGCATATGCCGCACACCTGCGCAGGCTTGCGCTGCCAATTCATTCTTAATTGGCCCGTTCAATACTCTTTCAGACGAGTAGCTTCTGAACCGAATCTCCCATACGTGGATTAGTAAATCAATCCATTTATAGTGCTGGAGTTCCCACCGAAGGGGAACTGATAGAATCTTAATCATTATCATTCCAATTTAAAATCCTTTAGGATAGGGAACAAAGTAACTTCGATTCACTGAGTTAGTAATGTAGCAGCTGTAGTGGGTATGGTTAAATATGTAATAGGGTTAGAATGAACAGTATGTGGTCATGCAGAAAAAGCACTGGGCCTCATTTACCAACCATAGCAACAAGAATCTGTTCTTAAACCCATCTGCACTTTTCATGGAAATTCCAACATTCATATATATATATATATATATATATATATATATATATATATATATATATATATATATATATATATATATATATATATATATATTTTTTTTTTTTTTTTTTAACAACAAACTAAATGAACAATCCAGTTCAGTCATACACATATTTGAGAGACATATTTGAGTAATGGCAGTGATAATTTATGGCAGTATAGTTAATTATAAGTCAATAAAATCCAAGTACGTGAATGCAATATATTGGTGGTCTTTAAAAATATAATACCTACAGTACATAGAGACCTATACCAGGGGTTCTCAAACTCGGTTCTGAGATCCGTTGTCCTGCAGATTTTAGGTCTAACTTGCCCTAACACTCCTGAGAGGATGTTTCAAGAAAGCCTAATAAGAGCTTGATTACCTAGCCCAGGTGTGTCTGATTGGGGTAGAAGCTAAAATCTGCAGGACACTGGATCTCCAGGACCAAGTTTAAGAACCACTGGCCTATACACATAAACAGGGCTTGACATCAAAACCAACCAAATACAAGTGTACTGTATTTCAGTAGTTTGTAATTACGTTTGTAAGTTTGCAAATCAGTTAATTATAGTTTTCTTAAAAGTCATTGCAATGCAATTGAGCAATTTTACAACACCAAAAACTGAAATGAGTGAGGAGTTATACTGGGTTCACACCAGGTCAAGGCATTCACTATTGTTTTAAGAGTTCACACTTAAGGCTGATTTATACTTCTGCATCAAGCGAACGCGTATGCTACAGTGCAGCCTATGCGTTGACGCATAGCCCTCTCTAATTATACGTACCTTTAAAAAAATGTAACTACAAGTCACAACGACACTTAGCGTAAGCTGTTATTGGTTGGCTTGGTAGCGCTGACGAGTGTGGGCGGAGGTGAGAGCCGCGTGAGCCAGATGCAGCAAGTATTTACTAGTGTGGAGTCCCGTGAAGGAACTCCCGATGGAAACTGTTGTTTTGTGTTTACCTTATGATTTAAGTTTTTGCACCTCTGTCGATTCCAGCCTCAAAATGATCCTCAATTGCATGCATCATGGGTCACGCTGATCACTTGATGCAGAAGTATAAACCAGACTTTAGCTGATGATTGATAATAAATTGTGTTTTGCATGCTGTAACGAGGGAGAGCACTGAGCTCAGAAGATCCTAGAGCCCTTGAATCTAGGTAGGTCTAGAGTGCTTTCCCCGAATTCATTCACTTAGCCTATATCCTTACTATCAGGGGTCACCACAGCGGAATGAACTGCCAGCCACACCAGCATCTGGTTATGCAGTGAATGCTAATTTGGATTATTCAATTTACCTATACTGCATGTCTTTGGACTGTGGGAGGAAACTAGAACACCCGGAGGAAACCCACGCAAGTACAGGGACAACATGCAAACTCCATACAGAAACGCCAACTGGCCCAGCCAGGACTCGAACCAGTGATGTTTTTGCTGTTAGGCGACAGTGTCACCCACTGAGCCACCAAGCCACCCTGCCCTGGATTAGTCTAGGAAAGAGGGGGAGGAGTAGGGTTGGATGGGGGAATTCTTTAAGGCGAAGATGACTAAGGTAAGGAAAACTGCTTATTTATGTGCGTTTGGATTCGTCTGATTGGTAAATCAGGACCAGCCGTGCTCAATCATAAGCACATGATCCTCTCGAAATTAGTTTGTAAATAAACTTCATTTAGTTTAGAGATGATTTTCCACTCATGCAAAATTTTCACATAAATTCAATTGCACGATAGACGCAATTAAGGTAAACCCTGGACATTCACAGCAAACCTATCCTGGCCTCTTTTTGCGCATTTACATTGACATTGTATGCAATTTACTCAGTGAATATATAATTCCACGTTTGATTGGAAGGAATAAATCTGATGATGAGAGCTGTAATGACTCTCCTTCTTACGTCACTCATATATACGTAAAAACTGAATTTGCTTTAATGAGGTTTGTGAATTGTAATGGATTGGCCTAAATGTTTAGCTCCTTGCATTTAAGTGCAGGAGCTGTTTAACAGATCAGAAGCCGCTTGTCTGAAAGAGTATTGAACGGGCCAATGAATGCAATGAATTGGCAGCGTAAGCTTGCACAGGTGTGCTCCATTGCCAATTATCCCAGCATATAAGCACACCTGGATCAATCAAACGCCATCCTTTTCGCTTCAGAGACTTTCTGATCGAGTCGATGAGGGTTCCTCCTGCTGTGACCAGCGATTCTGAGCGAACGAGAGCATTCTCCCGGTCCAGAGTGTGTACACGCAGCGGCAGATGGTCGAGCTGGGTTTCTCCCTTGCCTGGCATTCTTTGGGTCCGGTCCTCCAGAGCGGTGCGTATAAGGTTGCAAACTTCACAGAAAGAGCAACACAGTCGTGCAGCACGTCCTTTTCAGGACGGCGCTCCGACTGTGCGTTTCTGGATGCGGTGGTTTCCTATCCTCGGATGATGGGCACGGGCACTGCGTTACATGCCTGGGGGGTCCAGCATGTTAATGCGCTGCTCGCGGGCAGTTCATGTTGTCATTGCAATGCCATGACTGTTGCGCAAGATCGCGGCTAGCCTTTGCAAAAGGGCGAACCACCCCAGTTGTCCCCTGCTCTGCAGCGGGCAGTCGGGCAGATAGTGGTCCAGGAGCGCCACCCCTGGTTGATATGCGCAAAGTTGACAAAGTCCGCTTTCTTGACTTCCCCATATCCCCAGCCATGTTCGGTGACACTGTCTGTGAATTCACCCAGGAATTCAAGGCGGTGAGAGAGCAGTTGGTGGGTGATGTCTTATCGGCGGTCCGTAGCCCGCTCCGCCCGCCGTGCCATTCATATCTGCTCCTCGCCGAAGGCGCCCGCCTACGAGAGCTGCTCCGCCCCCGCACACGCCTCTGGCGAAGCGAGCGCGTCGGGCACCTCGGAAGCAGGCAGCCCCCCTGCCCAGAACGCCGCTAAGTTCGGCAACGGACCGCGAAGCGTCCCTGGGACAGGCCATCTGGAGAAGAGGGAACTTGCTCTTTCCCTGCTGGAGGGCGGGGCCCCATTTCCAACGTCACTCTTTTACTGCCATGAAAACATCATGAAAGAGCACTTTTCCACTTCCACTTTTCCCCGGATGTGACAGCCCGAAATCTGCCAGTCTGGGACGCTATGCTTTCTAGCTTGCAGATTCGGTGCGTTTCGCCAGTGGCTCACGAGTGCTGGGAGAACGGTCTCCTTTCTCCCACCCCTCGAGTCTCCCCTCCGAAGCTCGGGTGCGGAGTGAGAGCGAATGTCTCACCTCCAGCTTTTCCGTGGGACCCGCGCGCTTCCCGGATCAGCACACCCACTCCGCGCTGCCCCACTGCTGGTACGTCAGCGATTGTAACGATGAGTCCATTAGCGAGAGCTCTGCCTGCCTGGTTAGCGCGGGCCAGCTCTTCGCGGTGGCTCTTACGCACAATTAGACTCGGCTATGCGATTCAGTTCGCGAAACGGCCCCCCCAAGTCACGGGTGTGTATTCACCAGGGTCAGCCCCCTGTCCGCCCCTGTCTTGCAAGAGGAGATTGCTGTCCTCCTGGCGAAGGATGCAATCGAGCCGCTCCCTCCAGCCGAGATGGAGAGCGGGTTTTACAGCCCACACTTTATCGTGCCCAAAATGAGCGGTGGGTCACGGCCAATCCTAGATCTGCGCGTTTTGAACCACTGTCTGCACAAGCTGCCGTTCAGAATGATCACGCAGAAGCGCATCCTCCGGTGCGTTTGTCCTCTGGGTTGGTCTGCAGCATTAGACCTGATGGACGCGTATTTCCATGTGTCCACTCTTCCTCGCCACCGTCAGTTTCTGCGGTTTGCGTTTGAAGGTCGAGCTTGGCAATACAAAGCCCTCCCCTTCGGGCTCTCTCTGTCTCCGCGGATCCTCACCAAGCCTGCGGAGGGTGCCTGAGCGCCCCTTCGGCTCGCGGACATCTGCATACTCAATTTTCATGACGATTGGCTGATTTTTGCCCTCTCTCGGAGCAATTGATTATGCACAGAGACAAAGTGCTCCGGCACTTCCACCTGTTGGGGTTTCAGGTCAACCGAGAAAAGAGCAAACTCGCCCCCGTGCAGAGGATCTCTTCTCTCGGGCTGGAGCTGGACTCGGTCACCATGGCAGCGCGCCTCTCCGGAGAGCGCGCTCAGCTGATGCTGTACTGTCTGAGAGAGCTTGACAGTAAAATAGTGGTCCCACTGAAACTATTTCAGAGGCTCCTGGGGCATATGGCATCCGCAGCCGATTCATGCCGCTCGGATTACTCTATATGAGACCACTTCAGCACTGGCTTCACGATCGAGTCCCCAGACGCGCATGGCACGCGCGCGCACACCGAGTCTCTGTTACTGCGCTGTGTCGCCGCGCCCTCAGCCCTTGGAGCGACCCCTCATTCCTACAGGCCTGGGTGTCTCTAGGACAGGCGTCCAGTCTTGTTGTCGTTTCAACAGACATTTCCAACACGGGCTGGGGGGCTGTGCATTGCGGGCATGCGGCTCAGACCTGTGGAAGGTACCCAGTTGCATTGGCATATCGCCTGGAGCTGTTGGCAGTGTTCCCCGCTCTCCACCATTTTTTTCCGGTGCTGGAGCGGCAACACGTGCTAGTCAGGACAGACAGTACGGCGGCGGCGGCGTATATCAGCCGTATGGGGGGTATGCGCTCTCGCCGCATGTCTCAGCTCGCCCGCCCTCTGCTCCTCTGGAGTCATCCGCGGCTGAAATCGCTGCACGCCATTCATATTCAGGCACGCTCAACCGTGCAGCCGATGCGCTCTCACGGCAGCCTTACGTCCTGGAGAATGGAGACTCCACCCCGAGTCTGTTCAGCTGATATGGGCGCGATTCAGGGAAGCCCAGATCGATCTGTTGCTTCCCCCGAGATCGCTCATTGCCAGTTGGTCTTTCCCTGACCGAGTGCTCTCGGCACGGATTCACTGGCTTACAACTGGCCTCGGGGCATGCGCAAATACGCGTTTCCCCCAGTGAGCCTGCTCGCGCAGTTACTGTACAAGGTTAGGGAGGACGAGGAACAGGTTGCTGGTTGCGCCCCTCTGGCTCAACCGGACCTGGATGTCAGAGCTCTCCCTCGCGATAGCCCTCCCCTGGCAGTCCCTTCGAGAGAGCACCTACTCTCTCAGGGACAGGGCACCATCTGGCACCCTCGCCGATCTTTGGAGGTCCTTAGACGCGAGGAAGACTTAGGTACCTCCGATTGCGGTGGCTAAAACATTCACTCAGGCTAGAGCCCCCTCCCCGAGCGCGCCTATGCCCTGAAGTGGAGTCTATTCACTGAATGGTGTGTCTCTCGCAGAGAAGACCCCCGTAATTTGCCAGATCAGCGTTGTGCTTTCTTTACGCCGAGAGAAGCTGGAGAGCAGGCTGTCGCCCTCCACACTCAAGGTTATGTCGCTGCCATCTCCGCTCTCATGACGCGGTGGCTGGCAGCACCGTGGGAATGCATAACCTCATCATCCGGTTCCTCAGGACCGCTAAGCAAATTAATCCACCCGCCCCCTCTTATGCCCTCTTAGGATCTCACCCTCGCTACACAAGCCGCAGATCCTTTCGATCCTCGACTCAGTATCTTTCTGTCCCTGAAGACAGCTCTGCTGGTCGCGTTGATATCGATTAGAGGGTCGGGGACCCGGAGGCATTTTTCGGTCTGTGACTCGTGCCTGTAATTGGGCTGGCTTTCTCTCACGTCCTGAGACCCCGCCCGTGATATGTGCCCAAGGTTCCTACCACTCCGTTTTAATAATAGGTAGTGAGCCTGCAAGCGCTGCCCTCGGAGGAGGCAGACCCTGACCTTCTTATTGTCCAGTTCGCGTTTTGCGTATTATCCGGACCGCACTCAGAGTTTAGATCATCTGAGCAGCTCTTCGTCTGTTATGGCGGTCGGCAGCTGGGAAGTGCCATACCTCGCTATCAGAGCCGAGGTGAGCCGCGTCCCCCGAGAGCGCGTGCGCACTCCACTCGGAGCTTCGCATCCTCTCGAGCGCACACACGCGGCGCCTCTCTAAAGGACATCTGTAGAGCTGCGGGCTGGGTGACACCCAACACATTTGCAAGGTTTTACAATCTGCGAGTGGAGCCGGTTTCCTCAAGGGTATTAGATAACCCTTGGTGATTAAAGAAACAATTCGGTAGGGTGTTGAAACACGCTTGCTGCGCCATTCTGCCTAACACAGAGGTACGTGTGCCTTTTTATCTGTCAGTAAAGTTCCCCGTCAGGTGAGCCCTGCAGATTCCTCCGTGGCCCCCAGCACTGACTCAGCGGAGGAGTCACTTGCTGGCCCACTACGTTGTAGGTCTGCCCGCTGGTCAGCCCGCGTTTTGGGTATAGGTGCCTGCTATGCTTGATCCCCACTAGGCGATCCCATATGCTTATTCCGCCACGGTTAAGTCACCCACCCCCCCCGACCCCCCCCCCCCCCCCCCCCCTGGACCCGTGTCTTCCCTCTCCGCTAACCACTCTTTGATATGCGTACTCCCCCTTTTTAGGGCTAGTCCATATGTAAATTTTGCCATCTATCCCCCCTTGGGTAACGGATGGCCTCCGCAGCGTCCTCCCTATCGGGATTGCACGCTCCCAACGTACTGTCGTATTCCTAGAATTATCTAGATGCTCACGACTTCCCCAAAAATATATCCAAATCCGTAAGACTTCTGTTGAAGTAGGATAAATTAGGGCCAGGGACACGTTGGAGGACCGCGCCTCCCATGATGTGGGTGCGTCACGCTTGCTTGACTATCCCCTCATCGAGGGCGTTTGTAAGGTGCAGTCATTATGGTGCTTTCCATACTTCTCCCATTTCGTGGATTTCAATCAATCTACTCTATGGCACTGAAGTTCCCCAACCGAAGGGGAACGTTCGAGGTTACAGAAGTAACCCTTCATTCCTCGAGGAGGGGAACGGAAGTGCCATACTCCGTCGCCATAATGACTGTCCCTTAAGGCTGATTTATACTTCTGCGTCAAACACCGGCGTATGCTACGGCGCTGACGCATAGCCCTTCGCCGTGGCCATCGCCGTCACTGACGTGCACCTCTCAAAAAATGTAACTACACGTCGCAACGACGCGTAGCGTAAGCTCTGTGATTGGTCGGCTTGGTAGCGCTGACGCGTCTGGGCGGGACCGAGAGCCGCGGGAGCGGTGCTAGCCCAACGGAGCGATTGTTTACAAGTGTGGAGTCCCGTGAAGGAGCTCCGGATGGAAAGTTTTGTTTTGTGTTTACCTCAGTAAAAGTTGTTGCACGCCCGCCGGTTCCTGCCTCAAAATGAGCGAGTTTGAGCCACTTGTACATCCCGGAAGTGTTCAGGAAATGCAAAAAAGTAGCGAAGAAACTCGACACAAAGGAACATTTACACCTCACTGCCCACTAGCGTTTCGGAAGTGTTAATGCAGACCGACAGAGACAGCGCGCAGAAGTATAAATGCACAGCCACGCGCGTTGCCTGCGCCGTGGGTTACGCCGGTCACCTGACGCAGAAGTATAAACCGGGCTTTAGCTGTTTGAAAGTCTCTTCAGCTTAAAAGGATGGCGTTTGCTTGCTCCAGGTGTGCTTATATGCTGGGATAATTGGCAATGGAGCACACCTGTGCAAGCTTACGCTGCCAATTCATTGCATTCATTGGCCCGTTCAATACTCTTTCAGACAAGCGGCTTCTGATCCGAATCCTCCCATTTCGTGGATTTCAATCAATCCACTCTATGGCACTTCCATAGAGGAACCAAGGGTTACTTCTGTAACCTTGAACGTTTACTATAGTTTAAAATATAAACACCTGGTCTGTAATGTTTTACCTGTATGCCTGTTTATTGTGATGATTTGTTTTGTTTTTCAGCAGGGTTGTAAAGTGACAGTAAAAACAACCGCATTTTATATTTATTAGCACGCTGTATTTTCTGTATGTTTATCTTTAAGATTGTTGTTTTTAGATAAGTTTGCAGGTCAATTAGAATAAAATATACTCTTTCTAAACACATAAATGCATTTTTATGCAACATATCTTTTTTTTTTTTTTAAGTTCATTAAGATGTCCTATAAGAATGGGTATTGTTTAGCTGGTATAGGCTACAATGTACAATTTTGTTTGGTGAAAATGCCAAGTGGCTAGTAACCTCAGGTGTAACTGCAAACAGATAATGTCAAGCCCTGTATGTATGTATGTATGTATGTATGTATGTATGTATGTATCGTATGTATCAACAATTGGAGTAATCTGGCAGATGGTCAGAAAAAGGCACAACACATGTAACCTGGTAGCCTTTATTCCATGATATGTCATTAAGTGTTGAAAGCAATCCAATCACCGAAAAAAGACAGCAACAGTACCCATTTACTTTTTCAGTTTAAAGAACTATACATTTATATTTATTTATAATAGGTTTATTTGTGCAAGTTTTTTGTCACACTCTGATTGATGGAAATCCTTTCTACAGAGATACTCACCCTGATGAATAAGTTGGTCATAATGTATGCTGATGGCTTGATGATACCTGTATATTCCATTGATTGCAGATTTGTATTTCATTTTGAATCATTCAATCAAGTCAATTATTAAGTGTTGACAATTAAGAAAACACTTAAGGATCTCAGTTGATGTCTTCACTTTGAGTGTTTTTAATAAATCTGGAGTGTGCCAAATGCACTGAAAAAAATGATGTCAGCAAAGTTGTTGCAAACAATTTACATGTGTTGAATTTTAACAAATAAATTAAATTTAGTAATGTTCAACTTAATTAGTTTGTTCAAATGCAGCCCAAATAAATTGTTTACAACCACTTAACTTAAAAAAATCATCTTTGAATTTTTTTTTTTTTTTCAGTGTGAAATAGACATACAGAGAGTAAAGAATAAGCCAGATATGATAGGACATGATAAAAGATTGGTTTGAACATTGCTAAAACTTTTTTTTTTTACCACCGAAGGAAGCAGAGCACTTTAAAATGGTTGAAAGCAGTTCCCCAGCTTCTGACTGGCAGGTAAAATAACACAGTTATACCAAAACCAGAAGAGATGTAGAAAGAGGGGGCAGATAATCTGTAGTTAAACTTCTGACTTGCTTTAAACCAACAAATCAAAGTCAATGTTTATGTATCAAAAGTTGTACTTTCTTCAGCAAAACATTTCCAGAATCTTCTGCTTGAGTGCCGAGACCTGCAAACTCAAATAAACTCTCGACTGCATCAGACCACTCTAAACAAACAACATGCCGCATATCAAAGAAACGCGGCAATTTTTCACAGACATATTGTCCTTGCATTTCAAGATGCAAACTTTGCCGCTGGACACTGATCAGACTTGCATGAGGTGTGTGTTCATTATGGGACGGTTATGGATGCAGTGTCGGGGACTGCCATGTTAAAGATAGCTGTTCTCCCCTGCCGATGTTTGTTAGGGCCCCGCATGCCTGAAGCTCCTGAATCTGGCCCCTGACACCACACAGCATGAGCCAATAAGAGGCATGCTGCAAACTCTCTCTCCATGCTAATGTAACAGTATTATTCCACACTTATTAAAGCCCCTGAAGCTCTTGTAAATATTATCTGTTGAGCATGCCTGAGTGGCTGCATTTATTCATTCATTCATTCATCATTAGATAGATATTTCTAGAGCTTTTTTGTATAATCAGTCTTTCATTTTTTGAACCGCTAACAAAACATTGTGCAATAATGAAGCCACATTTTCAAAACTGTTTACACAGAGTGTATTACCAACAAGGACTCTTGGCCAAACTGTTCAGCTCATTGACCTACACAACAGTTTTTATCTGTCTCAAAATAAACTTGTTTCAACAAACCACAATAATTCTCATTCAGAAAAAAAAAAAAAAAAACAGCAACATACATTTTCTCCATTACACACCGACCTAAAAACAACAGGCAGCATTATAGAAATAAGCAGCATTTATTATTATGTTTTATGTACATCAGACTAATTTTACATTTAACACATTTTCACTGTCTTGAATGTGTTAAAGAATGTGTGATAATATTTTTAAAAATTGCAAATTTAGTTCAGTTTTTCTCAATTTCTTTGACAAATATTTTAATGTATTCATGTATCATATATCCACTTTAAAATATGCATATGTGTAAATACAGTGACATTAGGCTCTATTTTAACGATATAGGCGCAAAGTTTAAAAAGCAGGGTACAAAAGCATTAAGGGCATGTCTTAAATACGCTTTTGCTATTTTAAGGACAGAAAAATACACTGCACTGTGGCGCATGGTCTAACAGGGTTGTGCTTATTAATGAGTTATACATAGGTGCTTTGAGAATAAACCAATCAAAGTCTAAACTCCCATAAGTCAGTCCTGCCATGGCCCATTTGATATTTACATGGTGGACTTTGTAAGTTGGAATAACTGAATGCGTCATTAGCGAGAAAACAGTTAAACAGACCATCTGCAGTGTGAGGATAAACAATGAACCTCCTCCATTCGTGGATAAGGAAACTGTGTTGTACACTCTACTGAAGACATCCATTAGCCTATACATAATTAATTTTGTTTGTGAAGCTCAACAGTTTATTTCAAAACTATTTCTAAATTCAGTTCTAATTTCCAGCAAACAAACAAAATAACAATAATTATGAAGTGTGGTCAAAAAACTGAGGTATATCCAAACACACATGCTGTGTAAAACATGCAAATTTAAGCTTGTTTTTAACTTAACAAATATAAATTTGCATATAATAAATAATACTGCTAATAATAATAACATTATACAAAAGCAAATTTTCAAAAATAAAAAAAAAATAAAAGCCGAGATGAAGTCATGAGGGCAGTGGTTTTTATATTTATGTAGAATGTTATAATTTTTGTGATATTTTAATTCTTAAAATCTTTTTCATTTGTAAAGATATTTGTGTATTTCTGTACATTCTGCATTTTAAGCAAAGTGTAAGTGAGGCGCTCAACTAACGCGCTTTTTGCTGGACATTAGACTGTCTATTGAACAGTCTATTTTATTTCTTCAAAGTAGCAATGCGCCAACAATGTGCCTTAAAACACCTCTTTTCTAGACCTGAACACCCATGAGTCCACAAAGTGGCGCAAATGGATTTGCTATTTAAATGTAAATCATGCAACAAATATTTGGCTCTTACAAAATGTTTAATTGAACTGAATCGATGACATGATAATCCTGATATGTTGTGTATTTTGTAGAATTGAGATACCAAGTCAGTGTGTTCATATCCCTAATATTCAAAACAATTATATCCTATACTTAACCCTATCTAATATTGACAAATTAAATTGAAAATCTTCTAATGAGCTCTAAGGGGGTACTTTTCATATTTGGTCAATGTATTTTATAATGATTTGTGATGAGAAGGTGAAAACACAACAATTCATTAATTCATTCATTCATTCATTCATTTTTTTTTTGCCTTAGTCCCTTTATTAATCCGGGGTTGCCATAGTGGAATACAAAATTTACAAAATTTGTATAAAAACAATAATTTACATTTTCTAGAATTTGTCCAAAAATATTCAGGATAAAATTGAAAATGAAAGGTCAAGTGCATGGTAACCTTGAAGAATGGGGCATGGAAATGTGGGCTTTGTTGGTAAAGCAGAGTATAATTATTTTATTTTATTTCTATTTTATTTGTTTACATTTTGTCATTTTCAATTTTATTTCTAAAATAATTATTACTGTTTGCCTGAGGCATGTTCACTTCATGTTCATTTGGGTTCATTCCATTGAGGTGATGGAAGGTGAGTGAGTGAATATTGTTTGATTTAAACACAACTTGTTATTTCCTATAAGTTTTAAGGTAACCTCTTTTAGTTTTTAAATAAAAATATCAAATGTTTTAGTGCAGTCTTTTATTACAACAAACTGTTCAACACGTCCAAGAAACTTCAAAGTATTTTATTTTAAACAAGAAATAATAATAATAATAATAATAATAATAATCGTAATAATAGAAAATAATATTAATAATAATAATAATAATCGTAATAATAGAAAATAATAATAATAATAATAGTTACTGCTATTATAACAATAAATAAATAAATATTGGCCTCTAAGTTTATAAATATTTAACATCTAATAAAGCCTTTTCTAAACAAAAAAAAAAAAAGAACAAAACAGTTTAGAACAACTGAGCAAAAATAAAACATGAATGAATGAATGAATGAATGAATGAATGAATGAATGAATAAATGAATGAATGAATGAATGAATAATAAATAACTAAATAAATAAATAAATAAACAAACAAACCAAGCTACCAGGGCCAGGGTTCATTCAGAGTACATTGAGACTCAAGGTCACTGTGTCAACTTTACTTAAGCTGATCATTAAACTGAAACATTGCCAGTACACCGTTTATTCATTGATGTTTATTCATTTTGCATGTTACAATATTATGCAGTACAAAGGTGTGCTATGTCTGCTCTTCTTTGACTTTGAAGGTTACGTGATGCTTTTCATTGATTTCTGCGGACCCAAAAATGGTGTACATCAGATTGTGCCAGCTGATATAATCACCAAGTTTGTATTTGCTCTTTGCCTCCATGTAGGTCTTAATCTGATTGGTGGTTAGGACTTGATTGTGCATATGCACATCTGATATGAAACCTGTGAAGGTTTTGGACTGGGGAAAGGATCCACCAATTTGGGTCTGACACTGGCCGAGTGATATAACAGGAGCTCCTTTAAAAGCTTGCTTAGGACCAACAACCTTCTTAATGCTGGCTACTTCATTCACAAACATCTGTGCAAGAGCATTTTTGACATCCCATGTCACACAAATTGTGTTCCACTGATTCAGATTGAATGGCAAGCCTTTGAATTGGACCGGAGAGTTATGAATTAACAACTGGTATTTTTTGGTTTCAGCAGACCATGATAAGGAAATGTCTTGAGGATTAGATGGTGTGGCCAGTGAAAATAGACATGGGTTGGAGCTCTCTTGATCAGTGTAGAATCTCATACACACAGTGAATTCAGTCTGAGTCATGGATTCATTGGGATGGAGCTTCACCCAGGTGTTGGTGCTCAGTTCTGGGAACACGATGACCTTCTCCCTCAAGCATTTCCGTTCTGGTTGTTCTGTTGTTCACAAGATAACATGTATTTTCAACACTTAAGGTATTACAGATTTTGTGTGTGTGTGTGTTTTATATAATATGAGCTGACATTTGTGTTTTATAGAGTTATTCATGCAGAAAATTTTGTCATCACTTACTTACAGTTTAACACTCTAAATTTATTATACATTTGTTTATCCTCAAAACACAAATAAAAGTGTAGAAATCTGAAATTACTTTCCTCCCCTGAGAAAAATTATGGTTCAAAATTTTAATTAAGAAATTATATAACATTAATTGAGCAGATCAGTCTAAGTCTTCTGAAGGGGTGAACATCACTGAACAATCTTTACATTGTTCATATTTGGTCAGGGAAGGCATGTTTTGCTTACACATGCATGTCTGATAAGTAATAACCAATAAGATTAATTTCTATGCCTCCATAAAAAAATAATGAACCAACAGTGCATGTTAGTTCAATCAGGATTTTTGCAACTGATACCAACTGCTGATTTTCAGTCATTCAAGCTCTATGCAAAAGACGTGTAAGCTCTCTGTTGACTAACTAGATGCTAGTCTTGTGCAAGTTATGCAAATACACCTATTATAATCACTGAAACTCCAAAATAAATCTCTAACTCACAGTTACAGATTGGCTGTGCAACTGACAATTATTATTATTATTATTATTATTATTATTATTAGTATTAGTATTATTATTATTATTATTATTACTACTACTACTACTCCTACTACTACTATTTGTGTATTTTTACACTTTACATAACTCATAAACTCATAAAACATTTTTTTTTTATTTTGTCCCTGAATTTATGATGAATTTTTGTACATTTTGTTGCCATTTTGTCCTCAAGCCCTTTCTCTCTCCATCATCCTGACATTCTACACTGCCAAATTGCAAATGGTTTTTAAAGTAGTTGCAAATTAACTGCAAACTGAGCACTGGATTTGACTATCAATGTATCAATGTTGATTAATCCAAGCATATCGAACAGACTTCCAATGGGAATTAAAATCTCTCATATTTGATGAAAAAATACCTGTATTTGTTTTCTAAAAATTAATAAATGACTCAAAGAATGAAAAGATAAGTAAAAGATGGCACGATGTTCATCTTGAGGTGAAATAACACACACAAAATAAAATGATAAAAGCAGTCTAAATTGTTGTTTTCTTGAGATCATTTCCTCTGTAGCATTAATTAGGCTATCGCTATCATTTAAAAAAGTATATTGTTGTTACACTGCATGTACTTACGAGACAATGCCAGACCACAACAGACAATGAAGATAACATATGACGCAAGCCTCCTCATGTTCCTTTTGGATTGAGCCGAGCAGCAGAGAAGTATCTGATCTCTTCACTCTCCTCTTTTTATATTGCACTGATGAGGTGAGGGTATGTCATGTTAGTGCTGATTCATCAGTTTAGTCACAAGCATAGATAAGGAGTAGGGTTTCACAATTTGCTACAAAAGATATATATTGCAGTTCCAATTTTCACTGACATGATAAACTTTTAACCTCAGATGAAAATTTGTCAATAGAGCTGCATGCTGCTAAGAAATTGACAAAATGACAGACCTATACCTGCTGCCAATTAAACAGTTATTGTTTTAAGACTCTTTACACTTTGACTCACTCTTTACAAGAACCAAGAAAGCAAGTATTATAGGTGCTTCGATTTGTACTGTGGTCTCTTAGGTAATGGGAAAAGTAAGAAATTCTCACCAAGTATGAAAATGCCAACCCAAGCTCATTTTGAAAATGTAGATCTAAATAAAATTTCTGGAGATTGTGAAATACGTCACAGGAGGTAAGTTTCTTTTTTATTTTTTTTTTATTTATTTATTTAATTTAATTTTATTTTATTTTTTTTGCTGTTTTTGCGAATCCAGCAGAGGCTGCTGTGTATGCTTTTTGAGATCTAAAATTTATTTTCTCACAAAAATCCTCCAGAGGGTGCTGTCGACTGACTGACTGACTGACTGACTGACTGACTGACTGACTGACTGACTGACGGACCGACCGACCAATCGCCCCACCCACCGGCTTCCCTAAACGCAAATGATGGTGTTTTAAAAAGCACCGACTGACCAGCGCCTACCTATTTCTCTGAACCCAACTAATAGGGTTTGAAAATCAATCTAGAAAAAGAAAAGCCCTTGCGACATCCTGATTTTTACCATATTTTCAGATTTTTCCACATTCCTACCCTGTTATTTAATTGTTTATTTATTTATTTATTTATTTATTTTTCTGGATATTTGCTTTGCCTTACCTGTTTCTGAAACTGTACTTTACCGGACTTGAACTCTATCACTGCAGTCAACTCATCTATGCCTCAAGTCCACAAACATGTGCTGCGAGCCACTGGACAATCTGGTTATGGCGGGAAAGCCGTCCATATGGAGGTAAGTGTTCAAATGCTAATGCAAAAAGTTTAAATATTGCAAGCTGATAAAAAAAATGTATATATATATATATATATATATATATATATATATATATATATATATATATTTTTTTTTTTTTTTTTTTTTTTTTTTTTGCAAAAGATTTATGTGAGGACCATAGAAGGCGTCAAATGGGTCAAGTGCTCATATCAAGGAACTTGCATTTTAAAACTTGCAAGACAATTTTAAAAAGTCTTGACTTACTCCAAAAGTTTAAAGTGCAGTAAAACAAGTGGTTATATTATTAGTTTAGACAAATCAGTCCTCAGATAACTAACCAATGGAGTTATTTTTACCCAACTATAAGGTACAAAAGTTTTTCTTTTATTTTACTGTGTGGTTTTGAGGTAGTGACAGGGGTCTCTTCATGGGACACCATCAGCATATTTCTCAAAGTTAAACTGAAATGTTATGTTGTGTTATATTCAGGATGGAAATCTCAAATGTACTGTTGTATTGATCTGGTTCTAACTGCAGTATTGTATTGCCTTGACAACATAAATGTTTATGCTTTTTTTATGTAGCATTTATTATATCCTGTAAATGCAGAGTATTTTTCCCCAAAATGCAACTTGTACCACAGCAGCATGTCATAAACTATGCTTCACCTTTTTTTATACACATTTTAAAATATTGCATAAAAATTCCTAATGTTAAAGCCAAGATGTGCATAAATTTTGAAAATGCACATGAAAGTGTATGCACACAAAAGAGTAAGATAAATATTTTATCCCATAAAAAAGAAAACAATGTGCATTTACTACCATGTAAACACATTTAACAAATAAATTTCACCATGCACTTCAAAAAAGTCATGTGATTTTGTTTTTAACAGATAATAACAACAAAGATAAAGACAATATTATGGCATTAATGTACAAATGAGCAGATCAACCAGCAGACCATCTTAGCCAGAGTCTGTCATCTAATGGGAATCGTTATTTTTACTTACCAGAACTGCACTGCACTCTAAAAGAATGGTCTCGCACCTCTAAAAGCTTTCACATTCATTTCAATCTGTCTTCATCTTTTAAGGGCCAGGACATGTATTATTTTAAGAAAAAGGCCCACAGTGACTTCTCCTACTGTAGCAAATTCCGTATATCTTTTTTATATTTGGTGATAGTTTATCAGTTCGTAATAATTGTGTTCTCGTTGGATGAAAACAGTCCTTTTTTCATAAATGTTTTTATGTAAAATTCCAGTTTTCCACATACAGTGGTGTGAAAAGTGTTTGCACTTTACTGATTTCTTACTCTTTTGCTTGTTTGTCACAAGCTAATGTTTCAGGTCATCAAACTAATTAAAATATTAGTTAAATAAAACATCATGCAGTTAATAAATGATGGTTATTATTAATAAGGGAATACAAAACCCCAAACTACATAACACTGTGTGAAAAAAGTGTTTAAAGATGTAAAAACATTACTTGACTCTAGTTTATCATGCCTAAGTTACATTTATCTAGCCACTCCTAGGCCTGATTACTACCACACCTGTTCGCAATCAAGAAATCAGTTAAATACTGTAGCACCTGCCTGACCAAGTGAAGTAGACAAAAGATCCTTAAAAGCTTAAGAGAAGGCTCTGATTCAAAAACAATTGAGAAGGAATTAAATGAATTAAGATCTAGCAGTCTTGAAAATGTTATAAAAGCATTTCTAAAGCTTTGAGACGGCAGTGAACCACAGTGAGAGCCATTATCTACCAATAACCAAAACATGGAACAGTGGAGAACCTTCCCAGTAGTGGCCGGCCAACCTAATTTACCCAAAGACCACAGCAACCACTAATACAAGAGGCCACAAAAGACCACATGGCATCCACCTCCGTTAAGGTGAGTGTTCATGAGTCCACCATAAAACAGAAGCAGAATTCCAAGAGGAAAACCACTGCTGAGGGAAAAAAAAAAAAAAACGCATATAAGGTCCTCTTAGTTTTGCCAAAAAACATTGATGTGATCAAGACTTTAGGGAAAATCTGGACTGTAGCGAGTAAAGTCAACCTTTTTGGAAGGTATATATACTATGTGTGTGGCATAAATGTTACAATGCATTTCAGTAAAAAGAACATCACACCAACAGTAAATTGTGTTGGTGGTAGTGTGAAGGTCTGTGGCTGTTGTGCTCCTTCAAGACCTGGAAGACTTGCTGTCATAAATGAAACTATGACTTTATCTGTGTACCAAATATCCTAAAGGAGAGTGTCTGGCCATCTGTTAGTGACCCTTAAGCTGAAGCAATATTCAGCAGCAGGACAATAATTCAAAATAAACCAGCAAATCTACTTCTGAATGGCTGAAGAAAAACTAAATGAAGACTTTGAAGGGGCCTAGTCAAAACCCTGACCTGAATCTAATTTAGATGATAAAAGGCAGTTCAAGCTACAAAATCCTCCTTCAATGTGGCTGATTTACAACAATCAGCACATATAAATGGCCATAATTTGTCCACAGACTCATTGCAAGTTATCAAATATTTGACAACAAAAAGTGCAAACACTTTTTTCACACTGGGGCTATGTTGTTTTCTCTTGATAATAAAAACCATTTCAAAAGTGCATGATGATTTACTTCTGTTATCTTTGACTAATTATATGCATTTTGCATCTTATTTTAAGTATTCTCACTGATTTTAAGTAACAGTTATGCAGCATTTTTATAATGACTATTTTTAGTAACTATAATGTTAACTGGCTTCAGTTAAAAAGTAAATGTTTCCTTTAGAGGGAAAGTTTGAAAATCCCTGTCAGAAAGGCAACATCAGTAATCCAATACACTCAAATCAGATGCAAGGATGCCAGTATAACCTGGTAAATGATGATGAGGAATTTGCAGATAATCAACTTGAAACCGTAACATAATATTGACATTGATTGTATAACCAATGCAGCTTTCTTGCCTTAGGCCATGTTTTCTCTGCATGTAGGAAACCCAGTTAATCTGTAACCTGTCAATCTGTAAACAATGTTGAATAAGATGTACAAACAGCATTACATATTTTATTGTAGTGTGCCAGTAGTTCTGGGACCTGTTTTAAGATAGGAGGTTAAACTGGAGAAAGCAGGGTAAGTCAGGCTTGTTTCTAAAAGAGAGGTAACTTTAACTCAGAGTCAGTTACCTACGGAACCCCGGAAGGGACATAGTGGAGAAGAAAAAAATTGGCTGGGTGAAAAAGAAAAAAAATGGGTGGGAGGAAAATATATATTTCTAAGTTTTTGCGTTCTCTCGCAAAGTTTTGCGTTCCCTTGAAATTCTCCCGTATTTTACCATTCTATCCCACTTTCTTTACATGACTGTGCGTCGATTGTCGCCTTTCATATGCTACCTCTGAACCAGTGAATGCATGTATAAGCGCTTACTTACAGACGCGCTCTATACAATAAATTGATCCCAGATCAGCGTCTGTACACGCCATTTACAGAGGAGCACAGAGGAGCAGGTGTATGTTTAAACAGACAAATACACTGAATAATATGTAAACATCTCCGTCCTCATGTTTTATTTTAAACAGCTTATGTTCTCTTAAATGAGCACAAACAGTTTCTAAAGTAATGGAATGCTTTCATTATAGGTCTGTGCATTCTTACAGAGACACTTGTGTTATCAAACAAAACAAAACAAAACATGAGATTCATTGCTGCTCACTTGTTTGATAACAGAAATGTCCCTTTATGGCGCGTACAGATGCTGATCTGGGATCAGTTTATTTACGGAGCGTGTCTGTCAGTCAGCGCTTATACATGCATTTACTGGTTTAAAGGTTGCAAAGTTTACATAGCGTGGGTTTACATGAGTTAAGTGAACAGGAAGTGTTTGTGGAGAAACCGTTTTGCGAGGGAACGCAAAACATCTTTGCGAGAGAATGCAAAAACTTAGAAACATATATTTTAATATATATTTTCCTCCCACCCATTTTTTTCTTTCACCCATTATTTTTTTTCACCCAGCCAATTTTTTTCTCCTCCACTACGTCCCTTCCGGGGTTCCGTAGTTACCATGGTAACTTGCACTGTGAACTTAACCTGGCCAGGAGCAGGTTTTATTCTCTAAACTCAGAGTTTCTATTGGTGTCTTTTTTTTTTTAAGACAAAGCGGTATTTCTCACCTTATGTTTTCACCCACCTATTTTATTGCTCATTTTGGATATGATCCGTTTCAAAACGATTAATGGAAACATCATGATGCACATAACTTTTGAAAATATGCATAAAAAAAATTTGCAAAACTGAGTAGATAAGTGTATCCACTACAAACAAGAGCAAGATAAAAACTCATTTTAGAAAAAAAAAAATGTTAGATGGCACAAAAGGTTTTTGCATGTTAACTAAGAATGACTGGTACTGATGTTATATTGTGTGAAGTGTGAGCTAGCGATGACATATGATGTCTACATGTGTAGTAGTGGTGTCTTATTTCTTTAGAGAATATTTTCATGCCTATGCCTTCACACTCTGTATCAATGGCCAAGGGGAAGGCTATGGGTAGGTGTAGAGGTAAGAGTAAAATAACATCTGCAAAGCAGGTTACTTCTGCAAAGACATATTTCCGTCAGAAAATCAACAATGCCACTAATCCTCGCCTACTTTTTAAAACATTTTCCTCCCTCCTCTATCCTCCTCCTCCACCCGCATCCTCCACACTTACTACTGATGACTTTCCTACATTCTTTTGCACCAAAACTGCAAAAATCAGTGCTCAATTTGCTGCACCTACAACAAACATGCAAGATACACCACCAACACCACACACACTCACCTCTTTTTCTCAGCTCTCTGAGTCTGAGGTGTCCAAACTCGTGCTATCTAGCCATGCAACCACTTGTCTGCTTGATCCCATTCCCTCTCATCTCTTGCAAGCCATCTCTTCTGCAGTCATACCAACACTGACTCGCATAATTAACACATCTCTTGACTCTGGTTTATTCCCCACTTCATTTAAGCAGGCTAGGGTAACCCCACTGCTAAAGAAACCCAACCTGGACCTTACGCTACTTGAAAACTACAGACCAGTATCCCTGCTTCCATTCATGGCCAAGATTCTGGAGAAAGTAGTGTTCAATCAAGTCCTGGACTTTCTTACTCAAAACAATCTCATGGACAACAAGCAATCCGGCTTTAAGAAAGGCCACTCAACTGAGACTGCCCTGCTCTCGTCGTGGAGGATCTCAGACTGGCTAAAGCAGACTCAAAATCATCAGTCCTCATCTTGCTGGATTTGTCAGCTGCTTTTGACACTGTAAACCACCAGGTCCTACTATCTACGCTTGAGTCACTGGGCGTTGCAGGCACGGTTATACAATGGTTTAGATCTTACCTTTCTGACAGGTCATTCAGGGTGTCTTGGAGGGGAGAGGTGTCCAACCTACAGCATCTAAACACTGCGGTACCTCAAGGCTCTGTTCTTGGCCCACTTCTCTTCTCCATCTATACGTCATCTCTAGGACCAGTCATCCAGAAACATGGATTCTCCTACCACTGCTATGTTGATGATACCCAGCTATACCTCTCTTTTCATCCTGATGAACCCTCGGTTCCAGCTCGCATCTCAGCCTGCCTGTTGGACATTTCACACTGGATGAAAAATCATCATCTTCAGCTTAACCTTGCAAAAACAGAAATGCTTGTAGTTTCTGCCAACCCGACTATACACCATAACTTTTCAATCCAGATGGATGGGGCAACCATTACTGCATCCAAAATGGTAAAAAGCCTTGGAGTAACGATTGATGACCAACTAAACTTCTCTGACCACATTTCTAGAACTGCTCGATTCGCACTCTGTAACATCAGAAAGATCCGACACTTCTTATCTGAACATGCAGCTCAACTCCTTCTTGTTCTCCCCAAACTGGATTACTGCAACTCTCTACTAGCCGGGCTTCCAGCTAACTCTATCAAGCCTCTTCAGCTGCTCCAGAACACAGCAGCACGAGTGGTCTTCAATGAACCTAAAAGAGCACATGTCACTCCGCTGCTCATCCTTTTGTACTGGCTGCCAGTTGCTGCTCGCATCAAATTCAAAGCTCTGATGTTTGCCTACAAGGCGACTTCTGGCTTTGCTCCGTATCTGCTCTCACTTCTGCAGATCTATGTGCCCTCCAGAAACCTGCGTTCTGTGAATGAACGTCGCCTCGTGGTTCCATCCCAAAGAGGGAAGAAATAACTTTCGCGAACGCTCACGTTCAATCTGCCCAGTTGGTGGAATGAACTCCCTAACTGCATCAGAACGGCAGAGTCACTCGCTGTTTTCAAGAAACGACTAAACTCAACTATTTAGTTTCCACTTCACTTCCTAATCTGCAATTGCCTCTCTGGATATACCACTAACTGTACTCAAAAAAAAAAAAAAAAAGAAATTGAAAAAATTAAAATTTTACTGATACTTTCCTTCTTAGACTTTACAGACCTAAAACTTGCCTATAGCACTTATTCATTGTTACTCTTATAGCTGTGTAAATTGCTTCCTTGTCCTCATTTGTAAGTCGCTTCGGATAAAAGCGTCTGCTAAATGACTAAATGTACATGTAAAATGGGACTTGTGCCTAAATCCAGAAGATCTTTGCCAACATCTCCAAGACATTCGGAGGTACACAAGGTACTCGCCTGCAAAGATACATTATTCTAAAAAGATTTAGGCACTTGTGTAAAATGCTGTAAGTATTCTTCAAAAAAATGCCATGTGTAGTATTTAATTATCAATTAATATTAAATCAACATACTGTATGGCAGAGCTACCCTTTGCTTTTTAAAACTGCTTTTATCCTATACAGGTACATGTACACGTGTACATATTTTTTTTTTTTTTTTTTTTTTTTAAGTAGCTTTGCAACACCAAAAATAATGATTGCATTTTCACAGTTAATTTGCAATAAATTAGAAAATGCTAATAAAATGATTTCATAGTTAAACTGTTGTTATAAATTAATCTTGATTGTAGAAGACAACTTCAAAAGTATAAATGGATTAACAAATAAATGTAGTAATTAAAGTGATAGTTTGTTGCTTTATGCTTACAGTGTGTACTACATTGTGATGTGTGGCACCATGGTTTAAACGTGTGATTAACGTTATCTTTCCCGTGTAAAAAAAAAAAAAAAAAAAGAGAAGTTTTTATCCTAACTATCTGCGACGAGAATGCTCTAAATTTCAATTTTAGAAACTTTTTTTTTTTTTTTTTTTTTTTAGAAACTATTTTAGAAACTTTTTTTTTCATATGGTCACTACAGAACTTCTCATAACTTCAGAAAACTACAGAACTTCCCATTCCCATGTAGCTAAACTAAAATGACAATGATCACCTCAGGTAATGATTAATCGCGTCATTCAGTGTTAAATGCTATTTATTGCCAAACTACAGGATGGAGCAGTAGATAGATAGTTTAACTCAGATCTTAAAAATTAAATTAACTAGAAAATGGTTTGAAAAAAAATGTATGTGTGACTCGTTGCAAACCAACATCAGTCACTCAGTAAACCACATACATTTAATAATATTAAAGAGGTTTAATATGTATTCATTTTATTATCACTCTCACGATTTGAAGTGCAGTAAATCGTATTTAAATGTTTCCGTCATTGCATTTGGTGCTGCCAAATTGCTTGCCGTTGGAATATTTTGGCATTGCATGAAGTTAGGAAACATGATATTGGCCTCAATGAGAGCCTGCAAGTATTCTGATGCTGTCAATCAAGTTCATGTAAACCAAAACTTCAACATTTTTCCAGACTCCTGTTGTTTTTGTCTCAGTCCACTGTATAAAGAATTTAAGTATAACATGCCCCAGTTCACTGCACCTACTAGTTAAAATAGCAACACAAATAAATATTGTATATAACAGGGAATAAGCCAAAGAAAAGTGAATAATTGTATAAGAAATTTTAATTTCATTTATTCTACAGCACATTTTTTTTAAAATTGAAACCCAATCACGAAAAGAGACCACAACAACAGTAAATGAGTCAACATTTTTTTTTTAATCATTGTCATAGAATACTTTTTACATTTTCACAAGCTAAGGAGAAATGTGACAGATTATGGGGGAAGTCTTTGATTTTGCTTTGTAAAAGCTCTGGAGCAATAAGATGCGAATGTAGAGAAATATAGCTTTTACAATGTGGGTTTCTTACTGTCCTGCACCCATCTGAAACACACAGACACTGTGTTGTGTTCTAAGCCCAAAACACTTGACCATCACAGAATGGCTGTGCAGAATCCACAATATACTGCGTCCTATAACCTTTATTGCATTTCCATCACTCATGCTTGTTTATTTTCTTTTTAAATGTTCATACTTTTAAAGTTCCTTTTCTGCTTTTCGGCAAAAAAGACAATGTTACAATAAATAAACCCATAATGCAAAAAGATACAAAAATATGAGATTTCTTTTCCTTGCTTTTTTGGATTACCATAAAACAGTAACATAGTACTATAGCAAATAAATGGCTGTTGTACATTTCCTTCATATGGGATATTACAGGACAGCAATTATTACAGATGCAAGTCTTCAGTGTGTACTGTAATCTCTAAACAAAAATATATACTGTTTATATACTGTATATAGTTACTGAAAGCAATAAATCCTCATCCAATATGATAATACATACATTGTACAACCAGATCCCAATTCAAATATAGCAGGCTCTATCGACATAGTTCATGTAGAATTGTGTATATATTTTTGTTGCTTTATGTAGCACTTAAAATGTCCTGTAAATAACATGAAGTACAACAATACATTATCATCTTTTTTTCTTGTTCAAAATGCCACATGAGCTAAAGCAGTATGTCATAGACTCTTTTAACATGTACCGCTGAGGTGGTTAAACTGCACATGCCTCATACTGACATATAAGACTTCTGGGTATTTAAAAAAAATGAAATAAAAGAATTCTCACTGATTCAAAGTATTTGTGATGCAGGATCACTTATATTTACTCTTCCAGTAACTTCTGTATTGACATACAGTACAGCAAAAGAACTGGCTGCATGATTAGTTTGGGGTGAAGTATGAAAATCCCTGTCAAAGCAACATCAGAAAGGCAATATACACTCAATACATATGCATATACTGGTTAATTTAGCCTGGTGAGAGATTATGTGCAATTTACAGATACTTGTATATGAAAGTGTTACTTGAATTAACATCTGCTTACAAGACAAATGCTGCTTTCTGGCTTCATTCCATGTTTTCTATGCAAACTGTTGTATGAGTTTGAAAATCCCAATATCATTGACATACCCTGTCATTCAACCCTTAAATTCATCCATATGTTCACACACACAGCATTGCACATTCACACATGCAACCACACCATGAAAAACAAGAGCACAATTGTCCGACTGTCTTTTCTGACAAGCTGTCGGTCATCCAGTTATGCTGGAAACTCTTCCTTCGTAAACTCTCCTTTAATACCTTTTCACTCTTTCTCCGACTAAATGTTTTGAAAACATTTTGTTGATATGTTTGACCTACAGATGGGCCAATGAAGCTATATAGAAAATAAAAAAAAACTACACAAGAGAAGCACAATCAGTGAGAATCCATTTTTCACCAAAACATGAACCAAAACAAAGCAAAAAAAGATCACAGAAGACAGTCTGTCAAAATGAAATCTTGTTCTACAATGTCTTAGGCTCACTTTTGCTGTGTTTTTGTGTACCACTGGCAACACACTGTATTGTCGAGTACAAATACGCACAGATAAGAATAATCTCTACTGCTGTGACAGAAGTCCTCATGGTTTCAGGCTCTCAAAACACCAGCGGTTGTGTAGACGGCACAACATCACATGGGAATGCCAAGCCTCTCTCGCATTTTATTCACGTTCCATCCTCCGATGCAAAATCAGGACGGAAGAGACAGAAACTCGAGTACACAAGAACACTTTGCTTTGTTGCATCAACAACATCAAGGAAATCTCTTAAAAAAAACAGAACATTGAGAGTGAGGAAGAGAAGGACTAACAGAGAGAAGTAGAGAGAGTACTGAGTACAACAGATTGACCAGGAACAGCGATTGACTTTGTACAAACTGTCTGTCCATGTTTTATGTTCTTAGGTGGCTACAACATCACTGGGGTGAAGATGCAATGTAAGGAGGTAGCCAGTAGGAGCAGCTGAGAGCTAAGGCCTGATAGAGTCATCTGCCGAGGGGATGAGTTTTTGGAGATGGTATTGGAGGAGCTGGGGTCATCAATCTGTGGATCCTGGAGAAATGGAAAGAGGTGAGAAAGTGGATAAGCATCTCATTTCCGATTGCACTTTCAAAATATTTATGCCATTTTGAAAGCAGCTGTGGCATGTGGAAGGTGACATTTGATTTGTGTGATTTTTTACATTTCCAGAGCTTGGGAAAATAAAACGTATACATTGATTTAAAAAAAAAAAAGAAGGAATTATGTTAAATAAATAATGTAGAAATAAATTAAAGTATATTTATACTGTTTGTATATGCAACATTTCTGCTGTGTTTTGAGTATATTTTGTAAAAGTAATAAAAAAAAAAAACTTCTGTTTAATAATAGACAACAAATACATGAACATATTGTATATGTTATTGTATGGCCATAAATCTCATTTATATATTAGATTTTATGTAATTGTGAGTCTTTTTTATTTTTTTTTACAGATGTAGGAAAAAATGTGCATATTTTGAATAACATTTGTAAAAAAAAGAAAAAAAGAAAAAAATAAATAAAGGAAATGTCTTACCTTCATTAGGTATGAAGGGAAAGACAAGGCAAGCAAACAATTGCTTATTACAACTACAAACTTGTATAACTCTTATTTATTAAAAACAAATCATAAATAAAGAAATCCATGAAAATATAAAAATCTTTATTGTGGGAAATAATTGTATAAACTGGTATGATGTTTGTATATATAAAAGCACAGTTTGCAGATTTAATCTATGCTGTTACTTCACCCCCTTAATGATCGTCATTATGAAAGTTTTATGTTATTTAAATAGCGTGGTTCAAGCAATGCATAGACAGAATTTGGGGAAAAACTTGTTGGTACATTTGCTATGTTTATTTCTTGAATGATGCATTATATTTTGGGTTTTCAGTTTCTGGTTTAGCTGTTGTTTGGGCACTGCAACCCTAAATGATTGATTGGAGTTTGTCCTCATGTACACTGATAAAGGTTCATTTGAAAACTAGTACTTTTTTATTTTATTTTTAAAAGATTTGTGTGTGTTGAGCCTCAGTTAAGACAACGTTAGCACCTCTCAGCTGTAATTGTGGGAAAAACTGCATCATTTTGAGCTTTTGTCAGCTAATTTAATCTTCCAAGTTTAAAAGCCTTTTTGGGACAAAATCAAAATCGGTGACGTAGCGCAAATCTGCTAGAAGTGCTGACGCGTTGGTTTTTCATTTCATAGCGGAGTTTTCTTATCCTATGAGAAGACCCTGCTTCTTAATTATTCATGAGAGCATGTGCTTTCCGAAGATCAGGCAGACCTGCCAAGCTGTGAGACCCAATGACTGTTTGAGACCATGTCCGCGCATGGCAAGCAGTGTTTAGCCGTTCATAAAGGGTTTGTTGCATGTTTTTCCTCGTGATGCAGTCACAGCCGACACCGCAAAGCTGTTGGTTTGCTGAAAGCATTTTTGTCAGGAGAGCTGTACAAGAATTAAAGGATGGCAGACTTTCTTTTATCAGTTGAGTTTGTTACCATTCAGACACATGGCTTATATTAGTGCTGCTGTGTGGGGATTTAGGAGGAGAGAAGTCGTCCTCATTTATAGTTCACATGATTATCTTTATAATGATTTTAAAAATTGTGGTTGTGTATATGAAATTATGAATAACAAATATAGCAGGTCATTAAACTACTGTTTATTACTTTGCATTTTAACTTTGTAAACTATAAAAACATGTGTCTCCTCGTGGCTTGTGTGTCATTTGAAATGACAACAGTTATTTGCTCCTCTCTTTCTCCCCCTGCTCTGCCAGCCACGCCCATACCTCCCTCTGCTTGCAGCGTTCCATGCCCATTATGAAACTTTTAAAAAAAGATTCTGATGTAGACTTGTATGTAGAAAGGGGTTTCATGGCCCTTTAAACAAACAAATTACAAATTGCTTTGCTTTTGAAAATTACAAAATTATATTTATTTGCTTAAATTCAGTCCATGTAATTTGTTTACAACCGCTTGCCTTCAAAAATTAAATAAATCCAATTAATCATTTTTTATTGCTTGTGAAAATAGCTCATGGTTAAACATTTTTATAGGGGTGCCATCAGCTGTGGCACACATTCAACAAAGGCATGTTTTTTTTTATATATAATACTTTAAAAAAAACTTTTTTAATATAGAATTTTTTTAGATTCTAGATTTTATTAATTCTTTATTAGGTAATTAAATTTTCAATCCAAACATTACATAATTAAGATATTTTCCAATAGCCTTTTTTTGCTCCCATTTACCAAGGGTGCCAATAATTACCAACAATTTAGTGAAGGACACTGCATGTTTACCAGTAAAGAGTTTGGCAGACAAGTCAGAGTTTGGTTTGATTTGTCAAAAGTTAACCTTTTTCCATTACATTTTAACTTGAGCTTTTGTAACCAGAATAATTTGCACATGTGCTTCAAGGCTTTTGCTTTGTTTTTTTTGTTTTCCTTTTTCAAGAAAAAAAAGGACTTTCATGTCTGCTAATGTCCTGAAATGCTATGAAATTATCTTTTTAACTGTCAAATACATTTCCAATTCATTCAAATAATTAAATGCCATTATTTCCGAGTTACACATAACATGGCTTTAGATGGTTGTGATTTAAAAAAACAAGGCTCTTTGGAAATTATTCACTTTAAAGAGGTTCTCGTTTTTAGAGCTGTTTGGACCTGCCTCTGCAACCCTAAATGTCATTCTCGCATATAATGCAGCTTTTATTATGTATAATGACATTTAGTGAACTTCAAAAAGCAGAAGATAAGCAACATTCACATTTCGCTGTTGCCCACTGCAAAGATCATGTGCAGACAGGGCAAGAAGGGCCCTCAAGTTTCAGGTCAAAGTTCAGCCGAAAGGGGCCATGTGATGAGAGATAATAACTGCTTTTCTTTGTTTTCTTTCATTATGATTCATACCTTTACAAACAATTGAAATATATAAGAGATATCAGAAATCTATCTGGTTTGAAATGTGATGTAAATATTGTCCTTGCATTACAATTAGTATTGTATGTTAGTGTACTTACCACACATAACACATCTATTGTGTTGTTTGTCTTCTTCTTCTGAGCCTAGAAAAGAAAAAGATCTATTAAATTAGTCAGATCTAAATGAAGTAATAGCCTCTCGAACCAAGAAAACTGTTAACAAACATCATTTTCTTTCATGGTATATTGCTGCAGGAGGATCCACACTACATAATCAATAGCAAAACACTCGGACTGCTATTTATACTGTAGCTGCAATCTAATAGCATTTAATTGCATTGGATTAATATTGTGCTTCATAAATGCTACTGACAATGTGAAAATCAATTGTGATTTGTCTTCACATAGTGTTTGAGTATAATTATAGAGGAGTAAATGCAAAGTCAAGTTGTTATTAATATTAATCATAGCAGTAGGCTACTGCAAAATTCTCATTTTGAGAACTGAATTTACTGTAGTGCTCATGAAAGATTTGTAATTATTAGTGTTCCAGTGTTTGATTAGTAAATGAAAATTGTTTTTCACCAAATATAATGCTTTTCCATTTTTCTCATTACTTGTGAATATACGTAGTAAACAAATTCTACTCTGCTTTCTCCTGGACCGCTATATGTTTTCTGTATACATATTTATGGTTACAATGACTTTTTTAAAAATATATATAAAATTAAATTACAATGCTATACTAATATATAGTTTATTGGTGAATAATTATTGGATAAATATATTTTTATATATTTCTCATGAATGATCACAAATTTTTTTATTTTTTCCCCCAGTAACACTTTTTAAGGGTGTGTTTATAAGACTGTCATCATATGCCATTAGCTCAGTTATGTCATTTTAAATGCAAAGATGACATTGTTGAAGATGTCTTTTACCAAGAGAACAAATTCTGTCAGTGTTTTTTTGTCATGAAAACTTGATAGTATCAAAACAACAAAACTTATCATACATTCATCTTCAACATAATTTGACAGCAGCATTAATTTTTATTGACCTCAACTGTAGCTGAACCAACTGAATTTGTCATTAATTTCATGAAATTTAACCTAATATTATTGACTGTGTAATGAAATTAACCGACAACTGAAAACAGTTAAAGGATACTGGATATTAACTAGGAGTTTTTTTTTTTTTTTTTTTCTGCATATTTGCAAGTTTTATGTATTTGTTTATAACAACTTATCCTAACAAAGACATCTAAAAATCTTATTCATATTCATGAAAGATCTCTGGGTAGTGTGAACTCGTGTTACAAAATATGTAATAAGATATACAAAATATCAGAGAAACCCTCTCCTTGGTCATTGAGATTAAAGGCCAGTTTTATGGCTGTTTTTCTTTTTCACCATAATAATAATAATAATAATAATAATAATAATTGTTGTTGTTGTTGTTATTATTTTAAATAAATAAAATATTTTATTTATTTATTTGCTGTTAATGCACCATATCTTGCACTTCAGGAACATTTTTACTTCAATGTAATTAAAACAACACTTGATGTGTGTAGAGAACAATTATGCAGCTATTTTTGTTCTTATTGCACATGTGTCATGTCAGGATTATAAGTCTGTCATGACAGTCTTATGAACACTCCAAGTAAAGTGTGTACTCTCAGTTTGCCTTCTCTAGCACAGGCTTTAGTAACTATTGCTGTCAAAGTACTTTGACTGTTGGTCAAAGCAGTAAATGAAGACTATCCGAGTTGTCTTATGGTAAGCATGTAGTAAGTTTTAGTATGGATTTCACATCCTTAAGTGTGTGTGCTTGTTGTATAGGTATGTGTGTCTGAGAAAGTGTGAAGCAGTGGTGATATAGGAGACCTGGTGACAAGTATAATGAATGGATTCCTGTGTGTTAGAGGTTTGGTGTCCTCATGAAACTAGCCGACTTGAATCTAAGCCAGAACCCAGCATGATAAAGCAGTGCCTTGGCCAGCATGAAACATTATAAACAACCGCATCTACACACCAGCGAAAAGAAATATCAATGATTAATTTCTCCCAGAGCGGCCCTAGCACCCTTTAAACAGTTTCAAAATTGAAGAAATAAACCAGTAAAACAACAAGTGCAAGAAAAACTAGCTGGATAATTGTTCTCGCTGCATGTCAAGTGCTGTTTTAATTACATTGAAGGAAAAATGCAAAGTGCAAGATATGGCAAACTAATAGCAAAAAAAAAAAAAAAAAAAAAAGGGAAAAAGAAACGGTCATAAAACTGGCCCTTAATCTCACTGACAGCATACTAAGCAGAGAGTTTCTCATATTTTGTATATTTTATTATATATTTTGAACATGAGTTCACACTGAGCCCAGAGATCTGTCTAGTATGGCTTTCAATTATTTAGCAAATACGCCCAACACTAGTATTCTGACACACTTTTGCTCAAGACGAGGTATTACCATATGTCTCTGTTTTGAAGGAGATAATGCACATCTGGTTCTGTCATTTTACCCTCGCGAAAACATGCAGCATAGAAAACCCTTTCTACCATATCACAAAATGGGGATTGCAAGCAACATGGAAGGTTTTAAACATCTTAGTCCCAAACAATTAGATCTACAACAGAGGCATTGGCATGCAAGAGTCGTCTCGCTAGTTTTCCTGGAGGTCAGTTGTGTGCTCTGCGATGATTTGTACCCGATGAAGAAAGACTGACAGATATATCCCATGAGTCTGTGCTCTCCATCTCTGTTCTTCTCCTCATTTTCACATTGACAGCTGCTCCCCCTCAGAGGACTATACGTTTAGCAGCGAGGCTAATACAAAAACATGTAAACTCATTAACTTCGCTCTCAGAACCACTTTCTCCTGCTGCTGCTGTGCCACTCTCTGTTGGAGTGTATAAGTGTGAGTGAGTTTGTGTGTGGCCCTGTGACTGTGATTTATATATTAGCATTGGCTCTTATTAAAAGAGAAATGGCTTGTATGACCATCATTGACAGTCATTGTTCATTTGTGTGTAGCTTCTTAGTACATTTATGCATTTGGCAATCTTCTTAATCCAAAGCAACTTGCATTGCATTCAAGGTTTATTTTATTTCTTCATGCTTTCCCTGGGAATCCAAGCCATGGCCTTGGTGGTATTAATATAATGTTTTGTTTGAGCCACAAGAAAATTTTCTTTACAAGATTTTTATTTTTTCATTTTTTGGGCAAAATCCAATTAAACTAATGTTGTTGGCATCAAACACGGTTATAATTAAACGTAGATTTTATATTTAAACTTAAATGTTGTGAATATTATTTAGATTGTGAATATTTAGTGTAAAGCATTGTAGATAAACTATAAACAAATTATAAACTTTAAAGTCATTTTAATAAAATGAACCCCTGGGTTTTAACAATCTAGGCACAAAGTCTAAAGTGCATTGCACAAAAGCATTAAGGACTTGAAACCACTCTGAAACCACTTTTGCTTTTTTAAGGACAAAAAAAATGTATTGTGCCCTAGTGCATGGTCTAACAGGGCTGTGCTATTTCTCTGAAAATAACATGCATTAAACCAATCAAAATCTCATCTCCCATTCCATTTAAAAGTCAGTTGAATCATGCCATGGCACATTTGCTATTTACATGACTGATTTGTAAGTGGAAAAACTAAAATCTTCACTAGGGAGAAAAGGCGTCTTTACTTTATCTTTACTCTCACTCTTTGGACATCTATTAGCCTACATATTTATTTTTTCTTAAGCACAAATATTTGTTTTAAAACTATTTCCAAATCCAGTTACCAGCAAATTAATAAATGAACAATAATAATGAAGTGTGGTCAAAAAACATTGTAGGACTAGTTTACAGAAGGAGTAGTGTAGATTGTGCATTATTTAGGATTATATAGATTAAGACATGTTATTAAAGTTCTAATAAACAGTGTATATGTGTATACAAATAAGTAACATATAAATAATGAGAAATAGTCCCCATACTCAAGCGTCACTGATTATATCCTAAAACCTTAACTGCATAAAGCAATGAATCTGTAAAAAAATAAAATAATAATAACTGTTTTGGTTTTAATATAGATTATTTTTTTGATTGTTTCAGATAATCAAATTTGTACAGTGCACAAATTATCTT